>NC_033795.1:71901751-71903498 GCF_001876935.1 Asparagus officinalis | reverse complement strand
ACACTCGGAAATTCTCCATCTTCAACCACCGTTCTTCTTCGTCGGAAACGCCTAGGCCTTGTTTTCGGCATTTCAGTACTAAGCCTTTCGAAAACCGAAACTCTTTCGGGGACCGCCTTGATGCAGCTGAATTCAGACAATACTGCCCGAATGAGTTTGGAACAGGGGCACTGAGTTTCCTGTTCTCGGGGACTCCTTTTCCTGGTTTTATTCATACCCCCAGCACGATAGTACAGCTCGTCTGCTTGACGATCGGAGTAACCTATCGTGTGTTGGCACGACTTCTCAGGTATAACACTATCGTCATCAGACGATAATGTTTCCTTCTGAGGAAGAACTGCCTTCTTTGGGCTTTCAAAAGTCACGCGCCTCGAAACATGCCTTTTGGGCGTGAGTTCTCGGCGGGATCCTGGACTTCAATGCGCAAGTTGGTGCGCATGACTGCCCTGGTCTCTTTGTCATGTTGGAGGTGACGGCGACCCCCAGCATGTTGCGTCGTCCGGGGCTTCTTCATCGGGCCCAAACGATCTTGAACAGGAGCTTTGCCTCTCTCGTCGGGAATCGGACCGAGGCGCTCCAAGACTGGCTTCTTCCTTTGGGACGATTCTGCATGATCTCCCAGAGAAGCTATTGGGATTACCTGCGACTTTGGTTGATTCACCGGAGGTTGAATTTTGGTTGGAGGCTGCTTCGGCCTCCACACTTGGCGGGTTGATGGCGGCTTCTTGGCCACTCTTCCTTTCTTCAATTCATCGGCCTTCTGCACGAGGATTCTTGCTTGTGCAAGTAATGCGCGGCGTTTGTGAATCCGCTCCTCGAGTGTCGAACGGTTCCGTTTGACCCGGATCCATTCGTTCGTCGGCGGCTTGGAGGAACCGCCATTCTTCAGTTGTTGAGGCTGTTTGCCTCTCATATTCGTCAGATCCGCGTTGTAGCAGACTCCGTCCGTAGACTCCATCGCCTTAGCGAGTTGTCGCGCAAGGCGCTGACGTCGCCTCTGGCGGGCTCTCTTTGAGAGAGTCACAACGCCCTCAACAGTAGAAGCGTTGACAAGAACAGGTTTGACCTCGTTGGAGGTCGGTGGAACTTCACCCGATGCGACTTTGGCATCAGTTGGGGTGAGAGCACCAACGAGTTTTTTTCCTGGAGGAGAACTTGGACTTCTTGGACTTGCAGGGGGAGGTAGATCTGGACGAGGATGAAAGGTACTCCTCGAACTTGGCCTGGTCGAATTCATACTCGACCTCCTCCTCGACCGGGATTGAGATCCGCGGTTGCGACGTGACGATCTCGGCAGCGAGATCGTTGGCTCCCACTATGGTCGCCAGATTGTTCGCGGTGAAAATTGCCTTCATTGAATTCATCGTTATCTCAAGTAATTGATTTTTTTGATTACAAAAGATCCGGTCTTTTTTAGATCCGGTTACAACGAAATCAAAGAAAAAAAAATAAAAATTACAACTTTCTCCTTTTGAACAAATCGCGAGCTCCTGTTTTGCGGTCGCTCGCTTGTGTGGGTTCTTTACCAACGCCGGGGTTAATCCGTGGACCACCGCGCGATCTAGATCCGGTCGGATCTACACGATTCGACGGGTATTATTCCACGAAGGAAATAATAGCCGGGGGGGGATTAATTCACCAAGGAAATAATCGCCCTCTCGGGATCAAAGGCCAAGCTTTGATCCGGAGTATGATCTAGTGTAGATCTCAGATCTGATCTCTCTCTCTCTCTCGAACTCCTGCCTTT
>NC_033795.1:71889789-71896038 GCF_001876935.1 Asparagus officinalis | reverse complement strand
TAGGTCAACGCCAGTCAACGCGTTGTAAGCAAAAAATTCAACGTACGACGGTCAAAACCCCAGGGTCAACGCCGGACAACGCGTAACCTTAGGTCAACGCCAGTCAACGCGTTGCGAGCAAAAATTCAACGTACGACGTTCGAAACCCTAGGGTCAACGCCGGTCAACGCGTAACCCTAGGTCAACGCCAGTCAATGCGTTGCGATCAAAAAATCAACGTACGACGTTCAAAACCCTAGGTCAACGCCGGACAACGCGTAACCCTAGGTCAACGCCTATCAATGCGTTGCAATGAAAGAACTAACACTCCGAAGAGTATATGAGTATAAACTGCTCCTCAATCCTCCAACAGTGCATGAGGTTAAACTGCTTCTTAATACTCCAATAAGGTATACGAGTATAAACTATTCCCTATTGTTGGTTGAGAAGTTCCTGGAGAATATTTTCATTCTTAAGGATAACTCAACAACACTACGCCGGACAACGCGTCGCAAATAAAGACTCAACGCCGACAGTCGAGGGTCAGTTCTGTGTTCAACCAACAAGCACGAGCTAAAAATCAGAAAACCAGGAATTGACTTCAAGTTCGAATTTCCGACAACGGTCAGACAATAAATGCAGCACCGGAACTCTTGCAGACATTCGACAAAGCACCGAATAGCCTGGAAGATTGAAGGAATCAAGAACGGAAGTCATTCCAAGGTCCCATTACACCGACTGAAGGTGGGGACAATCATATCCAAAGTATTCCAGACTCTTCTATAAAAGAACGAGACTGAAATACTTTGGAGGGGGTATCTGTAGGCATATAAAATTGCTTATAGGTCCCTTTTGCTCAGCTCGGCACGAACCGACAAACCAACGAGGCGACGAGATCGACGAATCGCACGCAAGCAACGGAATACATCCATTCGCGTGCGGGATCAAGCCAAGTGTTCGAAGAGTCAACGAGTCATCCAACCAAAGGCATACTCGGACGAATGACGATCGAATCAAGATCGGTTTCGGACTCCAACTCAGAAGCGGATTTACTGCCTAATCGGGATCCGGATTTACTGCCAAATCAGATCAGCAAATCGAATCTGAACCTATCAACTGCAGAACCGCCACCAATAGGTGGCTCGGTGGCCGCCGAGCCACCTGTGGCCGGCCACACTGTGCCCAAGGCACAGTGAGGGTAGCCTATAAATAGGCCACCCCCTTGTTCATTTGAGAAGGTTGGAAATTTTGGAGAGAGGCGAAGCCCTGCTGGATTGGAGACTCGGAACTTAAAAAAGATTGAAACTTTGGGACTTCGGGGACTCACTCCTTCAGATCTGGTGCTCGGCGATCATCAACGTCAAATAAGGCAGGTGTTCGAGAGGATCAGATCTCAGATCTACGCAGGCATACTCCGGATCTAAGCTTGGTCTTAGATCCCGAGACTTGGACGATTGTTTCCTTGGTGAAACAATCCTCCCCGGCTATTATTTCCTTGGTGAAATAATACCCGTCGTACTGCGTAGATCCGACCGGATCTAGATCTCGCGGTGGTCCACGGCAAATAACCCCGGCGCAGGCAAAGAACCCACCAAGCGAGCGACCGCAAAACAGGAGCTCGCGATTCGTTCGACATAAAGGAGAAAAGTTGTAATCTTTGTTTATTTTTATTTGATTTTCGTTGTAACCGGATCTTATAAAAAGACCGGATCTTTTGTAACTCAAAAAGTTGTAACTCAAGATGACAATGGAATCAATAACAAAGAAAGACACGAATTTTCCACGGAACAGCGTTGTATTCGGCTACTACGTTATTGGAGCACGGACTAGTCAATGAATAAGCTCGAGGCATCACATGCTTCCCTGTGGAGATTAAGACAACTCCAACCCCGGAGGAAACTGTAGAACCTCCTGGGGTTATTACCCTATTAACTGCTCTCGAAGCACCATCAAAATATAATTGCCATACTTGTTGGTGCGACGTCGTGTTAACCTCGTGGGTTTCATCCGGCAAGTCATCATATACTTCTGCCGTATCTGTGGTCGGGTTTGCTGCCAAAAGATCGCAAATCGCTTGTCCTTTGATCGACTTCTGTTGTTTGAAGTGCAAATCATATTGGGACAAGAGAAGGGCCCATTTCGCTAACCGCCAATTCATAGAGGCCGGTTGCGTCATAAACACCCGTACTGGATTAACATTGGAAATGACGTAAATCGTCTGTCCAACCAAGTAATGCCGCATCTTTTGCATTGCGAATACCAATGCGAGGCATTCCTTCTCAATCATCGGATATCGAGACTCGGCGCCTATCAAGGTCCGACTTAGGTAATAAACTGCCTGTTCGTGACCGTTATCGTCGTCTTGTGCTAGTAAAGCACTTATCGAGTGGTTCATCGCCTTGATGTAAATCAAGAACGGTTTACCCGATTTCGGTGCAACGAGAACAGGAGGATTCGCCAGATACGTTTTGATATCTTCGAATGCTTTTGGGCAGGCGTCGTCCCAGATGAATGACACCCCTTTCTTGTTTAGCTTAGAAAATGGTTGGCACTTCCCAGAGAGGTTTGAGATGAACCGCCGGATGTAAGCTAGTCGCCCTTGCAATCCTCTGAGCTCTCTCAGATTTCTAGGAGATTGCAGTTCGTGTATCGCCTTCACTTTGTCAGGATCGATATGTATACCTTTAGTGGTGACGACGAATCCAAGGAATTTTCAGCTAGACATTCCAAGGAAGGATTTAGTAGGGTTCATCTTCAATTGATGGTTCCGCATGAGATCGAACATCGTCTTCAAGTCCTTGATGTGATCTTCTTTGTTACGGCTTTTCACAACCAAATCATCGACATAGCATTCGACCGTTTTCCGGAGATGTTCTTGGAAAATCTTAGTCATTGCTCGTTGGTATGTGGCGCTTGCGTTCTTTAGACCGAATGGCATCACCGTGTAGCAGAATACACCGAGGGGCGTTCTGAACGCTGTATGCTTCTCGTCATCTGGGTACATCTTGATTTGGTTATATCCTGAAAACCCATGCATGAAAGACATTCTCTCAAATCCGCATGTATTGTCGATAATGACATCCGTGATCGGGAGAGGAAAGTCGTCTTTTGGACATGCCGTATTCAGGTCCCTAAAGTCAATGCAAATCCTGATTTTACCGTTCTTCTTCATGACCGGAACGATATTGGCTAAACAAACTGGATGTTGCTCCTCTCGGATAAATCCTGATTCGATCAATTTCTTAACTTCTGCCTCAATGGCTTCCATAATCTGCGGAAGAAACCGTCTTTGTTGTTGCTTGACAGATTTGGCATCCGGCTTGATATCGAGGCGGTGCATTGCCACATTAGGGTCGAGCCCTGGCATATCTTCATAGTTCCAAGCGAAGACGTCAATATACTCCCTGATGAGAGCAATTAACTCCTCCTTCTCATTTGGGGGAAGACTATCACTGATGAATATAGGTTTTGGGTTGGCCTCGTCACCCATATTAATTTGGACTATTTTATCTTCAGTGGGGGGTTCTCTCTGTTCGAATCTATCACCATACTGCATGTTCAGGTGATGAACCCACGGGTCTTCCCATGATGGCATTTGATCGTCGTCCTCCATTGTGGACGGATCAGCTGTAGCCATGTTCGCCAAGAGGGCTTTGAAAGCTTTTCCTAGACTGGTATCGGAATCCCATTCTGAGGCATCTGGCGAATTTCCATTTTTATATTGCTTAGATGATTGGTCATTAATTAACCAGCAGCATTCATCTTCTGAAGAAGATTCATACCCTAACCCTCGTCCGTATTTATAATAATCATCGGGTCTCCCCTTTGGTACATATGCCGCTTTGGCTGGGATCCGAGGACCTCGACCGAAGTATAGACCTTCTCCGAGTGTGAAATCATATCCCTGTTTTTCCATGAGCTTGCGCGCCTCTGGACTATACTTAGATAAATACCGACCAGGTTTGTCATCATCTTCATCTTCGCTTAAGAAATAGTCTGGTAATGGGGAGCTTTTTCCTTTACCGTAAATTACTTCTTTTGCACCTCCTATCTTGTTCGGGATGATCATGGTTGTTCCGAAAGAATGCTGGAGGCGTTCTTTTGTTACATAGGACGACCGAAGTGGCATATACAAATCAGGATTATCATACAACTCTTTTATCACATCATCAAGAGACAGGGAGTACTCTAAATCGTTATTTATTTTATTATTGGCAAATTTCCAGTTACAACTGCCCTCTGACGTTTGTTCATCGTCAAGGTTGATTACAAAGGGTACAATGTCGTTTAAAACATAACCTCCATTGTAATCAAATCCGGCTTCGGTATCAGCTTCTTCTCCGCTGTCCGTGCCATGGGCCGATGATTCAGTATCAGATTCGTTACCATAAAGGAGAGAATCAGTGAAATAATTCTCATACCCTTTGAATGGTTGCTTATCCGCGACCACCGTCCTAACCTTATTATCAATGTCGACATACTTTAAACACTGATGGAGTGTGGAGGGAATTATAATATTACTATGGATCCAAGGCCGACCCAATAGTAAGTTATATGAAGTTTCGGCATCGATCACATAACATGTGACTTCTGTCTTCAAATCTCCCATTTGACACTTTACCCGGATTTTACCCAAAGGTCTTGACCCGCTAGTGTTGAATCCATAGATAACAGTGCCCGTGGGCCGAGGAAATGCATCAAGCGAAGCGGCATAATACTCACTGCAGAACCCGGATCCACTTGGATTCGGTTGACTTTGCTGGAGCCGATGTACCCGATGAAGTATAGCGGTCGATCGTGGTTCGAATCCTTCGTCTGCATGTCTTCTTTGGTGAAAGTAATGCAGGGAAGGATTTTAGTCGCTATGTTGCACTGTTGACTCAGCAGTTCTGGCTGTTCAGGCACCGGCTTGATTTGAGTCAGAAACACCTCCGAATTGGCCAAAGCTTCTTGCAAGGCCTCCCTGGTTTCCTTGGACAACCGCAGCAACTCATACAGTGTTATCCGTGCAGGAATATTGGCTAGTTGAGCTATTATATCGAAGACTTGCGGAGTCTTCGAGCTTTTCGGTTTGTCTCTTCCAATCGGGCGACTGAAACGAGACTGCTTCGGATTCTGCACCTCCTGGGGATTTTTCTCTTTCGGTTTATTCACCGACTGTCGTCGAGCCTCTTCGCCCGGTGTAGGACTTGTAATCACCCCCATCTCCATGAGAGTTTTGCCTGGTCCCCGTTTATTCACCCCCTGCTCACTAGGTGGTGGATAATTGTAGTGATACTCATTTCCGCTTCTAGTGGCGAAGACTTCTTGTTCTTCTTCGGAGAGCGGGAAAGTAGGAGCTTCATCGCCATCCTCCTCGAAGATTGCGGAAGTAGCATTGCAGGACTTGCCTTTGCCCTTTCTTCTCGAGGAAGTCGCCCACTGTTCGTCTTCAATGAGATCAGGATGAACCCATAGGATTTCGCCGTTTGGGGCTGTGTGTGGCACAAGTCCTTTTTGACGCTGTCCATGTGGGTCATCGTTCACTGTCTTCATCCCTACTTTGGTGATGCGCTCCGGTTTGAACCATGTTGTGGGCACCGATCCAAAGCTGATTGAAACCGCATTTGCTCCAACATTCTTGGACGGCTTCGGGGTTATGACGCCTACATCAATTAGCATCTGGATCTTGTCCTTGAGGTGGTAGCACGACTTGGTAGGGCGATGGACCGCTCTATGGCATGCGCAATACTTCGGCTCCGTCACTTTGCTAGCCCCTTCTTGATCCCCGATCGCTGGCAGCTGGATTTTGTTATTCTCCAACAGGTACTTAAATATGCCGAGTTGACGTGTTATTCTCCAACAGGTACTTAAATATGCCGAGTTGACGTGTTATTCTCCAACAGGTACTTAAATATGCCGGGAACTTCGTCAACCTTGAAAGAGTACACCTTAGGAAACCTCGGCTCTGGGGATTTCTGCTTCTGAGGCCGTTGTTGCCATTGTCCCCGAGATTGTTGTGGAGCTTGTTGCTGCGGCTGTTGCTGAGGTTGCAATTGGAAAGTTTGATTAGCATCAACTGCATTAGCATGTGCCTTACCTTTCCCCCGATTGACAAAATTCTGTTGTGGAGCATTCGTCGCCTGTTGGCCTCTTTCCGCCTTCTTCCTTCTGAGGAACCGCTCGGCTTGCTCTCCTCGGACCTTCAAATCCTTCCATGTTTTAGACGGTGCTGTCCCCATTACTTCCAACACGTCCAATGCGAGGTTGTTGTGGCAAGTCTGGAGAATG
>NC_033795.1:71872827-71889129 GCF_001876935.1 Asparagus officinalis | reverse complement strand
CGGGTTCTAAGCCGGGATGCTTTTAGAATTGATTCGAGATTGTCCCGCGCCGATGTCTCTCTGCTGGTCATGTTGGTGGTGACCCTCGGAAATTCTCCCTCTTCAACCACCGTTCTTCTTCGTCGGAAGCGCCTAGGCCTTGTTTTCGGCGTTTCGGTACTGAGCCTTTCGAAAACCGAAATTCGTTCGGGGACCGCCTTGATGCAGCTGCATTCAGACAATACTGCCCGAATGAGTTTAGAACAGGGGCACTGAGTTTCTTGTTCTCGGGGGCTCCTTTTCCTGGTTTTATTCGTACCCCCAGCACGATAGTACAACTTGTCTGCTTGACGATCGGAGTAACCTATCGTGTGTTGGCACGACTTCTCAGGTATAACATTATCGTCATCAGACGATAATATTTCCTTCTGAGGGGGAATTGCTTTCTTAGGGCTTTCGAAAGTCACGCGCCTCGAAACATGCCTTTTTGGGCGTGAGTTCTCGGCGGGATCCTGGACTTCAATGCGCAAGTTGGTGCGCGTAGCTGCCCTGGTTTCTTGGCCCAAACGCTCTTGAACTGGAGCTTTGACTCGCTCATCGGGAAGCGGACCGAGACGCTCCAAAACTGGCTTCTTCTTTCGGGATGACTCTGCATGATTTCCCGGAGAAGCTATTGGGATTACCGGCGACTTTGGTTGATTCACCGGAGGTTGAACTTTGGTTAGAGGCTGTTTCGGCCTCCACACTTGGCGGTTTGATGGCGGCTTCTTGGCCACTCTTTCTTTCTTCAATTCTTCGGCCTTCTGCACAAGGATTTTTGCTTGTGCAAGCAGTGCGCGGTGTTTGTGGATCCGCTCTTCGAGTGTCGAACGGTTCCGTTTGACTCGGATCCATTCGTTCGTTGACGGCTTGGAGGAGCAGCCATTCTTCAATTGTTGAGGCTGTTTGCCTCTCCTGTTCTTCAGATCCGCGTTGTGCCTCTCTCGTCGGGAATCGGACCGAGGCGCTCCAAGACTGGCTTTTTCCTTCGGGATGATTCTGCATAATCTCCCGGAGAAGCTATTGGGATTACCGACGACTTTGGTTGATTCACCGGAGGTTGAACTTTGGTTAGAGGCTGTTTCGGCCTCCACACTTGGCGGGTTGATGGCGGCTTCTTGGCCACTCTTTCTTTCTTCAATTCTTCGGCCTTCTGCACAAGGATTTTTGCTTGTGCAAGCAGTGCGCGGCGTTTGTGAATCCGCTCTTCGAGTGTCGAACGGTTCCGTTTGACTCGGATCCATTCGTTCGTTGGCGGCTTGGAGGAGCAGCCATTCTTCAATTGTTGAGGCTGTTTGCCTCTCCTGTTCTTCAGATCCGCGTTGCAGCAGACCCCGTCCGTGGACTCCATCGCTTTGGCGAATTACCGCGCAAGGCGTTGACGTCGCCTCTGGCGGGCTCTCTTCGAGAGAGTCACAACGCCCTCAACAGTAGAAGCGTTGACAAGAACAGGTTTGACCTCATTGGAGGTCGGTGGAACTTCACCTGACGCAACTTTGGCGTCAGCTGGGGTGAGAGCTTCGTTGGCGTTCTGAACTTCTTCAAACCAACGAGCTTTTCTCCTGGAGGAGAACTTCTTAGACTTGCGGGGGGAGGTAGATCCGGACGAGGATGAGAGGTACTCCTCGAACTTGGCCTGGTCGAATTCATACTAGACCTCCTCCATGACCGGGATTGAGATTCGCGGCTGCGACGTGACGATCTCGGCAGCGAGATCGGTGGCTCCCACTGTGGTCGCCAGATTGTTCGCGGGAAAAATTGCCTTCATTGAATTCATTGTTATCTCAAGTATATGATTTTTGGTTACAAAAGATCCGGTCTTTTTTAGATCTGGTTACAACGAAATCAAAGAAAATAAAAAAAGATTACAACTTTCTCCTTTAGAACAAATCGCGAGCTCCTGTTTTGCGGTCGCTCGCTTGTGTGGGTTCTTTGCCAACGCCGGGGTTAATCCATGGACCACCGCGTGATCTAGATCCGGTCGGATCTACACGATTTGACGGGTATTATTTCGTGAAGGAAATATTAGCCGGGGGGGATTAATTCACCAAGGAAATAAAATCGCCCAAATCTCGGGATCAAAGGCCAAGCTTTGATCCGGAGTATGATCTCGTGTAGATCTCAGATCTGCTCTTTCTCTCTCTCGAACTCCTGCCTTTTGTGACGTGGACGCTCGCCGAGAACCAGATCTGAATATTCAAGTCCTCAAATCTTCAAAACTCCAAGCTCAATCTTCAATTCGGCAAAGTTTCGGCTCTCAAAGTTCCCACCTTTACAAATGAACCAAGGGGGGCCTATTTATAGGCTCTCTGAACTGTGCCCGCACACAGATCTGGGTCGGCCACCTATGGGTGGCCGACACCGGGCCGAGCCACCCTTAGGCGTTGGGTTTCGTCGTTTTTCCGTTGTATCCGTTTTTCGGTTCTGTCCGTGATTTGGTTGACTTAGACTCTGATTTGTTGATCTGATTTGGCAGTAAATCCGATTCCTGTTTTGATAGTAAATCCACTTCTGAGTTCGAGTCCGAAACTGATCTTGATTCGATCGTGATTCGTTCGAGTCTGCCCTTGGTTGGATGACTCGTTGACTCTTCGAACCATTGGCTTGATTCCACACGCGAATGGATGTATTCCGTTGCTTGCGTGCGATTCGTTAACCTCGTCGCCTCGTTGGTTCGTCGGTTTGTGCCGAGCTGTGCTAAGGGACCTATAAGCAATTTTATACGCCTACACTGGGTATATAAAAAGAAGCTAAAAGTTCATGATAGAGAAGTGCAGACTCACTTGTGGTAGTGGCAAGAGGCTCATCCACCCCGATATTCATGCCCGCATTCTTCAATTTGTCTAAAAGAGAATGAAGCGTGGAAGTGATTAAAGGGGGAAGAATTCTGAACTACCTAACTCCTTTAACTGCCACTCGAATGGTGTATTACCGGTGTTAGATATACCTGGGCATAAAATACTCGGCTTAACGGTTTTATCCTGGTTAGCATCTCGGTTCGCTCCTACATATGTAGGCTCATCACGAATGACATTGCACATTTTCTGCACAAAGCTCCGACTATCTAAATGGCTAGGATCGGAGAATACAGAGTCGCGTGGAAGTTCACCTCCTCCATGGCTTCCTGAAACACGGGATATGATTAGGTTCAGGGAATCCAGAGGACCACCATTTCAAGGTCATGAAAATAATGGAACATTACCTTCCTCTCCACCAGCAGTTATAGCACCTCGTAACTCTTCTTCGCGGGCACGCTGACTAATATGTGACTTATGAGCGGTCTTCTTCCTCTTTGAGGGACAAACCTCAACAAGACCAGTGGGTCGCTCATGTGTAGATTTAGTACGCATCTCAACTTGTACAGGAGCCTCAACACTGGATCGTGATCTCGAGTAATGGAAAATAAGAGGTTCATGCTCGTCAATCACACTACCTGGAGTGACAAGAGTCATCTTATTAGGATAAGTAAATAAAACCTTCTCGTTCCGACTCTGGAGGAGGCAATCGAGATCTAGAGCATTGAGACCAATGAAGAAATGCCAGATCCATTAATTCCGAAACGAAAGAGTCTGACAGACCTGTCTCAGATTCTTCCTCGTCAACTCCAACGTCGGTGTCCATATCCCTAAATTCTTCTTCAGAAGTTTCATCCTCATCATCGATAGGAAGGAGCTCCTCATCATCCTCCATCTGGTCTTTACTCAAACAGGAGGGTTTGACAGGTTTTTTCCCTCGCTTCTTCGAAAGCCCAACCTTACGAGCAGCTTTAATGGTAGTCTGAACCAAGTGCTCAACCTCCAACTCCGAGAGGCTCTTCACATCTAGAAGCTCGTTGGTAGAAAGGAGCCATTTGCAGCTAAGGAAGGTAAGCGATGGTTTGCGTTTGGATGAAGAGAGAGCGAAATAGGCGCCGGTACAACCCATCATAGTCCAGAGCCATGCTCGGGCGCCGTCAATAAGACCTCCTTCAGTCCTAAAGCCTTTGTTCGGGTTCCCAACATATAGTTGGTCATAACCGAACTGACGAGCAAAACAGCAAGGGAGATAATGCTCTAAATGGTAATGACCCTTCACCCGAAGAACGAGGTATCCAGCGCGAATGTTCACCAACCAACGGAAGCAACCAATATCAAGAGAGGTCTGCCCGGCCCCCGGTTTCTCCTCGTCGATCAATACATCATCATAGCGACCCTAGAAGCAAGGAAAACACCTGAAGAACTCCCAGCTCCTACGAACTTGAAGCTCTCACTGTACATCAGTGAAGTTCTTCGCATACCATTTGCTCCCCTCTAATAAATGCAGAAAAGGGACAGAGGCATCGGTAGTACTAGGCGCCAACATCAAATCAGGATGGTGAAGGATGAGCCATGCCATCAAGTATGTATACGGAAGCTCAACCTTTACGGAGAGAATCTCGGTCGACAGTTCAGAACCCATATGTGTAAAACCATCGACCAAATACCTAAGCCCACAATGAATGTCGGCAACCATCGCCGGAAGCAAAGAAAGATCCTTCTCATGAGCTAACTGAATGGCTGGGAGGAGGACCTCAATAGGCAAGGCATCAGAGAACTGATATGGAACGACACACTTCTTTAACCAGAGGACGAGATAGCTAGCTAGGAGGTCTTAGGCTGAATAGGCTTCCGTGCATGGCAAAGGAACGTCCGAAATTTAGTCCCCGCTGGAAAGGAACCCTCAACACCAGCAGTAGTAAATGAACAAGCGCTGGCCTTCTCAATTAAGCCATTAATGGCAGAAGGTGTCAAAGGGGCCAACTAATAAATAGTCTCGCTCGAACTGCTCTACAAATGGTGAAATAAATAATCGGCAAACTACTTCAAGCTGACCTGCTTCTTCTTCTTCGACAGAGGACTCATACTGACCACGGATGTATAATAATGATACGTAAGGTCCCAGAGCGTGTCATACATGTCGGAGGAATCCCTCTTTAGCTGTCCCAACTTCAAGTTAGAGGGAAAATACTCTTGATATGGACAATCTCCCATTAGAAGACCAGAAACCTTGTGCATCCTATGGAGAGCTAACCCCAACTCCCCACTATAAGTCAGAAAAGTGTTACTATCAGGGTTATAAAACTCCAGCAATGCTAAGAAATGAAAGCTGCTGACCGGGAGTCCGTACATAGTGGCTCATATAGGTGCATACAACCCGCTACGCTTCAGCTCACTCTCCCCACGTCCTAAGACATAACCAGTCATACGAGTCCACCACTTCTTAGGTGGCTAGGACGACCAACTGAAACATCTGAATTCCTTCAGGGGTAACCTCCTCCCAAGCCTAGCCAGACGATTCCTCATAGTATGGGCGATTACCGACACCTCGTCCGGTGGCGCCATATCAAGTCCCAGAATCCCCGATCGAAGGCCGTGAATATGATTATATCCATCAGAACCTAGGGTCTTATGATGGGAAATAAATCCATAATGAACTCGGTCATGGTTATCTATAAGATTCCCGGGAATCTGTCGTCGCACAGCATGCGTCTCCAAATAAGCAAGAGAATGCTGACGGGGTATAGAAGGAATGAATAAAAGGCTCCCATCATCATCATTCAACCAATGTTCGTCATCAAGAGTCAACTTAGCCGGATCCTCAACATGGTCCCCGAATAAATAATCTGGCTTCTCTAAAGCCTAGGTAGAAATGGAATCTTCAACGAAAGAAGAATCGGTAATCAGCTGGCATAATGAACGGTGGCCCCCGTCTCGTGTCAATCGATGCACCTCCTCGGGGTGACTCTCGTCGAACTGAGGGGTCCGACCAATAGCCTATCTGTCAACATTAATAGTGAATGTCTCCCGGTTGCAACCAGTCGTAGCATGAGGTGGAAAACCTTCTGCAGGGAACTCAACTGCGGCAACACAAACATGGAATCAGAAAATTATTCATAAATTATACAAGGGTTGAATTCATCTCACAAGCTAGCGAGATAGAGTCGTTCATTAGATATTTGGCGAGATGATTACGAGTGTCCTACACAGGAAGGGCGGTATGCATCATCACGTAAAAAACGTGGTAATGTACCTCGACCCACATAGTGTAATACAATAGGAAATCGCCCTAACATGCTGGAAGACATGAATTGGCTGTAATGACCGTAAAATTTAATACTAATTAAAATAATTTTTTAGTATTTTTAAATATTTAATTATTATTTTTAGAAGAGTATTTGCATTTTTCTCGGCCTTCTAGAATTTTCTATGATTTAAAAGTCCAAATTTTATGATTTTAATATTTATAACAATTATTTTGTGCGTTAAAAATTTCTAGAATTAATTTGTTTTGTTATCGGTACTATTACGTATTATTTTAAATAATATGTTGTATTATTAATATTACTACGTATCATTTTATATAATACATGGTATTATCAATTACGTATTTTTGCTATAATTTATTGTATTATTTTTACTGTTACATATTATCTGTCGTATTAGTATAACTAGTACGTTTTACTATGTATATAATTATCTCATAATTATTTTATTTTAAATGTGAGTAAATATATTTTTATTATTAATTATTCTCGTTTAATTATATAATATGTGTATAATTTAACTATTTCGTATCAGCTGTTGTATTAGCACAATATGTACGTTTTTATTTGTAGATAATTATTCCATAATTAGTTTAATTTTTAAGTACCTATAATTATTTATTTTAATTATTTTTGATTAATTTTCTAATCCTAATATTATATATGTATATAAATACCCGTAACCAAAACCCCTCTCTCTCCACTCCCCTGAAAACTACCCCACGTACACCCACGTCATCCCCAACTTCATCATTAAATAATCTGCTTTTCTCTCTCCATCTCTCACTTCATTTCTCTCTCTCGTACAGTATCCTCTCCTTTGTTCTCTCTCTTCAAAAGAACCCAACTCCTCTTCCCCAAACACCGCCGCCTTCATCATCTCTTCCTCCCTCCGCCTCGAGAGGCGCTGGCACGCGCGCGATCAGCTCAAAAGTCGCCGGTCTCCTGCAGCCATCCGCTCAGCTCTCAGCCACAGGCTCAGTCCGCCACCTCAGCCTCCTCAACCCCCGGCTGGCGCCGTCCTCTCAGTCTCTGCGCGTGAGAGGCCAGATCCGGAGCTCCACCCGTGGTCACAGACGACCACCGGCCGAGAACGGAATACCCCACTCGACGCGCAGCTACCACGCACCCCCCAGGATCGGCCGTCACGCTTCGATCGTGCCCGGCGCGCCCGACCTGCTCCCTCTCCTCGCGTAACCCTAAGCCGACCCCGACTCAACCGCTGCCGCCGGGGTCAGTGAGGACACCGTTCGCGGTTCTTCCGCTCTTCGACATTGATGATCGAAGTCCGCCGGCGGAGACTCCAGCCCAACGTCGCGCCGAGCACTACCCGGCAGCCCCCGCTCCTCGCTCTCACCGTCCGACGCTCACGAACGAAGGCAAGTCCCACTTCTCTTGTTTTGTATTCACAGATATAGCATTGCTTGTGATGTATTGTGGGAATGTAGTTAAACTATACATGGTAATATAATAAAGTGTGAGCAAGCGTGTAGGTACTTAGCAAGTGATTAGTGAAATATGTATTTGATTGTTTGATGCGTGTATAGATGGCAGTGGTGAATAACTAATGATAACAGTCATTGTGATAAATAAGTCTTATTAATAGTGTAATTAAGATTTTCAGTATGATAGTGTTAAAAAGAGAGTGAAAAGAGTGAATTGAAATAGCCTATAGGAAGATGTAGCAAGTTGTAAATAGATGTATACAAGTATTAGAAATGTTGAATTGAAATATGGATGTGAGTGAGGTAGTATGAAAATGTATGGTATTAGGTGAGAACAATTCATATGGAACGAGTACTGTAGATAAAAGTAGCACATAGGTAGATAAATGCAAGAATGTAAAGATAAGAATTATTTTCAAAGGAAAGGAATATTTTAAAGTTTATTTAGAATAGTTATTATAAATTAAAAGAATTTGTTTTGTAAAAAGAATCTTTTGTTTAGGAAAACTATAATAATTTAAAATAAATTATTTTGTAAAAAGGGATTATTTTCTGAATTACGTAGATGATGTTTATGATTTATGATTCTTAGGTTTAATTATCTGATACGCTATGATTGTACATGATTAGTTGTATTTGTTATTTCTTGTTGTGATTGAAAATCGTTAGTAGTCAGGATCGTAGTGACCTTACGTGACTTAGAGGCATGTGTCGTGTTGACTTAGAAATGCGAGAAATGTTAGCGTGGAAAGTTTTGTTTAGTGATCAGATGGGATTATTGATTATTTCCAGGCTCGCACCAGCGATAGTCCTGTGTAGCGCTGGGGTGGGTCTGAGGTGCAGTGATATGTGATTGTTGATTATTTCCAGGCTCGCACCAACGATATTCCTGTGTAGCGTTGAGGTGGGTCTGAGGTGATGTGATATTGTGCTTGTTGATTATTTCCAGGCTCGCACTAGTGAAATTCCTGTGTAGCACTGGGGTGAGTCTGAGGGGGGTAGTGAAACGTTGTGCGTAGATGATTTTGTGAACAACCGGTTGTCTGAGAATATGAATGTTGACTCTGTGTGAGATAGGGACCAGTGAGTTGTGATAGGATGGCCAGTTGTTTTCTTTTCATACGTAGATCAGGATTAATATTTAATTATCTACAATTTGAGACATATGGTATATACATGAGGGTTTTCTTGCTTGGATTATTTCGCTCGACGTACTACGTCTCTTGTTGTAGATTTTTAAGTATTAATTCCATCTATTGTATGATCTTGTTACTTGGATGGTTTCTGATCGCTACCTGCATGATCTTGTTACTTGGTTGATTATTGAATCCTTCTGATTATTATATTCCAGTGGCTGTTTTCATTTAGATTATTAGTATTCCAGCTGCATGTTTCTATTCTATTTATTATTATTATATTTGGTCGTTCGACCGTTTCTTTCTCTCTGTGGGATCTTACCGTGTGCCATACACGCTGACGTACACCTGTTTTCTCTGGTGTACGTCAGATTTAGGAGACGGACAGCCTCAGTTCGGAATTGTACAGGAGCCAGAGGATTCTTAGCAGTGGTGTCTTGCAGAAGAAGTAGAAGAACCAGCTGAAGCGTAGTGATTTTCTTCCGTAGTAGTAGTTGGACATTAAAACTCTTTTACCGTACTTTTCTTTAGTTGATGATGAATTTAGTATTTTAACAGTACTTTCTTTATGCACTATGTATTTCTTATTTCCTAGTTGGACTATTTTGTAATAAGGGTATGTTGGACCCATATTTTATGCCTGAGATGATTTACTGTTGATGATATGTCTATTCTTTATTCTGAGTTGTCTTCATATTCTTGCTATTGTGATCGGGGACCTGTGACTTCGTATTATATTTATTTCTAGACGCTTAGCGTATTGGATTGAGAAGGAAAGAAAGAAAAAAAAATAATAGTGTATGTTTCTTCTCAATCTAATACGTCGCAGGCTTGTTCACGTTTCGGTTCCCGGGTATTTTGGGATGCGGGGCGTGATATTGGCCAAGCAATACACGTCTTTTGGAAACCTCAATCCCCACTAAGGAGGACGTCAGTTCTTCCTGAATGACCCGCGAAGGGGCCAAACGAGGGCATGATAGAACCTGAAATCATCCTGAAACTTCAATCCCCGCGAAGGAGGACGTTGGTTCTTCCCAAATGACCCACGAAGGGGCCAAACGAGGGCATGATAGAACCTGAAATCATCCTGAAACCTCAATCCCCACGAAGGAGGACGTCGGTTCTTCCTGAATAACCCGCAAAGGAGTCAAACGAGGATACAGAAAACATAAAAGCTCTCCCCCGTAAGAGGAAGCCACGGGAGCCTCCCTCTCACTATGCTGAGAAGATGAGCGGCTCCTATGAAATCGTGGCCGGAGTGGAGACATGGTTAACCTGCAATGAAAACCAATGGATCAGGTACAATCATAAATCTAAGAACCCAAAAATTAAAAGGGAAATTACGAACTTTGACTAAAATCCTATAAATAAAATGGGGTTTTGTAGTTGAAGTCTAATTAAACATACGAGCTCTATGTATCCAAACAATGGGTTCACATCGCATTCAAATCCTTCTTGACCAACTTTGGGGTGAAATACCCAAAATACCCCTCATTTTCGAGGCTCAAAGTTAGTCATGAACACCAACAATTTCGGCCCAATTTGCACATACACCTCTCAAACTTTTGGTCATGGGTATATAGTCCAAACTCTCGAAATTTCAGCCCTAAAATTTCAGCCCTTTTGTAAATAAGCCCCTCTATAATTTTTGGTTGCTTTTGCAAATAAACCCCTCAACAATGTGTGGTCTTTTTACATAAAAAGCCCCTCAAAGTTTTGGCCAAATGGGCATACAATCCAAGTCCCAAAATTTTAGCCCTATTTTGCACAAAAGCCCCTCAAAATTTTAGCCCTATTTTACATAAAAGCCCCTCAAAGATTTCAGCCAACTTATGCACAAAAGCCCCCCAAGAATTTAGGCCTCAAGTGCATGAAAACCCCTACAAATTTCGGCCATATTCAAAACCCATCTTCAAGATTCGATCTTTTTCACAAAACTCATTTCATGAGAGCAAAAAGTCACAATCTTTGCATACAAATTCATGAATTCTTGGTTACATACCCACAGTACAAGAATAAAGTTTTAATCTTTTCTACAAAATCCATGAATCTTGAATCAAAAATCAAGCATACAATGAGGATTCTTGGAAAGAAGCTTTCCAAAATTGAGAGCTTCAAAACCCAACTCAAAAGTCCAAGTCTTGAGCTTGAAGATGCAAAAAAAAACCCTAGCTTTGAGAGGAGACAAATTTCGGCCAATAAAGAGGGTAAAAATCTGAATTTCTTTTGAATGGTTGAGGGTTTTTAAAAGCAAGAGTTTGGATGGTTGAGAGTTCTTGAAGAAGGAGTTTTGGATAAGAGGAGGATGAAGGAGTTTAGGGGGGGAAAGGATTCTTTTTGAAATTTTGGAAAGAGGGGGAATGAAGGTACTACAAGAGGACAAAACAAAACAAAAAAAAAGAAAGACATTGGGTGTCTCGGCCCAATGGCCGAGACACCTATTGCTATTGGTGTCTTAGGCTCAGGCCGGCCCCCAGGTATTTTTCATGAGCTGATTTTGCCCAATTTCGCCGGTGATTGGTTATTCTAATGAAAATCAACACCAAATAACACCGGGCGATCCGAAACCCTAAAGTCAACGCTGGGGGATCCGAAACCCTAAGGTCAACGTCGGTCAACGCGTAACCCTAGGTCAACGCCAGTCAACATGTTGCGATGAAAAGTCAACGCCGAGTGATCCGAAATTCTAAGAACAATGTCGGTCAATGCGTAACCCTAGGTCAACACCAGTCAACGCGTTGCGATGAAAAGTCAACGCCGGATGATCCGAAACCTTAAGGTCAACGCAAGTCAACGCATAATCCTAGGTCAATGCTAGTCGATGCGTTATGATGAAAAGTCAACACCGGGCAATCCGAAACCCTAAGGACAACACCGGTCAATGCGTAACCCTAGGTCAACATCAGTCAACACGTTGCGATGAAAAGTCAACATCGGGCAATCTAAACCCTAAAGTCAACGTTGTTCGACACGTAGCCCTAAGTCAATATATTATGACAGATAGTCAATTCTAAGTCAACTCGATGATACGAGCCAAAATCAACTCACTAGTTTTTGATTCGACACTTCGACAACGGCCAAACGATAAACGCAGCGCCAGAAGAATTTTAGCTATTTGTTAAATATTGAATAGACTAAAAATCGAAGGAGTCAAGAGTCAGAGTTAACTACAGGTCCTTTTTTTACACTGACTAAAGGTTGGACCGATCACATCCAAAGTATTTCAGGCTCCTCTATAAAAGAAACGAGACTGAAACACTTTGGAGGGGGTATCTGTAGGCATCAAGGGTTTAAATAATCATAGTGACAATTCTTTTTATTTATGAAGTCTGGATTTATATTGTATTAAAGTATAATTTATCACGCAATGATTGCAATGTGTTGTTCGTGCACAAATCTGTGCAGGTTTCGACGTAGTAGTCGACTACTAAGTGTAGTAGTCAACTACTCAGGTCCGAATTGACTTAACAAAGACTGAGTTTATGCAGAGTAGTCGACTAATTCTCTTATTAGTCGACTACTAATCCTAAATTGTGTATAACAGAGTCTGGTGGACTCAGTGTAGTCGACTACTAAGATTGATTTTTTGTATTATGCATTGTTTTGTTTTGAATTGTGAGTACGGGCTGGAGTTACTTGATATAGACATAATTACAAATGAATACTATTTTAGTACATGTGGTAATACCTTAGAGAGGTATTTAAATAAGTATTAATTTTATTACACTCTTCTTATGACATGGTATCCGCACTGTTGTGCGAAGAGGTTAGTGAACCTATATTTTTGTTATCCGCACTGTTGTGCGAAGAGGTTGGTGAACCTATATTTTGGTATCTGTACTGTTGTGCGATGAGGTTTGTGAACCCATATTTTTGGTATCCACATTAGAGTATACGCAGAGGTTGTTGAACCTATATTATGGTATCCGCACTAGAGTGTGCGCAGAGGTTGTTGAACCTATATTATGGTATCCGTACTAGAGTGTGCGTAGAGGTTTGTGAACCTATATTATGGTATCCGCACTAGAGTGTGCGCAGAGGTTGTTGAACCTATATTATGGTATCCGCATGAGTGTGCGTAGAGGTTGGTGTACCTATATTATTGTATCCGCACGAGTGTGTGTAGAACCTATAGTTTCATTTCCGTATAGTTATACACAGAGATTGAAATGGTTAATAGTTGTCATGCACGGGGGTGCCATTATTTGAAAAGAATCAGAAAAGATAACTTATATGACTTGATAGCCCAATGTGTTTGGCGGACGTTAAGTATGATGGTATAACTCATTTTTTTGAGTAGTTTTACACTTGAGATACTCACTTGCTAGTACACGAGATATATATATTCTACCCTGATATTGAATATGATGTTTCACTTATATGCTTTCTTTTCATTCAGTTTGAGTATTATTATTTCTTAGTTACGAGGGAAGAAAAAGGATTTCAAAGTAGACTATGCTTAATAGATAGAGCCTCCACATCATGTACTAGTCCTTCCCCTGGGGGCGGGTGTAGGTGATCTTGCTTAAGCATGCTGATGCTTTTCTTGTTGTTCTTTTTATTTTTATTTTACCTTTCAGGTGGTTCAGATCGTCGGAGAGTCGCATGATGACGGGATTCAGGCATAGTCGCCGTCATATGAGCTAGTAGATGAGACTCCATGGTAGATAGACTTTATTTTTAGTTATTAGAATTTTCTTTATTTTTCTCATTTTGTTAAGGCTGATACATTCTTATTTGATCCATATCATGATACATTCATATATTTCATGATAACAGATGTACTCGAGACTTGTTAATTAAGACATGATTTATTTATAGGACATTCTTTCTTATATCATGTCAGTTGCTGTTATTTTTTTCCTTTTGCATGTTTGTACCTGCACTATATTTTTGATTCTACTAGAGAATATTGCTATGATTAGTGAAACTTATTGTTGCACAGTGTGGGTGCATGGCAGGTTTAACATCTCTGGGTTCATCTTGGACTGCAGCCATGTGTGAAACCAGGGGCGTCACATCCTGAAAACCTCAAGATCACCAACTATGACCGCTATGACTAGTACACCAAAGGGTTAACTCATGTGTCCCTATCTAGGGGTGAACTCACGTGGGTACATTCTGACCTTATAGGTATGAGCAATGGAACTCATCCAAGGCACAACAGAAAGATGCGAAAGGTAGAGGGAAAATGTGCAATGTTGTGGCAGTCCTTTATAGTGACGACGAGCAGCCAGCCTCCAAACTCGCTGACACTGAGGATGAGGCCATCGTGGTGGTCATCACATTTAAGGAAGAAGAGACAGCAATTAAGGAGACATGAGAGGCATAAGTGTTGGTAGAGATCACAGCTCAGAATGTGAAGGAAGGATTCAGGAGTTATTGGTTGTTCCACCAATAGTACAATCGAGCTAATCTAAAGGGAGATTAGGGCCCTCATGACAAGTAGATAGCAAATCCTATGGTGGTAGCACCTCTTGCAGCTCTGAGAGCAAGTAGGGACAACCCTGGGCTTGACTGATCATGCCCATTCAACATGTTAACACTAGCACCAGAGATGAAGGCGGCACTATAAGAAGCCCTAAATAACCCAACGGTCTACCTCACTAAGATCTAACCCTCAAAGAAAGAGTCCAAGGACCATGCATGTGCATGTTGCAACCGGATGGAAAGGGACATCCCTATGGGTCATGTTCTAAAAAGGACACACTCATACCATCCATCAAGCACACGAGGCCACTCTATTTCATTGGGTACTTACGCTCATCGAAGATAGAGCATATGCAAGTTGATCTTGGGTCAACTATCAACATCGTTTTGAGGAGAATGTTACACTTTCTTCAGATACCGTTGCAAGGGCTATGTCACACTGACACTAGGATCTTCAAGTTCAATGCTAATAGTCGGGACCCACTCGGGAAGATAAAACTCAAACTATGAATTGAAGTTCTTAGGTTAGATGTTATATGGTATGTCATCGATGCTGAACCATTGTATGATGTCCTATTAGGGTGGCCCTAGATCTATGAGAATGTGCTTGCTCCTTCTACTCTACATCAATGCATCAAGTACAATGACCCAATTAGCGTTGAGCACATGATCTATGCAGATGAATGACCCTTTAGTGGCCTTAAGAGCTACTATACCAATGCTCGACTCTACTAGGAAGATCGCCATGATGATGACATGGTGAATGTGTTGGCTATTGAGCGTCATGGAGACACCACTGAAGCAAGTGTAAAATTGACTGAGAGTCCTACCTTAGTCATCAAACCTAGTGTAATGAGTTTTGAATTGGATTGTAAGCACACCACTGTTTAGGGGGTGAAATTGTTATCAACAAAGCGATTCATTTTGATTGTTCCTCGTGGGTGAGTTCTGTTGTTAATGATTAGGGGATAATCCTAGAGCAAGAGATAAATGCCTACAAGTCAATCTATATGCCTAAAACTGGCCTGCGTCGGAGTAACTGAAGGGCTAGAAATAAATATGAGGTGTACTTTGTGGTCCCCACAAAATTGAAAAAAATCAAATGGTGATATATTTTAGGAAAGCTGGTCTACCTTCCAACTAGACCTCTAATGAGTAGTTCGATAAGGAAGTCTCATAGTTCCACTATTATAGTGTCAAGGCCTAAAAAATAATGCAACACTAGGATACGACCTGAAGGAAATCGTGCTATGTCTACATGCATAATACACAGCGAAAGACATGTATGAAAAAAAATTACTAAGCATGTGGAGAGCATGAAATATTCATATGGACCGTCTAATTAAATCTAACATGATTCTTATTGTTAAGAGAGCATACAAGGTTTGAAAGTCATACTTTTGTAGCGTGATTCGATAGTGAATCGAACAACCTTTAGCTTGCTCTCTTTGATGCAGAAAACTCCTCGTAGTGGATCTCCAACTCTTTAAGTAAACCCGAAAGCTATTGGATGCTGCTTGAGACGCGAGGCAAGATATCCACCCCGGGGTTCTTAAAATCCTACTTCTCAGCCCCTATAATTAATTACAGATATGAGATCCTGATCCGGTATCTAATACCTAAGATGTAGGATTTATAGAAAAACAATTCTGAGTAACCAACGCACCTGAAGATGAAGCAACAACTTGCCTCTTCTTGATGAGTGAGGCTAGGAATTCAAGACAGTTTCTTTTCCAGTGTCCTGACTTGTGACAATGGAAGCATTCTGCAGTCGTCATTTTTGCCTTCCCTTTGTCCTTCTTGACAGCCTTCTTAACCCCTTTTTTTGGTTTAGTAGTTTTCTTCATTCTCTTTTTCTTGGCAACCAGTTTGCTAGAAGTGAAAGAAGATTTTCCTATAACCAAGGATGGTGTTTGTCCCTTTTTCATAGAACTCTCCTCCTGTCTTAACAAATTAAGTAAGGCAGGAAGAGTGGGCTCCAGATCCATCATCAAGAACTGCGATATGAATCGGGAGTAGGCTGGTGTTAAGGATTGCAGAACGATATATGTATATCTATCTGCATCTTGGCCTGCGTTCAAAAGTTTAAGCTCATTGACATAGGCGAACATTTTGTGGACGTGGTCCCCAACAGAAGATCCCACAGTTGTTCGCGTGGAAAACTGTTTTCTTTTTCATTGATATGATTGTCATCTTGGGTTACAAAGATCCG
>NC_033795.1:71863657-71871827 GCF_001876935.1 Asparagus officinalis | reverse complement strand
TTCGGGAAAAGTTGGGTTTTATCGGGCGCGGGGTGCCCAAAAAATTTGGGCGCCCACGCCTAAAAATTTTTCCCCCTCGAAAGCTTTAGCGACGGAAATTCCGTCGCTAAAGAATTTATTAGTGATGGAATTTTCGTCGCTAAAATGTCCGTCGGTAGTTGTTTTAGCAACGGAAAAAATCCATCACTAAAAGAACGTAATCCGTTGGTAATTTATTTTTACTTACGGAATAATAGCGATGGAATTGTCCGTCTCTATAACCTGACCTGTAGCGACGGAAAATTCCGTCGCTATTATTCTGTAGGTAAAATGTCATTTTCTACTAGAGAACATTGAACTTTGCACGCAAGTTCATAAGCTTTTTGTTATTAGTAATACAAGAGTTTAGTGTTGAATCTAAGGTAGATATTCGTTTTCTCATTTGATTCAACTCATCATTGTGCATACAAGCATCTCATTTGATTCAACTCATCATTGTGCATACAAGCATTGCTACTAGAAGTAGGATAAACATGATTATTCATCATAGATTTTAACTTATCTACTTCTAACATGGCATCACATTTTTCATGAAGCAAACTAGCATTTTCTAATGTCAAATTTTCATTGCATTCTTTAAGAATTATATTTTCATTTGCAATGAAATCAAACTTAATGGCTAGTGTTTCATGAATGGATTTTATATTAACATACTTACTTTTAACATCAATATAGCAATTGTATAATTTTTCAAACTCAAGAGCAAGCTCATCAAAAGTAATAATATCATTGTTGTCAAGCTTGTATACCTCACTAGGGTTATCACCTAGTGGTAGTGTACATGGAGATGAGGCTTCTTTAGAACTCAAAGTGGAATTTTCCAACGTTTGTTGAATGGCCTCCAAGTCCCCTTGATGTGCTTCAATGAATTTCCATAGGGTGTAAGCACTATCAAAATGAGCAAATTTTTTAGAAAAAGATAAGTGAAATGCACTAAGCAAATATTCTAATAAAAGCTTGTTCATATTAAACATTCTTTTATCATCTTTATTCCACTTGGATTTTTTTGAAGTGGGAATAATAAAAGCGTCCTCAATAATTTTCCATAAATCGAATTGTTTAGATTGAACGAAAAGTTTGAATCTAACATGCCATTGAGCATAGGGAAAAATATCCAAATGAGGAGCAATATTAATAGCATAACCTAAACTAGATGCATAAAACATATCCATAATGATTATGTGCAAGAAGCAAAATGCGATCAACACTAGATTAGCTCAAAAATAATAACTTGGATCTTTAACTCAAGGTGATTAGTCCTTAAATCAAAGAGCACCAAGCTCTGATATCAATTGTTAGACCCTAGGGGGTTGATTAGGGTTTTATGCAAATCTAATCCCGATTAAATTCCAATTAAAATTATATTGATTAATTTGTTCTTGCACGAAATATATGAGATGGATATGAATAAGAATAATATGAATAAGCACAAATAAAATATACGCTAAGCAAAACACAAACACACGATATGTTTACGAGGTTCGGTCACCATGACCTACGTCCCCGCTCCTCACCTCGAGGAGATCTCCACTATCACAGTCCGGTTTGGAAGCAGGAACTTCTACACACTCGGTTTACAAGTTTACCGAAAATTCTCACACAACAAATACTATGCAATCACACTTTACACACTAAGTGTAGGAACCTAGCCCGTGTCCTCCTCCTAAAGTGCTCGGATACAACCTAACCCTAGGTTCGTCAACCGACGCCACTCCTATTGGATTCGACCTCGTCTCACGCCTCACACTTCTCTCGGTGTACAAGTGTATTACAAGTGATACTCACAACAATGGTTGAATACAATGATTTGTTATCGACAACAAATGAGAACGCAATGAAGCTCACACTCACTAAATCACACACCGTTACCCTACAATATATAGTATGAAAATATTAAAGCTCAATACAGTGTGTGTGATATCAGTGAATAGAAAATATGCAACTCAATAAATATACCTAAGATATGAAAATAAAATAATAAGCTATATGTAAAATGAGTTAAGAAAACTTCTCAATAGACAAGAAGACTAGTAGATGATGGAATTGAAAGTCTCTTCTTAATATTTTGTTAAAAACAACTCTTAAACAACTCTTAATATTTTGTTAAAAACTTAATATTTTGTTAAAAACTTCTCAACAGACCGACGAAATCAGCAAAAATAGCTATTAAACAACTCTTAATATTTTGTTAAAAACTTATTGTAAAATAAACTCCTTAGTTGTTGAAAGAGGAAGGCAATGAGGTATTTATACCGACTCAAAACATCAGCTAAAACAACATTGAAAAGACCAAAATAGCCTCAAAGAATCAAATCAGAAAATAGTCATTGGAAAGCAATTATGAGTTCAACGGTCGACCGTGAGAAACTAGCGGTCGACCGCGAAGCACAAAATCCAAAAGAACTATCTTGAAAATCTGGCAGTCGACCTCGGTGGTCGACTGAGAAAGTCTCTGGATTGAGCCACAGTCGACCGTCACGGTCGACCGCGATCCAATAAAAGGTATACTATGAAAATTAACTACTGGCAGTCGACCGTAGCGGTCGATCGCAAACTGATACATGTCAAATTACAGGTTTTGGACTGATTTCGAAAATACATTAAAAATATCAAATTATTTCCAAAAATAGTAAAACTTTGGGGAAAGTTTCTAAATGATAGAATAAACATGTTTGAAAAGGAATTTTTGAAAATACAATTTATGTTTGTTAAAACTCAATATTTTTTAAAAGTGTTCATAAAACCTGTTTTTCGTGAACATGAAAATTGAAATATGACTAGTAAACTCGTGTATATATATACCATGCATACATTATATATATATATATATATATATATATATATATATATATATATATATGTAAACATTTGTATGAAATAAAAGCTATTGTAACAATGTTTGATAAAAAATCATTTGTATGATATAAAAATTTAGTGTTGTGTTTACATATTGAGCTTAAATATAATCATACGGCAAACTAAACTTATACCTAGGTGAATGCACACACATGAACTGGAATCTTTAACTCTTGATTGTCGTGTGTTGAATTTCCTGTAAAGAGAAAAACCAAACAACAAAACTAAAATATAGATTAGCTATAAATTGTTTGACAAATCATCATTAAAACCATAGGGACAACAATCTCCCCCTTTTTGATGATGGCAAACAATTTATTTAATGATATGAAATTTCATATGAATAAACCAAATAGATTATGTAGTTACATGTTAATAAACTACATACGACCACATTACATATCTTTCCATCAATATGAATAAACCAATGAATTAAACCAATAAAATGTAGTTTTTCTCCCCCTTTGACAACATCAAAAAGGGGGGGAATAAAATAGGAGCAACGCACCCCCTGCATTCATGCACAGATTGAATAATCAATACTCCCCCTGTCAATTTGAATAAATGACATAACAAAATAACAAGAAGAATATATATTGGAGCTAAACATCCATAACCATTCATAAACATCATTAACATTCATAATCATCATAAACATCCATAAATATCCATAACAAGCTATTAAAATCATAAATATAAAAACCAATTTTTTTGCATAAATAGCATCCTTAACAGCCTGTTTTCACAATACATTGTGCAGAGGATCTAATAGAAAACCATAAAATGATAGTCATAAGCTATGATAACCACAATAACCAGAAATAGTTCCACAATACACATAGTTTTTCAAACACAAACCATAAAGTTATTACAACACCAAAATAAAAGATAAGTATCCAGTTTTAGTTCAACAAAAACATAAACCCAATAACATCAAGAATCAATCACCACCATCATAAGATGCAGAGCCGGAGCCAGATCCAGAATCAGAGCCAGAAGCAGATCCTTCTTCAGAGCCCTTTTCAGAACCAGTGTCAGGGCTGGAAGAGGGATCCGGAATCCCAAGAGACTGACGCTGATAGCTAAGAAGAGTCCTAACATCCTTCTGAATACTTGAGATCTAAGTCTCAAGATGATCCAGACGGTCACAAACATCAGAAGTTGAGATAGTGGAAGCTCTAGACCGAGAACGAGAAGATGATGGTTTTGTAGGATCGAATAAGGAGTCTGAAATTTGCATTCGGGAGAGAGAGAGAGACTCTATCAAAATATTCCTTACTGGGCTCAACTTTGGGTTTATGAGATAGAGCAACAATGAAGTGTTGCAGAATAAGAGTGATGAAGCTACCAAAGGGTAGAAACTTGTAATGCTTACATGCCATGTTTTTTAAAAAAACGTTTGCCCAACTCACTTTTATCTTGGCAAAAATGGCATATACAGTATTGACTTTGTCTGGAGCAAAGTGATCAAAGCTACCGGTCATAAGTGATTTGTTGTGGGGTTAAGTGATGATTTTAGCAGTGGGGTTAAGTGATTTGTTGTTCATAGGGTAGGTGCAACCGGGCTTAAACATGATATCGTTCACATCCTGGTCGGTGTGATCAATAGACATAAGCTCAGCGTCACTTGACGGAAACTTAAGGATTCCCGCAAGCTCGTCAGCAGAAAAAGATATTTGAATATTCTTAACATATGTATTGATGGTTTGGAGACCATCAGTTGTAGATGTAACAGATAGGTTTGCATAAAATAGATAAACAAGAAATGGATAATACGGAACCTTACGTTCCATATCTAATAAATCATGCAAACCAACAGCAGATAGAATTTCATGAATATTATAAATAGCTAATTCCACGTATTTGATATACCTACTAGGCACGATTTTCAACTTACAAAGTTCCCTATATTTCTTAACTAGGGGTATGAACAGTAGAAAATCCTGATAGTTAGAGGCAATAGATGATGATGAGGAACCAATATCTGGCTTAGATCTCTTCCTAGGAGGCATTTTATCAGAATAAAATCAACTAGGGTTTGGCAGATAAGGTTTAGACAGAAATTGAGAATAAAACCCTAGATAATGTAATCCAAGAACAGAAACAAGAACAAGATTGGTGAAGAGGATTACCCAACAAATTCTGGAGGAATCGATGAAGGAGAGAGCTGTGGCCGAACGATGAGAGAGTGACGGGCGACCGTGGGGAAGAACTGAGAATTTGGGGGGGAAATTCAAAATGGGTAAAAATAAAGGGTCGAATCAATTGAGATGAAGAAGGAGTGGCTAAGATCAGTTCGAAATTAAGATCAAATGTGATGATTGATTCAGGTTAAGAAAAGTATCCAAATAAAAATCGAAACCCGATAAGAAAATGAGTAGGAAACAAAAAAAAATCTCTTACGGTCGACCATGGCGGGCGACCGTGACAATCTCAGAAACTTTTACAAATAGCAGCAAAAGTTTGTAAAATCTGAATTTTTATGAAAATTTCATTTTGGACCTTAATGAAAATTTGTTTTATGAGATATTATACATATATAAAACCTATTAGCTAGTAAAACAAAGAAATATTTTATATTAACTTAATAATAACAAAAATCAACATCAAAACTCAAAAACCACTATAGAACAAAAAAAACGATAGTTATGAAATAAAACTCATTTTGGTACCCAAATAAATTTGGTACTACTAAAATTTGAGACATTACCCCTATCATGTAAATCCAAGGCCCTAGGGTCATGAACCCGCTTGGGCATATTTTGTGCACCGATACGATCAAAATAAAAATCGTAAACATGACCCATACGATTGTAATTTGTGCAATGTAGGGGTTTGAATGGTTTGCGTTAACCAAAATGATGTGCACGTGGTTCATTTGCAAAAATAGATTTTTCTTTATAATTATTTTGCAAACGAGAATTTCTTTTCTAATCAAAACAAAACATGGCCAAATGACCAAAACGACCACAATAATCACATTTGTACAATTGAGCATGTTTATGATTTACACTATGTGTGTGTACATGTGTATATGAAGCTTGATGGGATGCACAATCATCAATAGGCTTATCAATCTTTTGTGCATTATGACAAAATTGGGCTAAATGGCATTTAAGACCGCATAAAGAACATTTGTGAATTTTTGTCATACATGTGTGCATAGTGAATAGGTTTCTTAGAAGAATTAACATTGAACTTTGCACACAAGTCTCTAAGTTTTTTGTTATTAGTAATACAAGTGTTTAGTGTTGAATCTAAGGTAGATATTCATTTTCTCATTTGATTCAACTCATCATTGTGCTACAAGTATTGCTACTAGAAGTAGGATAAACGTGATTATTCAACATAGATTTTAACTTATCTACTTCTAACATGGCATCACATTTTTCATGAAGCAAACTAGCATTTTTTAATCTAAAATTTTTATTGCATTCTTTAAGAATTATATTTTCATTTGCAATGAAATCAAACTTAGTGGCTAGTGTTTCATGAATGGATTTTATATTAATAACATCATCGTTGTCAAGCTCGCATACCTCACTAGGGTTATCACCTAGTGGTAGTGTACATGGAGATGAGGCTTCTTTAGAACTCAAAGCGGGATTTTTCAACGCTTATTGAATGGCCTCCAAGTACCCTTGATGTGCTTCAATGAATTTTCATAAGGTGTAAGTACTATCAAAATGAGCAAATTTGTTAGAAAAGAATGAGTGAAAGGTACTAAGCAAATATTCTAACAAAAGCTTGTTCATATTAAACATTCTTTTATCATCTTTATTCCACTTGGATTTTTTCGAAGTGGGAATAATATAAGCATCCTCAATAATTTCTCATAAATCGAATTGTTTAGATTGAACGAAAAGTTTGTTTCTAACACGCCATTAAGCATAGAGAAAAATATCTAAATAAGGAGCAATATTAATAGCATAACCTAAACTAGATGCACCAAACATATCCATAATGATTATGTGCAAGAAGCAAAATGCGATCAACACTAGATTAGCTCAAAAACGATAACTTGAATCTTTAACTCAAGGTGATTAGTCCTTAAATCAAATAGCACCAAGCCCTGATACCAATTGTTAGACACTAGGGGGGTGATTAGGATCTTATGCTAATATAATCCCGATTAAATTCCAATTAAAGTTATATTAATTAATTTGTTGTTCATAGGGTAGGTGCAACCGGGAAAATCAACTAGGGTTTGGCAGATAAGGTTTAGACAGAAATTGAGAATAAAACCCTAGATAATGTAATCCAAGAACAGAAACAAGAACAAGATTGGTGAAGAGGATTACCCAACAAATTCTGGAGGAATCGATGAAGGAGAGAGCTGTGGCCGAACGATGAGAGAGTGACGGGCGACCGTAGGGAAGAACTGAGAATTTGGGGGGGGGGGATTCAAAATGGGGAAAAATAAAGGGTCGAGTTAATTGAGATGAAGAAGGAGTGGCTAAGATCAGTTCGAAATTAAGATCAAATGTGATGATTGATTCAGGTTAAGAAAAGTATCCAAATAAAAATCGAAACCCGATAAGAAAATGAGTAGGAAACAAAAAAAATCTCTTACGGTCGACCATGGCGGTCGACCGTGACAATCTCAGAAACTTTTACGGTCGACCGTGGCGGTCGACCACGAGAAAAATAGCAGCAAAAGTTTGTAAAATCTGAATTTTTATGAAAATTTCATTTTGGACCTTAATGAAAATTTGTTTTATGAGATATTATACATATATAAAACCTATTAGCTAGTAAAACAAAGAAATATTTTATATTAACTTAATAATAACAAAAATCAACATCAAAACTCAAAAACCACTATAGAACAAAAAAAACGATAGTTATGAAATAAAACTCATTTTGGTACCCAAATAAATTTGGTACTACTAAAATTTGAGACATTACCCCTATCATGTAAATCCAAGGCCCTAGGGTCATGAACCCGCTTGGGCATATTTTGTGCACCGATACGATGAAAATAAAAATCGCAAACATGACCCATACGATTGTAATTTGTGTAATGTAGGGGTTTGAATGGTTTGCGTTGACCAAAATGATGTGCACGTGGTTCATTTGCAAAAATAGATTTTTCTTTGTAATTATTTTGCAAACGAGAATTTCTTTTCTAATCAAAACAAAACATGGCCAAATGACCAAAACGACCATAATAATCACATTTGTACACATAAGCATGTTTATGATTTACACTATGTGTGTGTACATGTGTATGTGATGAAGAAGCTTGATGGGATGCACAATCATGAATAGGCTT
>NC_033795.1:71848902-71862657 GCF_001876935.1 Asparagus officinalis | reverse complement strand
GACAATCTGCATGCTAGCCCGATTCAAACGGTAGTCGGTAAAGGCTAATCAAACCCGTTGAAGGCTGGGGGTTTCCAAAAATCCTATGAGTATTATGGTCAATCATTTCAAACGGAATGAGGAATCATAATAAAGATAAAGACAAAAATCAGGTCCACTAAAAAGAATCAAATGTCAAGGTTTTCAGCAAATAAAATCATACATCAAGCCCATGGCTAAGAACCTGCTGACTGAATTCAGACAGCTTCTCATCATAAGAGCGTCTAAGCTCCTCCTGCAACTCAGCTCTGACAGACTCTTCGTTCGCGGCTAAAGTCCTCACAGCAACCTCCTCTGTCTCAGCCAGTGTCTGCTTCAAGGACTTCAGCTCATCAGATAAAGCAGCATGTGCTTGCTGATTTTGCATCTTTGCGTCTTCCTTCTCACGGAGTTCTCGTCGGAGCTGATCTATCTGAGAATCAAGCTCCTCAAGTGAAGAAGATCTAGTTGCAAGGTCAGCCTCAACTCGATCTATTCGGCCCCGCTGCACCTGAATCTCGAGCTCGGCAACCATCCGAGTACTGCGCCATGTCTGTAAGCGAGCATCCAACTCGGCAGCAACGAATGAAGAGGCACCTGTATCCCGGAGCTCATGAAACATCTGAAGCTCACGCTCTAAGCGATCAAGGTCATCAACCATAGCCGTCGCCAGATCCGGACATCCTATGTCCCTAATCAAATTTATCTTGGAATCGAGGTAGGGCTTAAATTGGCGAAGAGAAAGTCCTGGAATCAAGGTAGGGTTTAAACTGGCGAAGAGAAAGTCCGTCGTGGAGGAGTTTGCCAATTATAGCAGTCAGGGAGGAGAAATAAGAGCGGACTTCTACGCTGATGATGATCTTCTCAGGGTCATTCCCCGATAACAACTCCTTAACGAGGACATGAAGCTGAGAAGGAAGCCCTACACAAAGAAGAGAAATTCGTCAAAAGCCTCAATGAGGAAATGAATGGCATTACTCAGTTAATTAAATTATACCTCCTTCCCCTCGAGTCACTGGGGGTAGTGGAGGTGTAACGACTGTAGCTGCATCGACTGGTGGAGTTGGTCGTACAGCCGGCTCAACAGGGTCAGCCTCAACAAAAGCCCCTGTTAGGCACAAAACAGAAACATCATATTATAGTTGCATTAGTCAAGGAATTGGCTAGTCCTATAGTTAGCTTGAGAAGAGGCACGCACCTTCAAAATAACCGTTCCCGGGAGTCTGAGGGAGTACAGACTCAGGAAACATATCCTGAGGCGGCTGGCCATCGATCTGAGGAGAGTCATACATGAAGCTGAACATAGAAGTGTCCATAGGCAGGCCCTCCCCATCGAAGTCATCAATCGAAAAATCTGACATAAAAAGATATAAGGGAAGAGGAAGGAAACTATGGCCAATAGAGACAAGTTACCTCTTGAAGATGTACCTGGAATCACCGAACTGGGTCCTTCATTGACAGACTCCCCAACATGGGCGGTCTCTGCAGGCTTTTCTACCTGGTGCGGTGAGTCAGGCTCACCAGGAGATGCACAATCATCGGGACTCATCTCGCCTTCCTCACGATATCCTGCATAGGATGGGAAAGCATGAGCCAGAAGTTCTAAACGATCAAGAAAATGATCTATAGAATAGACGTTACCTCCGTCACTAACAGGATCCTCATCAGCCAAGTCCATCTCAGATGCTCGTGAATTTGCATGCGGCTTGTGGGCTAATCTTTTCCGCCTATCAGCACGGACAGCAATCGAAGGTCTTGCCCGGGTAAAAGGACGGAATTCGTCGTCACTATTGGTCGCTGTCCCTGAAATATCAAATAGTGGTCAGGAATAGCAACTTGGAAATGCAGAGAAAAAGAAAAAATAGGTGACTAACCTTGCTCCAAATCTGCCTCGTAGTCTTCAGGGTCTCCGCCTGAGGCCTCTCCAGCAGAACTAAAGGCCCTGTGACCTTCTGCATCAAGTCGGCGGGTCTTGCCCTGAGCCCTCTGTGATCGAGCACCGTCCTGGATAACACGAGAATCAAGCTGAGAGGCTTCTTCGGCCACCAACTCTTCGATAGGCTTCACACGGACAGTCTTATTAGCTGCTAGCAACCACTTGCAGCTCAGGAAAGTGAGGTTCAACTGTCGCTCAGTACCTGGGAGACTGAACCTAGCTCCAGTGCAACCAGTCACGGTCCACAACCATGCACGAAGACCGTCCACCAGACCTCCATGAGCCCGAAGCTGCTGGCGCGGGTTCCCAACATAAAGCTGGTCATAACCGAACTGGCGGGCGAATCGGCAAGGTAGATACGGCTCTATGAAGCACTGATTCCCCACCCGGAAAGTCAGGTAACCCGGCCTAATGTTCACTAGCCAATTAAAGCAGCCCATATCCAGATAAGTCCTATACTCCCTCGGCTTCTCCTCATCAATCAAACACTCGCCGTACCGGCTGGAGAACTGTGGAAAGCAAGTGGAGAATGCCCAGCACTTGTGGACTTGTAGCTGACGCCTGATATCGGGGAATCCTCGGCCCTCCCACTCACCATTCTCAAGCAACTGTAGAAAGGGGACAGACTGATCTATGGCATTCGGTATTGACATCACATCGGAACGATGAAGAACGAACCAAGCCATCAAATAAATATACGGGAGCTCTACCTTAATGGTAGGAATCTGAGTCGGTTTATCATCATCTCTCCGTGTAAAAGCACCAGAAATCTGCCGAAGCCCTCGATGAATGTTAGCAACCATCACCGGAAGAAGCGAAAGTTCCTTCTTGTAGGCAAGCTGAACTGCAGGATAGAGCACTTCCAGTGGCAGAGCGTCACCAGACTGATACGGGACCACACATTTCTTCAACCAGATGGCGAGATAACCGGCAAGGAGAGTCATCGGACGAATCGGTGTGGTCGCATGATATAAGAACGATCTGAATTTAGTCCCTGCAGGAAAGCCGCTCTCGGAACTGCTAATGGTATAGGATTGGGCGTTAGTCTTATTCAGCAGCTCATTAACCTCTGAAGGAGTCAGCGGTGCCAGTTCACAAATAGATTGGCCAGAATGGCTCTCCAGATTCCTGAACAAGTATGATGCGAACTGCTTCAGGCTCACATTTGCTTTGGTCCTCTTCGCTAGGGGCTTAGACTGCGCCAAAGCAATGTGATAATGACAAGTGAGGTCCCATAAGGTCTCGTAGCGGTCGGGCATGCGATCCTTCAGCTGACTCAACTCATGGTTGGAGGGAAAGTACTCCTGGTATAACATCTGTCCCATGGGCAAACCAGAAATCTTGTGCATCTCATGTAGAGCCAAGCCCAACTCTCCGTGCCTGGTCAGAAAAGTGTTGGAATCTGGATTGTAAAGCTCGCATAGGGCAAAGAAATGCTTCGCGCTTGTAGGCAAGCCATGCATAGTGGCCCGAATGGCTGCATAAAGACCGCAAGCATGTAACTCCTCGCTCCATCGGCTCAAGACATACTTCGTCATACGAGCCCACCAAAACCTGTCCAAAGAATGGACCCAACCATAGAATCTGTGGCGCGGTGCAGGCATCTCCCGTCCTAAGATAGCGAGGCGATTCCTCAAAGTAGAAGCAGTGGTGAGGAACTCATTGCGAGGCGGAGTATCTAGCCCCAGTACTCCAGGATGTAGTCCAACAATGTGATCTCGACTCGAACCAGGAACTGCCTGATGAGTAATATAGCCGCAGTGAACGCTCTCATGTTCCTTTGTCAAACTCCACGACATCTCCCGCTTCACAGCTTGGCGCCTGAGCTCAGTCAAAGAACGGTGTCGAGGAATCTTCGGCAAATACATATAACGACTGCCAGTCTGGTAAAGCCACTGCTCAGCCTCAATAAATACTGCATCGGGATCCCTGGTAGAGTCTCCAAACAAGAAGTCAGTCTTCCTAAGAGACTGAACGGAACTGGCATCCTGCACGAGAGGCGCATCTGTGATCAGCTGGCGAAGAGCTTGATGGCCACCTTCCCTCACCACTTGGACAACTTCCAACGACGTGCCCGGAGCAAACTGGGAGGTGAACGGAATGGGCGAAAAGTCATCAGATGTGGAATAATACTCATCACGACGTCCATTCACCGCATGCGATGAAAAAGCTCCGGAAGGATATTCCACTGAAAACAAGCAGTTAAGTGTTTGTTAATTTCAGATATAAAAGGAAATTGAATTCATCTTACAAATTGGTAAGATAGAGTCATTGCCTTATAAAGGGCGAGACGATTTGGCCACATTGCGCATTTATAAGATAGGGTATATCGACAATATATCCCTGCCTTATAAAGCACAATGCAGCGTCAAAACGCCCCCTTTATTATGAGATGTGGTTTTGACCAAGCAAAACCCATCTTTAAAGCGTCGATCCTCACCAAGGAGAATCAAGGCTTTTCCCGATGGCTCGGCCATGAGCCGAGCCACCCCAAGGTGGCTAGGCACAGTGTCGGCCACCCCGAGGTGGCCGACAGTGGCCCGAGGTGGCCGACAGTGGCCAGAGGGGGCCGACAATTCCCTTTTTGCAGCCACTGTCCTGAGAGCCTATAAATAGGCCTAGAGATGTTCATTTTCAGAGGTCGAACTTTCAAGAGCCGAAACTCTGCCGGATTGAAGAGTGAACTCGGAGCTTGAAGACCAGAAGACTTGCACATTCAGATCTGATCCTCGGCGACCATCCACGTCAGAAAAGGCAGGATCTCGAGAGGAAGAAAGAACAGATCTGAGATCTACACGAGGCTACACTCCAGATCTAAGCTTGGTCTTAGATCTCGAGATCTGAGCGATTATTCCCTTGGTGGATTAATCCCTCCCGGCTATTATTCCCTTCGTGGAATAATACCCGCATACTCGTGTAGATCCGACTGGATCTAGATCGCGCGGTGGTCCACGGATTAACCCCGGCGTTGGCAAAGAACCCACACAAGCAAACGACCGCAAAACAGGAGCTTGCGATTTGTTCACAAGAGGAAAGTTGTAATTTTTTTAATTTTTTTTCTTTGATTTAGTTGTAACCGGATCTATAAAAGACCGGATCTTTGTAACCCAAGATGACAATCATTTCAATGAAAAAGAAAACAGTTTTCCCCACGAACATTTAGTATTTAAGGATTTAAAATTTGAGATACAAGGTATATACATGAGGGTTTCCTTGTTTGGATTATTTCGCTCGACGTACCTATGCTCGTGTTGTAATTTCCTAAGTACCAAAACCCATTATTGCTAGGATAAATGATTCTATATTTTTATGTATTAACTGTATTTTTTTCATATACAACGAGCCCTCTCCCTTGGGGTTGGTTGTGATATTGCTCGCTTGCGCTTTGACGCTCGTTGTCCCCCCCCCTTTCAGGTGACGAGCCAGGTGCCCGGAGAGTCGTAGGTTGATGGTGATGCACTTTACCTTTAGCTGTCTATTTAGTTATATTTTATTTATGGAGCTCCACTGTAGACTTTGTTTAGACATTTGAGGACTTTATTCTAGATGTTGTAAAGGCTGTGTGTCTTATTTCCTTTACTCAGACTAGTTGTATTTGAGATTTGTTAAGAACTCCAGTTTATTCATTTCAGACATTAACCTTGTATTTCTGTATGTTGGATGATGAAATATTATTTTGATCTCTATCATTTCATCAGTTATCTCTTGTATTATCTTTTAATTGCTTTTGTACCTACACCTGTTATTGACTCTAATAGAGTGATAGAATTGTGATGGTGAAACATGTTATTGCACGGTGTGGTGCATGGCAGGTTTGTCATTCTTGGTTTTACCTTGGACTGCAGCCTTGTGTGAACCCGGGGGCGTCACAGATATAATCAATAATGTGCTGAAATTCCAAGCACTCCGGAGTGTTCAATGATTCTTGCAACAATGTAAGGTAGATATTATTTGTGTCATGCATTTTGAATTTCTCAATGAACTTAGACTCTTGATTTGTGAAGTTTTGTATTCTAGCAACCAATTCTTCTTTAACAACGTCCTCAACCTCAAGATTCAAGGTTAAGATATGAAAATTTGGTGGTTATTTATTTTCCAAAAACCTAAGTTCATCAAAAAAGAGTTCTTCACAATTTAATTCAAAATAGCAAATATTTAACACAGTTTTATTATTCTTAAGGACCTGATCTGCTTTTTCTAAAACTCCAACTCCTCACAAAAAATTTCCTCAAAACTCAAATCTGACTCTTCTTCTTCATCTTCTTCTGATCTTTTGTAGAACCCCGTAAATTTTTATATGAATATATATGAATTATTAGTAAATAAATAATTCTTTTACGATAAATAGCTTGAGGTCATTGATGTGCATGATAACAAGTTATTTGAGATGATATGAGAGTATGGGTGTAGAGTTTTGTGCGTTGGTTTTGCAAATAATTAAAACATGCATAAAAATAAAAAATTTCCAGATCAGTCGACTGATCAGTCGACTGACTGTATCGGTCGACACATCAGTCGACTGATACGCTAATTTCCAGTTTTTCAGGTTTAGGGTCTGTTTTGTTTTGGTTCGGGTTTGGGTCGGGTTTAACTGTTCGCATATATTCTTTCTCACCCGAATTCACCCCTTAGAACTTCAGAACTGAGAAAACCCTAGCCCCCTCTCCCCTATCTCAAACCCTAGCCTTGTTCTTGGTGATTTGGGGAAAAACTTGGAGGAATTTCGTCGAAATCTTCACGTTGCAGCGAAGGGGAACCTTTCTCTCTCAGATCCAGGAGCTTCTCATCACCCCAGAGGCGAGTAACATCTCACCCAACCTTGCCCTAATTTTCTAAACGTTTTCAAAGAGTTTTTATGAGTTTTGATGAGCCAAAAATGTAATTTTTATATAAAGAATTGATTTTTATAACATATAGTGGGAAGATATGTGATTTCAGAAATATTAAGAACCCACCAACGTTTTGTGAATCGAAGATCTAGATCTGAAATGTTTTTATAAGAGATTTAACATGAGTTTTGTTTTAAAGACGTTTTAAAACATAAATACACATGTTTAAGGTTTTGTTTATGTATTCACACATGAAATCTTTGTTTCAGTTTAGTTCATACATGTTAATATCGGTATTTCCATGCTTGGGATTGATGGGGATGAGTTTAGATCGAATTTTGGGTAAAAAAACAACCTGTACAGATTATCTGCAGTCTATCGGTCGACTGGTCAGTCGACCGATGGGCAAATTTTCAGCCATCAGTCGACTGATCAGTCGACTGACAAGCTGATTTTGTTTTCTCAGCTTCTCAGTCGACTGGTCAGTTGACTGGTGAGCTGAGGCTGTGCTGCCTGAGCCTTATCAGTCGACATATGAGTCGACTGACGTCATCAGTCGACACATCAGTCGACTGATGAGCTGTTTTACAGATTTTTGATCTGTTTGAGTTGCTTTTCGGGGTCGCCTCGATACCATGACCCTAGTTTACCATGTTAATGATTTATCTGTACATGTGGGTTGACTTTTAGCACAAGCTTAGACATGTACACCGAGATGCGGGCGAGTTTAGATTATGTATATCTGTCTTCATATACTTTTCACAGTTTCACAGTCCTCGTGTTAGACTATAATCCATAGAAGTCCTCGTGTTGGACTATAATCCATTTCAGTCCTCGTGTTGGACAATTGCCACGTATTCCATGTGTTTGGAAACCACAGTATTTAGTTCCTGTATCGAACATATTTCTTAACCCTGTATATGACTTTATCACAAGAGTTTATGACATGACACTTATATAGTTATAACATGACATACATGTAAGTAATAACATGATGCTCATGTAAGCTATGACATGGCACTGTACTTATGCTTTGAGATTAGTTGTGTTTCCTTTATTATCGTTTCCTATACTAGAACCTCGGGTTTAGTGTTTAGGGATTTACAATTTGAGATATAAGGTATATACATGAGGGTTTCCTTGTTTGGATTATTTCGCTCGACGTACCTATGCTCTTGTGGTAAATTTCTAAATACTAAACCCCTCTTTAGTAAGATTAATGATTTTAGATCTATTATGTATTATCCATAAATACTAAACCCCTCTTTAGTAAGATTAATGATTTTAGATCTATTATGTATTATCCATATTTTCTTATAAAACGAGCCCTGTTCTCTTGGGGTTGGTTGTGATGTTGCTCGCTAGCGCCTTGACGCTCGTTTTCCCTCCCCCTTTCAGGTAACGAGCCAGGAGCCCGGAGAGTCGCAAGTTGATGGCGGCACACGTTAGTGTTCAGCTGTCTATTTTAGCTATGTGTTGTTTTGGAGCTCCACTGTAGACTTGTGTAGACATTTGAGAGTCTTGTTCTAGAAGTTGTAAAGGTTGTGTGCCTTATTTCTTTTTGTCAGATATTTGTATTCGAGACTCGTTGAGTATTCCAGTTTATCTACTCAGATCTTGACTATGTATTTCAGTATGTTGGATGATGAGACACTTATATGATTATTATCATTTCATCAGTATTTCTTGCATTATTCTTTACTTGCTTTTGTGCCTACACCTGTTGTTGACTCTACTAGATAGATGTTAATTGTGATGGTGAAACATGTTATTGCACGGTGTGGTACATGGCAGGTTTGACATTCTTGGTTTTTCCTTGGACTGCAGCCTTGTGTGAACCCAGGGGCGTCACAGTTGGTATCAGAGCTCTAGTTCCAGTATCCTTAGGATCATCCTGTGTCGAGTCGTGGAGCTAGGATAGAGTTTCCTAGGATTCATGTATAGAGTCCGTAAGGATTTCCTAGTATGAGTGAGGACGATATATGCGTATATCTCAAAATTTGAGAAATTTTTTTTTATGACAACTATTTGGTGTAAATGCAAAGTATTTGTGTGAATACTATATGTTGTGAAAATTTTAATGTGATACGTTGTTTATAAAGGTCTGTTTTGACTCATAAACTTTATTTTTCTTATCACCAGAGAGAGATAGATGGCAGGATGTGGTAGACCCCGTACCAGGAGAGCTAGCCAGGCAGAGTCACAGTAGACTCCATCAGAGCAGCAGCCAGCTCAGTCCGAGCCTCAGCAGGCTCCACCCGAGCTGCAGCAGGCTCCTCAGTATTTGGTGGACATCATGGCTCCTCTCATTGCCCGGATGACAGCCATTGAGGAGTTGGTGACTAGAGAGAGAGACCCAGAGGTAGCGCCTGCAGCTGTTCCTTTAGCAGTCCCAGATAGAGCCACAGAGCAGGAGGCTTGGCTCCGTATGGTGGAGAGGTATCAGAAGATGAGGGCACCAGAGTTCCAGGGGTCACCAGACCCTCTTGCAGCCCATAAGTGGAAGGAGGATGTGGGAAATATTCTGGACATACTCGGTGTAGACTCAGTCCAGAAGCAGAGATTGGCATCCTACAGCCTGAAGAGAGATGCCAGGAGATGGTACCGACTGCAGTTTACTCCAGAGCAGAGGATGACCCTCACATGGGAGGACTTCATTTACTTCTTTGATGGGCAGTACGTTTCTTCAGCAGTAGGGACTGGGAAGGAACTTGAGTTGTCCCGTTTGACTCAGGGGGACATGACAGTTGCAGACTTTGAGAGCAGGTTCATGGAGCTGTTGCATTTCACGGGAATGTGGCAGACAGGAGAGCGTCAGGCTCAGATGTTCTTGGCAGGGCTTCGCCCTAATATCCGCCGGTACCTCGTGTCCAGGAGGTTTTATTCAGTTAGGGAGGTAGCTGAGGCTGCCACTTCTCAGGAGATTGAGACTACTATGTTCCAGAAGGACAAGGAGGGTAAGGCCAAGACAGGACAGAGTGGGGATAAGAGTAAGAACAAGAGACCCTTTTCTGGACATCAGCAGCAGCATCAGGGCCCTTATAAAAGGGGACCCCAACAGGATCAGAGAGCGCTTCAGCAGCGCAAGTTCCAGGGATCTTGTTTTAATTATCACAAGGTCGGGCATAAGGCATCAGAGTGTCTCCATCTCCAGTAGCAGAGCAGTCTTCAGTCACAGGCAGGGTTTATGCAGTAGTTCCCCGTGATCATGGAGCTAGCGGAGCCGTAGTGGAGGGTACGTTCTCTGTGAACTCTTTTCCCGCCCGTATTCTTTTCGATTCGGGAGCTTCGCATTCCTTCATCTCGCATGCATTTATGGCTAGACACCAGCTCGTAGCTCAGCCTCTAGACACCCCTTTATCTGTTTCCACCCCTTTAGGTGAGGTATCGCTTCTGGAGAGCGTTTGTAGGAGGTGTACCATCAGCTTAGATGAGTCAGAGTTCATAGTTGATCTGATAGTGTTGCATATGTCCGAGTTCGATGTCATCCTTGGTATGGATTGGTTGTCTTCCTATCATATTAGTATTGACTGCTTTGCGAAGACAGTCAAGCTGCGAGCGTCCAATGGGTCCGAGATGATTGTAGCCACCTCTCAGGGCAACCGATTTAAGGAGTCATTTCTAGCGTGCATCGAGGAGGTGATGCGATGGGATCAGGGTGCTGAGTTATTGGAGACTAGAGTTGTCTCAGAGTATCAGAATGTCTTTCATGACATACCTGGATTACCTCCGGTGAGAGAGGTAGAGTTTTGTATTGAGTTGTAGCTAGGCACAGCCCTGATATCCCGCGCACCCTATCACATGGCACCAGCTAAGATGAGGGAGCTTCAGACCCAGTTGGATGAGTTGTTAGCTCAGGGTTTTATTCACCGGAGTCATTCTCCGTGGGGCACGCCGGTCCTCTTCGTGAAGAAGAAGGACGGTAGTATGAGATTATGCATAGATTATAGAGAGTTGAACAAGGTCACTATCCGGAATAGGTACCCATTACCTAGGATTGATGACTTGTTTGACCAGCTACAGGGAGCGCAATATTTCTCGAAGATTAATCTTCGTTCTGGCTATCATCAGTTGCGGGTTCGGGAGATGAATATTCTTAAGACCACCTTTCTTACTAGATATGGATCGTTTGAGTTCTTGGTCATGCCATTTGGGTTGACCAATGCACCCGCGGTATTCATGGACTTGATGAACCGGGTTTACCGTCCTTTCTTAGATCAGTTTGTGATCGTTTTCATCGATGATATTCTTATTTACTTGAGATCGGAGGCAGATCAGGAGGAGCATCTACGGATAGCGTTGAGGACTCTGCAGGAGCATCAGCTATATGCCAAGTTCAGCAAGTGCGAATTTTGGCTTTCAGAAGTCAGATTTCTTGGCCACGTCATCAGTAGAGAGGGCATAGTAGTGGATCCGGCAAAGGTCACGGTAGTTCTTGATTGGGAGCCACCGAAAACTGTGACAGAGATTCGCAGCTTTTTGGGCTTAGCTGGATATTATAGGAAGTTCATTCAGGACTTCTCGAAGATTTTGGCGCCGATTACACACCTTACGAAGAAGGGTGTACAGTTCATATGGAGCATGGAGTGCCAGAAGGCCTTTGATGTTTTGAAGGCTAAGTTGACTACAGCGCCGGTTCTGACTATTCCGAGCAGTGACAGGACATTTGTTGTGTATAGAGATGCGTCGTTGGTAGGCTTAGGAGGCGTATTGATGCAGACTCAGAGGGTAGTAGCTTATATCTCACGGTAGTTGAGGGTGCATGAGCAGAACTATCCCACTCATGACTTGGAGTTAGCAGCGGTGGTTTTTGCACTGAAGTCATGGAGGCACTACTTATATGGAGTGCAGTTTGAGTTATTCACAGACCATCAGAGTCTGAAGTATCTCTTTTCCCAGAAGGAACTCAACCAAAGACAGAGGAGATGGATTGAGTTTATTAAGGACTACGAGTTCGACTGGTCAGTCGACCGACGGGCAAATTTTCAGCCATCAGTCAACTGATCAGTCGACTGACGAGCTGATTTTGTTTTCTCAGCTTCTCAGTCGACAGGTCAGTCAACTGGTGAGCTGAGTCTGTGCTGCCTGAGCCTCATCAGTCGACATATGAGTCAACTGACGTCATCAGTCGACACATCAGTCGACTGATGAGCTGTTTTACAGATTTTTGATCTGTTTGAGTTGCTTTTTGGGGTCGCCTCGATACCCTGACCCTAGTTTACCAAGTTAATGATTTATCTGTACATGTGGGTTGACTTTTGGCACAAGCTTAGACATGTACACCGAGATGCGGGAGAGTTTAGATTATGTATATCTATCTGCATATACTTTTCACAGTTTCACAGTCCTCGTGTTAGACTATAATCCATAGAAGTTCTCGTGTTGGACTATAATCCATTTCAGTCCTCGTGTTGGATAATTACCCATTTATCTCCTGAGTTGGGAAATCACTATATCTAATTCATGTATTGGACATCTTTCTTAAACCCTGCATACGACATTTCACAGGAGTTATGACATGACACTTATGAAGAATATGACACCACATATATTGAGAGTATGATATTACACTCATGTCGAATACGACATGGTATTTATGTGGGACGTTACATAATACAGTATATATATATATGTTCTGAGATGGGTTGTATTTCCTTTTTGCTTATTTCTGTACACGTATTAGACTCCGGGTTTGGTACTTAGGGATTCTCAATTTGGGATACAAGGTATATACATGAGGGTTTCCTTGTTTGGATTATTTCGCTCGACGTACCTATGCTCGTGTTGTAATTTCCTAAGTACCAAAACCCATTGTTGTTAGGATAAATGATTTATAATAATTTTGGGTTTGGTACTTAGGGATTCTCAATTTGGGATACAAGGTATATACATGAGGGTTTCCTTGTTTGGATTATTTCGCTCGACGTACCTATGCCCGTGTTGAAACTTCATAAGTACTCAGACCCATTGTTTATTGATAGAGTAATTGTTTATATATATATATTGTGATAACTGTATTTTCTTATACAACGAGCCCTCTCCATTGGGGTTGGTTGTGATGTTGCTCGCTAGCGCTTTGACGCTCGTTGTCCCTCCTCCCTTTCAGGTCACGAGCCAGGAGCCCGGAGAGTCGCAGGTTGATGGCGACACACATTAGTGTTCGATTATCTATTCTAGCTATGTTTTATTTTGGGAGCTCCACTATAGACTTTGCTTAGACAGTTGAGGACTTTATTCTAGATGTTGTATAGGCTGCGTGCCTTATTTCCTTTTGATCTCTTTCATTTCATCAGTATGTCTTGTATTATCTTTTACTTGCTTTTGTACCTACACCCCTATTATTGATCCACTAGAGTGATAGAATTGTGATGGTGAAACATGTTATTGCACGGTATGGTGCATGGCAGGTTTGACATTCTTGGTTTCACCTCGGACTGCAGCCTTGTGTGACCCCAGGGGCGTCACAGTCGGTATCAGAGCTCTAGTTCCAGTATCCTTAGGATCATCCTGTGTCGAGTCGTGGAGCTAGGATAGAGTTTCTTAGGATTCATGTATAGAGTCCGCTAAGGATTTCCTAGTATGAGTGAGGACGATATATGCGTATATCTCAAAAAATTTGAGAATTTTTTTTTGTATGATAACTATTTTTTGTGTAAAGTGTTTGTATGAATACTATGCGTTGTGAAAATCGTATGGTGACACGTTATGTATGTATATATATACATATCTATTTTGACTCATGAACTCTTTTTGTTATATGCTTAGATGTCAGACTATGGTATGCCACGTACTCGGAGACCTGGACAGGCTAAATCGCAGCAAACTCCACCCGAGTTACATCAGATGCTACCTGAGCCGCAGCAGGCTCCCCAGTACCTAGTAGATCTTATGGCTCCCTTAGTCTCTAGGATAGCAGCAATAGAAGAGCATTTGGTGAATCATATTGCACCACCCCCATCAGTAGCTGAAACC
>NC_033795.1:71831358-71847975 GCF_001876935.1 Asparagus officinalis | reverse complement strand
ATTTCTGGCGTACATCGAGGAGGTGATGCGACGGGATCAGGGTGCTGAGTTATTGGAGACTAGAGTTGTCTCAGAGTATCAGGATGTCTTTCAGGACATACCTGGATTACCTCCGGTGAGAGAGGTAGAGTTCTGTATAAGAAGGACGGTAGTATGAGATTATGCATAGATTATAGAGAGTTGAACAAGGTCACTATCCGGAATAGGTACCCACTACCTAGGATTGATGACTTGTTTGACCAGTTGCAGGGTGCGTAGTATTTCTCGAAGATTGATCTTCGTTCTGGCTATCATCAGTTGCGGGTTCGGGAGATGGATATTCCCAAGACCGCCTTTCTTACTCGATATGGTTCTTTCGAGTTCTTGGTCATGCCATTTGGGTTGACCAATGCACCCGCGGTATTCATGGACTTGATGAACCGGGTTTACCGTCCTTTCTTAGATCAGTTTGTGATCGTTTTCATCGATGATATTCTTATTTACTTGAGATCGGAGGCAGATCAGGAGATCAGTTGCGGGTTAGGGAGATTGATATTCCCAAGACCGCCTTTCTTACTCGATATGGTTCTTTCGAGTTCTTGGTCATGCCATTTGGGTTGACCAATGCACCCGCGGTATTCATGGACTTGATGAACCGGGTTTACCGTCCTTTCTTAGATCAGTTTGTGATCGTTTTCATCGATGATATTCTTATTTACTTGAGATCGGAGGCAGATCAGGAGGAGCATCTACGGATAGCATTGAGGACTCTTCAGGAGCATCAGCTGTATGCCAAGTTCAGCAAGTGTGAATTTTGGCTTTCAGAAGTCAGGTTTCTTGGCCACGTCATCAGTAGAGAGGGCATAGTAGTGGATCCGGCAAAGGTCACGGTAGTTCTTGATTGGGAGCCACCGAAAACTGTGACAGAGATTCGCAGCTTTTTGGGTTTAGCTGGATATTATAGGAAGTTCATTCAGGACTTCTCGAAGATTTCGGCGCCGATTACACACCTTACGAAGGAGGGTGTACAATTCATATGGAGCATGGAGTGCCAGAAGGCCTTTGATATTTTAAAGGCTAAGTTGACTACAGCGCCAGTTTTGACTAGCGACAGGACATTCGTCATATATACAGATGCATCGTTGGCAGGCTTAGGAGGTGTATTGATGCAGACTCAGAGGGTAGTAGCTTATATCTCACGGTAGTTGAGGGTGCATGAGCAGAACTATCCCACTCATGACTTGGAGTTAGCAGCGGTGGTTTTTGCACTGAAGTCATGGAGGCACTACTTATATGGAGTGCAGTTTGAGTTGTTTACAGACCATCAAAGTCTAAAGTATCTCTTTTCTCAGAAGGAACTCAATCAGAGACAGAGGAGGTAGGTTGAGTTTATCAAGGACTACGAGTTCGCGATTCAGTATCATCCGGGGAAGGCGAACGTCGTAGCAGATGCCTTAAGCAGGAAGCGTCGACATCGGATTTCGGCTTTGAGGTGTTCACTACATCAGTCGACTGGTGAGCTGAGGCTGTGCTGCCTGAGCCTTATCAGTCGACATATGAGTCAACTGACGTCATCAGTCGACACATCAGTCGACTGATGAGCTGTTTTACAGATTTTTGATCTGTTTGAGTTGCTTTTTGGGGTCGCCTCGATACCCTGACCCTAGTTTACCAAGTTAATGATTTATCTGTACATGTGGGTTGACTTTTGGCACAAGCTTAGACATGTACACCGAGATGCGGGCGAGTTTAGATTATGTATATCTATCTGCATATACTTTTCACAGTTTCACAGTCCTCGTGTTAGACTATAATCCATAGAAGTTCTCGTGTTGGACTATAATCCATTTCAGTCCTCGTGTTGGATAATTGCCACGTATTCCATGTGTTTGGAAACCACAGTATTTAGTTCCTGTATCGGACATATTTCTTAACCCTGTAAATGACTTTCTCACAGGAGTTTATGACATGACACTTATGTAGATTATAACATGACATACATGTAAGTAATAACATGATGCTCATGTAAGCTATGACATGGCACTGTACTTATGCTTTGAGATTAATTGTGTTTCCTTTATTATTGTTACCTGTACTAGAACCTCGGGTTTAGTGTTTAGGGATTTACAATTTGAGATATAAGGTATATACATGAGGGTTTTCTTATTTGGATTATTTCGCTCGACGTACCTATGCTTGTGTTGTAAATTTCTAAATACTAAACCCCTCTTTAGTAAGATTAATGATTTTAGATCTATTATGTATTATCCATATTTTCTTATACAACGAGCCATGTTCCCTTGGGGTTGGTTGTGATGTTGCTCGCTAGCGCCTTGACGCTCGTTGTCCCTCCCCCTTTCAGGTAACGACGACACACTTTAGTGTTCAGCTGTCTATTTTAGCTATGTTTTGTTTTGGAGCTCCACTGTAGACTTGTTTAGACATTTGAGAGTCTTGTTCTAGAAGTTGTAAAGGCTGTGTGCCTTATTTCTTTTTGTCAGATATTTGTATTTGAGACACGTTGAGTATTCCAGTTTTGTAGGCATATAAAATTACTTATAGGTCCCTTGACACGGTTCAACACGAACTAATGAATCATCAGGCGACGTATCTAAGCACGAACGTCAGTCCACAACACCGAAGCCAAGTGACACGCAACGAAGCGGATTAACAAGGCTATGAAGCTGACGAACCGCACGTGAACGGCGGAATGAATCCACTCGCGTGCGGAATCAAATCAACGGTTCAGGGAGTCAACGAGTCATCCAACCATATAACGGATTCGAACTCAGACACCAAAGCCGATTTACTACCTAATCGGGATCCAGACTTCCAAATCAGGATTCAGAACAAATCAGTTTCAGAGCAACGCCACAGGCGAACTCGGATGAATCGCGATCGAGTCACGATCAGTTTTGGAATCAAGCTCAGAATCGGATTTATTGCCAAATCAGGAATCGAGTCAACGAATCGATTTCAGACCAATCAACCGCATAACCGAATCACGGACGAAGCGGATACAAGAACCGAAACAACCGAACGACGGACGCAAACCCGGAGTGGCTCGGCCAAGGCCGAGCCCCAGAGGTGGCCGACAATTCCCTTTTTGCAGCCACTGTCCTGAGAGCCTATAAATAGGCCTAGAGATGTTCATTTTCAGGGGTCGAACTTTCAAGAGCCGAAACTCTGCCGGATTGAAGAGTGAACTCGGAGCTTGAAGACCAGAAGACTTGCACCATTCAGATCTGATCCTCGGCGACCATCCACGTCAGAAAAGGCAGGATCTCGAGAGGAAGAAAGAACAGATCTGAGATCTACACGAGACTACACTCCAGATCTAAGCTTGGTCTTAGATCTCGAGATCTGAGCGATTATTCCCTTGGTGGATTAATCCCTCCCGGCTATTATTCCCTTCGTGGAATAATACCCGCATACTCGTGTAGATCCGACCGGATCTAGATCGCGCGGTGGTCCACGGATTAACCCCGGCGCAGGCAAAGAACCCACCAAAGCGAGCGACCGCAAAACAGGAGCTCGTGATTTGTTCACAGAGGAGAGTTGTAATTTTTCTTTATTTTCTTTGATTTAGTTGTAACCGGATCTATAAAAGACCGGATCTTTGTAACCCAAGATGACAATCATATCAATGAAAAAGAAAACAGTTTTCCACGCGAACAATCTGGCGACCACAGTGGGAGCCGACGATCTCGCCAACGAGATCGATGCGTCGCAGCCGCGGATTGCAATCCCGGTCGTGGAGGAGGTCGAGTACGAGTTCGACCAAGCCAAGTTCGAGGAGTACGTGTCCTCGTCCGGCTCTATCTCCCCCCGCAAGTCCAAGAAGTTCTCCTCCGGGAGAAAAGCTCGTTGGTTTGAAGCTGCTCGGGAAGCCCACGAAGCTCTCAACCCAACTGACGCCGAAGTTGCGTCAAATGAAGTTCCACCGACCTCCAATCAGGTCAACCCAACTCCCGCCAACGCCTCTACTGTTCAGGGCGTTGTGACTCTCTCAAAGAGAGCCCGCCAGAGGCGTCGTCAACGCCTTGCGCGGCAATTCGCTAAGGCGATGGAGTCTACGGACGGATTCCGCTACCACGCGGAGTTGAAGAACAGAAGAGGCAAACAGCCTCAACCACCAATGAATGGCGACTCTTCCAAGCCGCCAAAGAAAGAATGGGTCCGCGTCAAACGGAACCGTTCGACGCTCGAGGAGCGCATTCACAAGCGCCGCGCGATGTCAGCGCAGGCACGGGCTCAAGCTCAGGAAGCCCGTAGAAAGCTGCAAAAGGAGGTGGAGAAGAAGCCACCACCAACACGACAAGTCTGGAAGCCTAAGTCTGAAGTGGCGACTCAGGCCAAAAAGCAACCAGTGCAGCCTTCTAAGGAAGGTCAAACTCCGGCGAGTCAACCAAAGTCGCCGTCAATCCCAATAACTTCTCCGGGAGATCATGCAGAGTCATCCCGCAAGAAGAAACCAATTTTGGAGCGCCTCGGTCCAATTCCTGACGTGAGAGGCAAAGCTCCAATTCACGAGCGTTTGGGCCCGATGAAGAAGCCCAGAACGACTCAACATACTGGGGGTCGCCATCACCTCCAGCATGACAAAGACCTCAAGGCAGCTGCGCGCACCAATTTGCGCATTGAAGTCCAAGATCACGCCGAAAATTCACGCCCAAAAAGGCATGTTTTGAGGCGGGTAACCTTTGAAAGCCCAAAGAAGGCAAGTCAACCTCAGATGGAAACATTATCATCTGATAATGATTGTGTTGTACCTGAGAAGGCGTGCCCGCACACGATAGGTTACTCTGACTGTCAAAATGACGAGTTGTACTATCGTGCTGGGGGTACGAATAGAACCAGGAAGAGGAGTCCCCGAGAACGGGAAATTCAATGTCCTTGTTCCAAACTCATTCGGGCGGTATTGTCGGAATGCAATTGCATTAAGGCGGTCCCCGAAAGAGTTTCAGTTTTTGAAAGACTCAGTGCGGAGATGCCAAAACCAAGGCCTAGGCGCTTCCAACGAAGAAGAAGGGTGATTGAAGACGGAGAATTTCCGAGGGTCACCACCAATATGACCAGCAGAGGGACATCGGCACGGGATGATTTCGAGTCGATTCTGAAAGCCTCCCGGCCTAGGACCCGTCTGCAGTCCGGAACCATCGAGCGAGCAACCTATGGTAGGGTTCGGACAAGACGCCCTTCAGAAGATGAAGAATCTGATGCCGGCTCCGCAGTCGCATCAGATAATACGGTATCCAGCGAGGGACAACCCCGCGAGGCGCTTATGATAAGTGCGGAGCAAATTGCCAAGATGATTGAAGACGCTTTGGCTAAGCAGCAGGAAACTTTCAGGTTCGAGATGCAGATGACCATGCAGAACATGAGAGAAATGCATGACCAACAAATTCAAGCATTGACGAACCAGCAAGGCGAGCTGAGTCGTCGCAACCAAGTCCATCAGGAGGACGAAGACACAAATGAAGCTCGTAATACCAATAACCCTCCCATCGATGCAGGGGGTGGTAACGAGAATGCTAGTGAAGACACAGGTGAAAGCCTAAAAATTAAAAACCTCGAGAGCAAAATCAATACGTTGATTTCCGCTCAAGAGACGAAAAAGACGGGCATTCCTTGTCCATACCCAAGAGAGTGGGAATCAATCCCATATCCGGCGAAGTTCAGTCTAATTAACTTCACGCCGTTTAATGGGATGGGTTCACCCACTCAGCATTTGATTTACTTCAAATCGCACTTGGGAGTCATCTCTGGTAATGAGCCTCTGATGGTGCGGTCATTCGTTGGCACTCTTCGCGGAGCCGCCTTTGATTGGTATCGCCGCCTCAAGCCAGGAAGCATAAACAGCTGGGACAGGGGTTCCCCCACCCAGCATTTGATTTATTTCAAATCGCACCTGGGTGCTATCTCTGGGAACGAGCCTCTGATGGTGCGGTCATTCGTCGGCACTCTTCGCGGAGCCGCCTTCGATTGGTATCGCCGCCTCAAGCCAGGAAGCATAAACAGCTGGGACGACATGGAGACTAAGTTCCTTATAAATTTCTTTGACGACGACACCGAGATCTCTATCGGATCGTTGCTCGACGAGAAGCAGAAAGACGGGGAGTTAGTCGACACCTTCGTCAAAAGGTTCCGGAACAAGGCGATGAATTGTCGGGACCCGATCACCGAGGAATTCATCCTCCAGACCTGCCACAACAACCATTCGCTGGACGTGTTGGAATCAATGGGCACAACACCATCCAAGACATGGAAGGATCTGAAAGTCCGAGGAGAGCAAGCTGAGCGATTCCTCAGGAGAAAGAAGGCAGAGAGAGGCCAACCGGCAACGAATCCTCCGAAACAAAACTTCAACCAAAAAGGAAAAGGTAAAGCTCATGCTAATGCCGTTGATGCTAACCAAACTTTTCAATTGCAACCTCAGCAACAACAGCAGCAACGAGCGCCACAACAATCCCAGCCGCATTGGCAGCAACGGCCTCAGAAACAAAAGTCTTCGGAGCCGAGGTTTCCTAAAGTCTACTCCTTCAAGGATGATGAAGTTCCCGGCATCTTCAAATACTTGTTGGAGAACAACAAAATCCAGCTGCCGGCGATCGTGGATCAAGAAGGGGCGAACAAAGTGACGGACCCGAAGTATTGCGCATACCACAGAGCGGTCCATCACCCAACCAAGTCGTGCTACCACCTCAAGGACAAGATCCAGGCGCTAATTGATGTAGGTGTTATAACCCCGAAGCCGGCCAAGAACGTTGGAGCAAACGCAGTATCAATCAGCTTTGGATCGGTGCCCACAACATGGTTCAAACCGGAGCGCATCGGGATGAAGACGGTGAATGACGACCCGCACGGACAGCGCCAAAAGGGACTTGTGCCGCACACAGCCCCAAATGGCGAAATCCTTTGGGTTCACCCCGATCTGATTGGAGATGAACAATGGGCCGGGTCATCATCCGGGAGGAAGCAAGACCCTTGGGTAAGATCCGGGTGAAGTGCCAGATGGGAGATCTGAAGACAGAAGTCACGTGTTATGTGATCGATGCGGAGACTTCGTACAACTTACTATTGGGTCGGCCTTGGATCCATAGTAACGTGATAATTCCCTCTACTCTCCATCAGTGTTTGAAGTATGTCGACACTGACAATGAGGTTAGGACGGTGGTCGCGGATAAGCAACCATTCAAGGGGTATGAGAATTATTTCACCGATTCTCTCCTTTATGGTAACGAATCCGATACTGAACCATCGGCCCAGGGCACAGACAGCGGAGAAGAAGCTGATTCTGAAGCCGGATTCGATTACAATGGCGGTTTTGTTTTAAATGACATTGTACCCTTTGTAATCAATCTTGACGATGAACAATCGTCAGATGGAGGTTGTAACTGGCAACTTGCCGATATTGCAATAAAAGATGATTTAGAGTACTCCTTGTCTCTTGATGATGTGATGAAAGGGCTGTATGATAATCCTGAGTTGTATATGCCGATCCGATCATCCTATGTAACGAAGGAACACCTCCAGCATTCTTTCGGAACAACCATGGTCATCCCGAACAAAGTAAGAGGTGCTAAAGAAGTGATTTACGGTAAAGGAAAAAGCTCTCCGTTACCAGATCATTTCCTAAGTGAAGACGAAGATGATGACAAACCTGGTCGACATCTATCCAAGTATAGTCCAGAAGCGCGCAAGCTCATGGAAAAGCAGGGCTACGATTTCACACTCGGAGAAGGTTTATACTTCGATCGAGGTCCTCGTAATCCAGCCAAAGCAGTATATGTACCAAAAGGTAAACCTGAGGATTATTATAAATATGGGCGAGGCTTAGGTTATGTTTCATCAGATGACGAATGTGGTTGGCAAATTATCGATCAAATTGCTAACAAAGCCAAGAAGGGATACTCTCCCGATGCTTCAGAGTGGGACTCCGATACAAGTCTGGGAGAAGTTTTCAAAGCCCTAATGGCAAATATGGCTACAGCTGATCCATCCACCATGGAAGACGACGATCAAATGCCAACATGGGAAGACCCGTGGGTTCACCATCTGAATATGCAATATGGCGATAGGTTCGAGCAAAGAGAACCACCCACTGAAGATAAAATAGTCCAGATTAACATGGGTGATGAGGCCAACCCAAAGCCTATATTCATCAGCGACAGTCTTCCCCCAGATGAGAAGGAGGAATTGATTGCTCTCATCAGGGAATATATCGACGTCTTCGCATGGAATTATGAAGACATGCCAGGGCTCGACCCCAATGTCGCAATGCACCGCCTCGATATCAAGCCGGATGCCAAACCTGTCAAGCAACAGCAAAGACGGTTTCGTCCGCAGATTATGGAAGCCATTGAGGCAGAGGTTAAGAAGTTGATCGAATCAGGATTTATCCGAGAGGAACAACATCCAGACTGGTTAGCCAACATCGTTCCCGTCATGAAGAAGAATGGCAAAATCAGGATTTGCATCGACTTCAGGAACCTGAATGAAGCATGTCCGAAAGATGATTTCCCTCTCCCAATCACGGATGTCATTATCGACAATACATGTGGATTTGAGAGGATGTCCTTCATGGATGGATTTTCGGGATATAACCAGATCAAGATGCATCCAGAGGATGAGAAGCATACGGCGTTTAGAACACCCCTCGGCGTCTTCTGCTATACGGTGATGCCTTTCGGTCTGAAGAATGCCGGTGCCACATACCAGCGAGCGATGACTAAGATTTTCCAAGAACATCTCAGGAAAACAGTCGAATGCTACGTTGATGATTTGGTTGTGAAAAGCCGCAACAAAGAAGATCACATCAAGGATTTGAAGACGATGTTCGATCTCATGAGGAGTCATCAATTGAAGATGAACCCCACTAAATCATTCCTTGGAATGTCCAGCGGAAAATTCCTTGGGTTCGTCGTCACCACTAAGGGTATACATATCGATCCCGATAAGGTGAAGGCGATACATGAATTGCAACCCCCGAGGAATCTGAGAGAACTCAGAGGATTGCAAGGGCGTTTAGCTTACATCAGGCGGTTCATCTCAAATCTCTCTGGGAAGTGCCAACCTTTCTCTAAGCTAAACAAGAAGGGTGTGTCATTTATTTGGGACGACGCCTGCCAAAAGGCACTCGAGGATATCAAGACATATCTGACAAATCCTCCTGTTCTCGTTGCACCAAAATCAGGTAAACCGTTCTTGATTTACATCAAGGCGATGAACCATTCGATAAGTGCTTTGTTAGCACAAGACGATGATAATGGTCACGAACAGGCAGTTTATTATTTAAGTCGGACTTTGGTGGGCGCTGAGTCTCGATATCCGATGATTGAAAAAGAATGTCTCGCGTTGGTGTTTGCAGTGCAAAAGATGCGACATTACTTAGTGGGACAAACAATTTACGTTATCTCCAACGTCAATCCCGTGCGAGTATTTATGACGCAACCGGGTTCGATGAATTGGCGGTTGGCAAAATGGGCCATCCTCTTGTCCCAGTATGATTTGCATTTCAAACAGCAAAAGTCGGTCAAGGGACAAGCGATTTGTGATCTTTTGGCGGCAAACCCGACCGCAGATGCGGCAGAAGTATATGATGACTTGCCGGATGAAACCCACGAGGTTAACACTACATCGCACCAGCAAGTATGGCAATTATATTTTGATGGTGCTTCAAGAGCAGTTAATAGGGTAATAACCCCGGGATGTCCCACCGTCTCCTCTGGAGTTGGAGTCGTCTTAATTTCCCCGGGAAAGCATGTAATGCCCCGAGCTTATTCATTGACTGGTCTGTGTTCCAATAACGTGGCCGAGTACAATGCACTTCTCATTGGACTCAGTTTCGCCAAGGAGCTGGGGGTCGAATATCTCGAAGCTTTTGGGGATTCTCAATTGATAGTCAACCAAGTCCGTGGAGAGTATGAAGTCAGGAACCAAGACTTGATCCCGTACCACCAGGAAGCCATTAAAATGGCAGAATCTTTTGAAGAATTCTTTATCGAATATATCCCTCGTCTCCAGAATTATGCAGATCTTTATCGAATATATCCCTCGTCTCCAGAACGCTTATGCAGATGCACTGGCGGCACTAGCGGTATCACTGCCACAGCCTCCTGAAACTGAGCTGTTAGTCATAGTACGGACGCATCAACTCTGCGTACCCATATACAGTAGGGATATTGAAGAGGAAGATGACAAGAACGTAAGCGCCAAGGAGGTGAATTCAACTCAAATTGGGTCTGAGTCCCGAGATTGGCGTTTTCCCATCATTGACTACGTCCAGTATGGTATTCTGCCAGAAGACGTAAAAGAAAGGGAATCAATTCGCCGAAGAGCGCCAAGATTCTTTTATAATGCCGAGACCCATACGTTATACCGTAGGGGATACGATGGTTTATTACTCCGATGCCTTTCGAACAAAGAAGCAGAAGAAGTTCTTAAGGAAGCACACGCAGGAGAATGTGGTGCACATCAGTCCGGTCCTAAACTGTATGATCGCATCAGAAGGATGGGATACTATTGGCCCACAATGGTTCGTGACGCGATCGAGTACGCTCGACAGTGTCATGCTTGCCAAATACATGCAAATTATATGCATCAACCGCCAGAGCAGTTGCACACATCAACCACGTCATGGCCGTTCGAAGTATGGGGCATGGACATTGTTGGTCCTATTTTTCCTCCTTCAGTCAAAGGTGATCGATTCATTCTGGCGATCACGGATTACTTCTCAAAGTGGGCTGAAGCAATTCCGCTTAAAGAAGTAGAGACGAACAACGTCATCAATTTCATCAAGCATCATGTCATCTACAGACACGACGTGCCAAGAAAGATCATTCATGACAACGGTCCGCAATTTATAAGCAACGCCTTCATCAGATTTTGTGACAAGTTCAAAATTGAAGACGTTTCATCAACACCTTATTATCCCGCCGCGAATGGATTAGCGGAGGCGTTTAATAAGACGATCATTAACGTGAAGACCAATAAACGAGACTGGGACGATAAACTCGGTGAAGCACTCTGGGCTTATCGCACCACCATACGCACGCCCACAGGTGCCACCCCGTATTCGCTGGTGTACGGATGTGAAGCTGTGCTACCGCTGGAAATTCAGATTCCATCCCTTCGGATCGCCCTCGCAACAGAGATGACGACAGAAGAACAGCATCAGAAGCGTCTCGAAGAGCTTGAGAGGCTGGATGAAAAGCGCTTGGAAGCTCAACAGCAAATTGAGTTTTATCAGGCCAGGATGTCTAGGGATTTTAACAAAAGAGTCCGACAGAGAAGCTTCAAGGAAGAAGATCTGGTCCTCGCTGCTCGCCGACCAATAATCCTCACTTCCAAGAAGAAAGGTAAATTCGAACCCAAATGGGAGGGGCCGTTTGTGATAGACACAGCCTACTCAAACGGCGCATATCGCCTAATTACTCAAGAAGGCACCCGGCAATTGATGCCAATAAATAGGAAGTTTCTGAAAAAGTACTATCCCTAGTACATTCAGGATAACCCGTTTACCGGGAAGTTCCTTAAAGAATATTACACTTAATATTCTAGAGGATAACCCAAAATAATTTTTCTCCACCAAAATCCCTCACTGATCAGTTTCAATTGACAGTGGGTCCACCAAAAATGTCCATCTGACCCTCTTAACTCTTTCCATAGACAAGAAGGTCCCCTTTCAGATCAGAGTCTCCTTTCGATAAACGAAAGAACTCCTTTCTCTTCTCTTTGGTTAAATCTTCTCACGGTTATAGCCAAAGTTGAAACTTCACTTCGATAAACGAAGAACTCTTTTTCCCAATTTAGATAATCAATCCTATAAAAGGCAAGTTTATCTAAAATTTTCCAGATTCTCGGAGTGGAGATGCCACTTCTAGTTTCTTTTGCGCTGGAAATAGAATATAAAATTCTTCCTTTCCAGAATCAGGGAATAGAATATAAAATTCTTCCTTCCTTGTTTTCCGGGTTTGCCTTCACCCTAAAAGAATTCTTCCTTCCTTGTTTTCGGGTTCGCCTTCACCCTAAAAGAAGACCGGGAAATAGAATATAAAATTCTTCCTTTCCCGCACCGATCTTTCCAAAATTTGTCAATATAGGATTCATCCTAGGAAGTTTATTCCGAATCCTAAGCAGGGATAAGTCTGCGCCTAACACGCGCTGCCGGTTTAGTCTTTTTCCGCACAAAAAGACACCAGAGTTCGATTCTGGGGTATTCTATCCTAAAACCTAAGTAAGGATAAGTCTGCGCCTAACACGTGCTGCCGGTTAGTTCTTAACCGTTAAAAAGAACACCCGCTCACATATTCAACATTGTGGCAGGTTGTTATTAATAACACCAAAATCCATGCCTTACACGCATGGGGAATTTCATCCTGAATCCTAAGAAAGGATATGCCGACGCCTAACACGCGCCACTGGTTTAGTCTTTCGCCATAGAAAAAGGGGTATTTTATCCCGAAGCCTAAGTAGGGATAAAGTCAACACCTAACACGTGTTGCCGGGTAGCCTATTCCCGTAACAATGGCGAAGTCTATGTATTCGACATCATAGCACGAAGTCTAAGGGAGTTCATTCCCTTAGCACAACGTTACATGCGGAACGGATTCCGATAATCCGCATGCTAGCCCGACTCAAACGGTAGTCGGTAAAGGCTAATCAAACCCGTTGAAGGCTGGGGGTTAGCCAAAAATCCTAAAGTCAACACCTAACACGTGTCGCCGGGTAGCCTATTCCCGTAACAATGGCGAAGTCTATGTATTCGACATCATAGCACGAAGTCTAAGGGAGTTCATTCCCTTAGCACAACGTTACATGCGGAACGGATTCCGATAATCCGCATGCTAGCCCGACTCAAACGGTAGTCGGTAAAGGCTAATCAAACCCGTTGAAGGCTGGGGGTTTGCCAAAAATCCTATGAGTATTATGGTCAATCATTTCAAACGGAATGAGGAATCATAATAAAGATAAAGACAAAAATCAGGTCCACTAAAGAGAATCAAATGTCAAGGTTTTCAGCAAATAAAATCATACATCAAGCCCATGGCTAAGAATCTGCTGACTGAATTCAGATAACTTCTCGTCATAAGAGCGTCTAAGCTCCTCCTGCAACTCAGCTCTGACAGACTCTTCGTTCGCGGCTAAAGTCCTCACAGCAACCTCCTCTGTCTCAGCCAGTGTCTGCTTCAAGGACTTCAGCTCATCAGATAAAGCAGCATGTGCTTGCTGATTCTGCATCTTTGTGTCTTCCTTCTCACGGAGTTCTCGTCGGAGCTGATCTATCTGAGAATCAAGCTCCTCAAGGGAAGATGATCTAGTGGCAAGATCAGCCTCAACTCGATCTATGCGGCCCCGCTGCACCTGAATCTCGAGCTCGGCAACCATCCGAGTACTGCGCCATGTCTGTAAGCGAGCATCCAACTCGGCAGCAACGAATGAAGAGGCACCTGTATCCCGGAGCTCATGAAACATCTGAAGCTCACGCTCTAAGCGATCAAGGTCATCAACCATAGCCGTCGCCAGATCCGGACATCCTATGTCCCTAATCAAATTTATCTTGGAATCGAGGTAGGGCTTAAATTGGCGAAGAGAAAGTCCGTCGTGGAGGAGTTTGCCAATTATAACAGTCAGGGAGGAGAAATAAGAGCGGACTTCTACGCTGATGATGATCTTCTCAGGGTCATTCCCCGATAACAACTCCTTAACGAGGACATGAAGCTGAGAAGGAAGCCCTACACAAAGAAGAGAAATTCGTCAAAAGCCTCAATAAGGAAATGAATGGCTTTGCTCAGTTAATTAAATTATACCTCCTCCCCCTCGAGTCACTGGGGGTGGTGGAGATGTAAGGACTGTAGCTGCATCGACTGGTGGAGTTGGTCGTACAGCCGGCTCAACAGGGTCAGCCTCAACAAAAGCCCCTGTTAGGCACAAAACAGAAACATCATATTATAGTTGCATTAGTCAAGGAATTGGCTAGTCCTATAGTTAGCTTGAGAAGAGGCACGCACCTTCAAAATAACCGTTCCCGGGAGTCTGAGGGAGTACAGACTCAGGAAACATATCCTGAGGCGGCTGGCCATCGATCTGAGGAGAGTCATACATGAAGCTGAACATAGAAGTGTCCATAGGCAGGCCCTCCCCATCGAAGTCATCAATCGAAAAATCTGACATAAAAAGATATAAGGGAAGAGGAAGGAAACTATGGCCAATAGAGACAAGTTACCTCTTGAAGATGTACCTGGAATCACCGAACTGGGTCCTTCATTGACAGACTCCCCAACATGGGCGGTCTCTGCAGGCTTTTCTACCTGGTGCGGTGAGTCAGGCTCACCAGGAGATGCACAATCATCGGGACTCATCTCGCCTTCCTCACGATATCCTGCATAGGATGGGAAAGCATGAGCCAGAAGTTCTAAACGATCAAGAAAATGATCTATAGAATAGACGTTACCTCCGTCACTAACAGGATCCTCATCAGCCAAGTCCATCTCAGATGCTCGTGAATTTGCATGCGGCTTGTGGGCTAATCTTTTCCGCCTATCAGCACGGACAGCAATCGAAGGTCTTGCCCGGGTAAAAGGACGGAATTCGTCGTCACTATTGGTCGCTGTCCCTGAAATATCAAATAGTGGTCAGGAATAGCAACTTGGAAATGCAGAGAAAAAGAAAAAATAGGTGACTAACCTTGCTCCAAATCTGCCTCGTAGTCTTCAGGGTCTCCGCCTGAGGCCTCTCCAGCAGAACTAAAGGCCCTGTGACCTTCTGCATCAAGTCGGCGGGTCTTGCCCTGAGCCCTCTGTGATCGAGCACCGTCCTGGATAACACGAGAATCAAGCTGAGAGGCTTCTTCGGCCACCAACTCTTCGATAGGCTTCACACGGACAGTCTTATTAGCTGCTAGCAACCACTTGCAGCTCAGGAAAGTGAGGTTCAACTGTCGCTCAGTACCTGGGAGACTGAACCTAGCTCCAGTGCAACCAGTCACGGTCCACAACCATGCACGAAGACCGTCCACCAGACCTCCATGAGCCCGAAGCTGCTGGCGCGGGTTCCCAACATAAAGCTGGTCATAACCGAACTGGCGGGCGAATCGGCAAGGTAGATACGGCTCTATGAAGCACTGATTCCCCACCCGGAAAGTCAGGTAACCCGGCCTAATGTTCACTAGCCAATTAAAGCAGCCCATATCCAGATAAGTCCTATACTCCCTCGGCTTCTCCTCATCAATCAAACACTCGCCGTACCGGCTGGAGAACTGTGGAAAGCAAGTGGAGAATGCCCAGCACTTGTGGACTTGTAGCTGACGCCTGATATCGGGGAATCCTCGGCCCTCCCACTCACCATTCTCAAGCAACTGTAGAAAGGGGACAGACTGATCTATGGCATTCGGTATTGACATCACATCGGAACGATGAAGAACGAACCAAGCCATCAAATAAATATACGGGAGCTCTACCTTAATGGTAGGAATCTGAGTCGGTTTATCATCATCTCTCCGTGTAAAAGCACCAGAAATCTGCCGAAGCCCTCGATGAATGTTAGCAACCATCACCGGAAGAAGCGAAAGTTCCTTCTTGTAGGCAAGCTGAACTGCAGGATAGAGCACTTCCAGTGGCAGAGCGTCACCAGACTGATACGGGACCACACATTTCTTCAACCAGATGGCGAGATAACCGGCAAGGAGAGTCATCGGACGAATCGGTGTGGTCGCATGATATAAGAACGATCTGAATTTAGTCCCTGCAGGAAAGCCGCTCTCGGAACTGCTAATGGTATAGGATTGGGCGTTAGTCTTATTCAGCAGCTCATTAACCTCTGAAGGAGTCAGCGGTGCCAGTTCACAAATAGATTGGCCAGAATGGCTCTCCAGATTCCTGAACAAGTATGATGCGAACTGCTTCAGGCTCACATTTGCTTTGGTCCTCTTCGCTAGGGGCTTAGACTGCGCCAAAGCAATGTGATAATGACAAGTGAGGTCCCATAAGGTCTCGTAGCGGTCGGGCATGCGATCCTTCAGCTTGACAAGTGAGATCCCATAGAGTCTCGTAGCGATCGGGCATACGATCCTTCAGCAGACTTAATTCATGGTTGGAGGGAAAGTATTCCTGATACAACATCTGTCCCATGGGTAAGCCAGAAATCCTGTGCATCTCGTGAAGAGCCAAGCCCAATTCCCCTTGCCGGGTCAGAAAAGTGTTCGAATCTGGATTATAAAGCTCGAACAAAGCACAGAAATGCCTTGCGCTGACAGGCAAGCCATACATGGTGGCACGAACGGCTGCATATAAACCACAAGCGTGCAACTCCTCGCCCCATCGGCTCAAGACATACGTCGTCATACGGGTCCACCAAAACTTGTCCAAAGAATGGACCCAACCATAAATCCTGTGACGCGTCGCAGGCATCTCCCGTCCTAGAGCAGCAAGGCGATTCCTCAAGGTAGAAGCGGTGGCGAGGAACTCGTTACGTGGTGGTGCATCCAGCCCCAGTACTTCGGGACGCAATTCGGTGATGTGACTTCTGCTCGAGCCAGGAAGCGCCTGATGAGTGACGTAGCCGCAATGGACGCTCTCATGCTCCTCCGTCAAACGCCACGACATCTCCCGTGTCACGGCCTGACGCCTGAGCTCAGTC
>NC_033795.1:71814498-71830358 GCF_001876935.1 Asparagus officinalis | reverse complement strand
GGACTTGATTACAATGGAGGTTTTGTTTTAAACGATATTGTACCCTTAGTAATCAATCTTGACGATGAATAATCGTCAGACGGCAGTTGTAAGTGGCAACTTGCCAATAATGAAATAAATAACGATTTAGAGTACTCACTGTCTCTTGATGATGTAATAAAGGGATTGTATGATAATCCCGATTTATATGCGCCGCTTCGATCGTCCTATGTAGCAAAGAAGCACCTCCAGCATAACCTTGACGATGAACAATCGTCAGAGGGCAGTTGTAACTGGCAACTTGCCAATAATGAAATAAATAATGATTTAGAGTACTCCCTGTCTCTTGATGATGTGATAAAAGAATTGTATGATAATCCCGATTTATATATGCCGCTTCGATCGTCCTATATAGCAAAGGAACGCCTCCAGCATTCTTTCGGAACAACCCTGGTCATCCCGACCAAAATAGGAGGCGCAAAAGAAGTGATTTACGGTAAAGGAAAAATTTCTCCATTACCAGATCATTTCTTAAGGGAAGATGAGAATGATGACAAACCTGGTCTGCATTTATCTAAGTATAGTCCGGAAGCGCGCAAGCTCATGGAAAAACAGGGATATGATTTCACACTCGGAGAAGGTTTATACTTCGATCGAGGTTCTCGTATTCCAGCCAAAGCGGCATATGTACCAAAGGGAAACCGGATGATTATTATAAATTCAGACGAGGATTAGGGTATGTCTCTTCTTTAGAAGACGAATGTCGTTGGTTGATCAATAACCAATCATCTGAGCAATACAAAGATGGGTACCCGTCAGATTCCTCGGAATAGGATTCCGATTCAAGTCTGGGGGAAGTATTCAAAGCCCTAATGACGAACATGGCTACAGCTGATCCGTCCACAATGGAGAACGACGATCAAATACCAACATGGGAAGACCCATGGGTTCATCACCTGAACATGCGGTATGGTGATAGGTTTGAACAGAGAGAAACCCCACTGAAGATAAAATAGTCCAAATTAAAATGGGCGACGAGGCCAACCCAAAGCCTATATTCATCAGCGATAGTCTTCCCTCAAATGAGAAGGAGGAATTAATTGCTCTCATTAGGGAATATATTGACGTCTTCACTTGGAACTATGAAGACATGCCAGGGCTCGACCCCAATGTGGCAATGCACCACCTCGATATCAAGTCGGATGCCAAACCTGTCAAACAACAGCAAAGACAGTTTCGTCCGTAGATTATGGAAGCCATTGAGGCAGAGGTTAAGAAATTGATCAAATCAGGATTTATCCGAGAGGAGCAACATCCAGACTGGCTAGCCAACATTGTTCCAGTCATGAAGAAGAACAGTAAAATCAGGATTTGCATCGACTTCAGGGACCTGAATACGGCATGTCCAAAAGATGACTTTCCTCTCCCAATCACGGATGTCATTATCGACAATACGTGCGGATTTGAGAGAATGTCTTTTATGGATGGTTTTTCAGGATATAACCAAATCAAGATGCACCCAGATGACGAGAAGCATACAGCGTTCAGAACGCCCCTCGGTGTCTTTTGCTACATGGTGATGCCTTTTGGTCTAAAAAATGCAGGTGCCACGTACCAGCGAGCAATGACTAAGATTTTCCAAGAACATCTCAGGAAAACAGTCGAGTGCTACGTTGATGATTTGGTTGTAAAAAGTCACAACAAAGAAGATCACATCAAGGACTTGAAGACGATGTTCGATCTCATGCGGAGTCATCAATTGAAGATGAACCCCACTAAATCCTTCCTTGGAATGTCCAGTGGAAAATTCCTTGGATTCGTCGTCACCACTAAAGGTATACATATCGATCCTGATAAGGTGAAGGCGATACATGAACTGCAACCCCCGAGAAATCTAAGAGAACTTAGAGGATTGCAAGGGCGTTTAGCTTACATCCGGCGGTTCATCTCAAATCTTTATGGGAGGTGCCAACCATTCTCTAAGCTAAACAAGAAAGGTGTGTCATTTATTTGGGACGACGCCTGCCAAAAAGTACTCGAAGATATAAAAACATATCTGATGAATCCTCCTGTTCTCGTTGCACCAAAATCAGGTAAACCGTTCTTGATTTACCTCAAGGCGATGAACCACTCGATAAGTGCTTTACTAACACAAGACGATGATAACGGTCAAGAACAAGCAGTCTATTACCTAAGTCGGACCTTGGTAGGCGCCGAGTCTCGATATCCGATGCTTGAGAAAGAATGCCTCGCATTGGTATTCGTAATGCAAAAGATGCGGCATTACTTGGTTGGATAGACGATTTACGTCATTTCTAACGTTAATCCAGTACGGGTATTTATGACGCAACCGACCTCTATGAATTGGCGGTTAGCGAAGTGGGCCCTTCTCTTGTCCCAATATGATTTGCACTTCAAACAGCAGAAGTCGATCAAAGGACAAGCGATTTGTGATCTTTTGGCGGCAAACCCGACAACGGATACGGCAGAAGTATATGATGACTTGCTGGATGAAACTCACGAGGTTAACACTATATCGCACCAATGTTGCCGAATACAATGCGCTTCTCATTGGACTCAGTTTCGCCAAAGAGCTGGGGGTCGAATATCTCGAAGCTTTTGGGGATTCTCAATTGATAGTCAACCAAGTCCGTGGAGAGTATGAAGTCAGGAACCAAGACCTGATCCCGTACCACCAGGAAGCCATCAAAATGGCAGAATCTTTCGAAGAATTCTTCATCGAATATATCCCTCGTCTCCAGAACGCTTATGTGGATGCACTGGCAGCACTAGCAGTATCACTTGCGCAGCCTCCTGAAACTGAGCTGTTAGTCACAGTAAGGACGCATCAGCTCTGCATACCCATATACGATATGGATATTGAAGAGGAAGATGATAGAAACATAAGCGCCAAGGAGGTGAATTCAACTCAAATTGGGTCTGAGTCCCGAGATTGGCGTTTTCCTATCATTGACTACGTCTAATATGGTATTTTGCCAGAGGATGTAAAAGAAAGGGAATTAATCCGCCGAAGACCACCAAGATTCTTCTATAATACCGAGACCCATACATTATACCGTCGAGGGTACGATGGTTTGTTACTCCGATGCATTTCGAACAAAGAAGCAGAAGAAGTTCTTAAGGAAACACACGAAGGAGAATGTGGTGCGCATCAACCCGGTCCCAAACTGTATGATCGCATCAGGAGAATGGGATATTTTTGTCCAACAATGGTTCATGATGCAATCAAATACGCCCGAGAATGTCATGCCTGTCAAGTACATGCAAATTATATGCACCAACCACCGGAGCGTTTACACACATCAACCACATCTTGGCCGTTCGAGACATGGGGTATGGACATTGTCAGTCCTATTTTCCCCCTTCAGTCAAAGGTGATCGATTCATTCTCGCAATCACGGATTACTTTTCAAAGTGGGCTGAAGCGATTCCGCTTAGAGAAGTGAAGACGAACAACGTCATCAATTTCATCAAACATCATGTCATATACCGACACGGCGTGCCAAGACGGATCATTCATGACAACGGTCCACAATTCATAAGCAACGCTTTTGTCAGGTTTTGTGCCAAGACCAATAAACGAGATTGGGATGATAAACTCGGTGAAGCACTCTGGGCTTATTGTACCACCATACGCACACCTACAGGAGCTACCCCATATTCATTGGTATACGGATGTGAAGCAGTGCTACCATTGGAAATCCAAATCCCATCCCTTCGGATCGCTCTCGCAACTGAGATAATGACAGAAGAACAACACCAGAAACGTCTCGAAGAACTCGAAATGTTGGATGAAAAGCGCTTGGAAGCTCAACAACACATTGAGTTTTATCAAGCCAGAATATCTAGGGCTTTTAACAAAAGAGTCCGACAGAGAAGCTTCAAGGAAGGAGATCTGGTCCTCGCTGCTCGCCGACCAATAATCCTCAACTCAAGAAGAAAGGTAAATTTGAACCCAAATGGGAAGGACCGTTGACACAGTCTACTCAAACGGCGCATATCGCCTAATTACTCAAGAGGGCGCCAGGCAATTAATACCAATAAATGGGAAGTTCCTGAAAAAGTACTATCCCTAGTATATTCAGGATAACCCATTTACCGGGAAGTTCCATGAAGAATATTGCACTTAATATTCTAGAGGATAACCCAAAATCATTTTCACCACCAAAATCCCTCACTGATCAATTTCAATTGACAATGAGTCCACCAAAAGTGTCTTTCTGGCCCAAACCACCAGCAAATTCCCCTCTTGACTCTTTCCATGAACAAGAGGTCCACTTTCAGTTCAGAGTTCCCTTTCGATAAACGAAAGAACTCCCTTCTTTTTCTCTTTGGTTAAGCCTTCTCATGGTTATAACCGAAGTTGAAATTTCACTTCGATAAACGAGAAACTCATCTTCAGATTAGATAACCAATCCTATAAAAGGTAAGTTTATCTAGATCTTCCAGATTCTCGGAGTGGAGATCCCACTTCTAGTTTCTTTTGCGCTAGAAATAGAATATAAAATTCTTCCTTTCCAGAATCAAGGAATAGAATATAAAATTCTTCCTTCCTTGTATTCGGTTCGCCTTTACCCTAAATGAAGACCGAGAAATAGAATATAAAATTCTTCCTTTCCCACACCAACTTTTTCTAAGAATTTATCAATCTAGGATTCATCCTAGGAAGTTTATCCCGAATCCTAAGCAGGGATAAGTCTGCGCCTAACACGCGCTGCCGGTTTAGTCTTTCTCCATAGAAAAAGACACCAGAGTTCGATTCTAGGGTATCCTATCCTGAAACCTAAGCAGGGATAAGTCTGCGCCTAACCCGCACTGCCGGTTAGTTCTTAACCGTTAAAAAGAACACTCGTCCACATATTCAACATTGTGGCAGGTTGTTACTAATAACACCAAAATCCATGTCTTACACGTATGGGGAATTTCATCCTGAATCCTAAGAAAGGATATGCCGACGCCTAACACGCGTCGCCGGGTTAGTCTTTTACTGGCCAAGAAGACACCAGAACCTGATTCTGCGGACTTTTATCCCGAAACCTAAGTAGGGATAAGTCAGTGTCTAATACACATTGCCGGGTAGCCTATTCCTGTAACAATGGCGAAGTCTACGTATTCGAAGTCGTAGCGGCGAGTCTCAGAGAATTCACTCTCTTAGCACAACGTTACATGCGGAACGGATTTAGACAATCCGAAGAAGACACCAGAACCTGATTCTGGGGACTTTTATCCTAAATCCTAAGTAGGGATAAGTCAGCATCTAACACGTGTTACCGGGTAGCCTATTCCCGTAACAATGGCGAAGCCTATGTATTCGACATCATAGCATAAAGTCTCAGAGAATTCACTCTCTTAGCACAATGTTACATGCGAAACGGATTTAAACAATCCGCATGCTAACCCGACTCAAACGGTAGTCGCTAAAGGCTAATCAAATCCGTTGATGGCTGGGGGTTAGCCAAAAATCCTAAAGTCAATGACTAACACGTGTTGCCGGGTAGCCTATTCCCGTAACAAATGGTAAAGCCTATGTATTCGACATCATAGCACAAAGTCTCAAATAATTCACTCTCTTAGCACAACGTTTTGAGGGCTGAGGGTTTGCCAAAAATCCTGTGAGTATTATGGTCAATCATTCCAAACAGAATGAGAAATCACAATAAAGATAAAGATAAAACCATTTCCACTAAGAGGATCAAAAGTCAAAATATTCAGTAAATGAAATCATACATCAAGCCCATGGCTAAAAATCTGCTGACTAAACTTAGACAGCTTCTCATCATAAGCTTGCCTAAGCTCATCCTGCAATTCAGCTCTGATAGATTCTTCAGTTGTGGCTAAAGTCTTCACAGCAACCTCCTCCGTCTCGACCAGCTTCTGCTTCAAAGATTTCAACTCCTCAGATAAGGCAGTGTGGGCTTGCTGATCCTGTACCTTCATCATTTGAAGGATACTCAAAGTCTCCTCTTCTTTACGAAGTCCTCTTTGGAACTGTTCTATCTTGGTCTCGCAAGAGGCAATAGAAAAGTCAAGATCGTCAAGTGAAGATGATCTAACAGCAAGGTTGGCCTCAACTCGGTTTACCCGATCCCGCTGCACCTGAATCTCGAACTCAGCAAAAGCTCGAGTATCGCGCCATGTCTGTAAGCGAGTATCCAAATTGGCAGCAATGAATGAAGAGGTACCTGCAACCCGGAGCTCATGTAACATCTGAAGCTCGTGCTCCAGGCAATCAAGGTCATCAATTATAGCCTTCGCCAGATCCGGATATCCTGCATCCCTTATTGAATTTATTCTGGGATCAAGGAAAGGCTTAAATTGGTGAAGGAAAAGTCCGCCGTGGAAGAGTTTGCCAACCATAGCATTCACAAAGGAGAAGAAGGAGCGGACTTCTATACAGATGACGATCTTCTCAGGATCGTTGTCTGATAACAACTCCTTCACGAGGACATGAAGCCGAGAAGAAAGCCCTACACAAAAAGGGGGAAATCCGTCAAAAGCCTTGATGAGGAAATAAATGACATTTCTCAGTTGCTTAATTTATACCTCCTTCCCCTTGAGTCACTGGGGGTAGTGGAGGTGTAGCCGCTATTGATGTATCAGCTGATATAGTTGGTCTCACAGCCGGCTCAACAGGATCAGTCTCGACAAAAGCTTCTGTCAAACACAAAACAGAATTCTCAGATTCATCATATTATAGCTGCATTAGTCAAAAAATGGCTAGTCCTATAATTAACCTGAGAAGAGGCACGCACCTTCAAAAGGACCATCCTCGGGAATTGGTCATCAGTCTGAGGAGAGCCATATATGAAGTGGAGCATAGGAGTGTCCACAAGCAAACCTTCCTTGTCGAAATCATCAGTCGAAAAATCTGATACAAGAAAATATAAATGCGAAAGAAGAATAAAGAGACTACGACCAATAGAAATGAGTTACCTCCTACGGGTGTGTTAGCCTCTCTACTCCTAAGGTCCACGTTTGCCCCCTGCAATTTATCTAAAAGAGCAAGAAGCATAGAGACAATTAAAGGAGGCACGAATTCTGAATCGTTCAACTCCTTTGTTCGCCATCTAAAGGGTATATTGTCAATGGTAGATGTACCTGGATTCGCTGAATCGGGTCCTACATTGATAGTCTCCCTAACGTCGGCAGCTTCTGCAGGCTTTTCTACCTGGTGTGATAAGTCAGGCTCACCAGAAAATGCAAAATCACGAGGAGCAGGATCGAGACTCATCTCGTCTTCCCCATGCTCTCCTATATAGAGATGGAAAAGCATGAGCCCGAAGTTCTGAATGATCAAGAGGATGGTCTATAGGGTAGATGTTACCTCCGTCGCTAGCGGAATCATCACCAGCCAAATCCATCTCAGATGCTCGCAGATCTGCACGCGGCTTGTGGGCTAGTCTCTTCCGCCTAGCAGCTGGGACAATAATCGAAGGTCTCGCCTGAGTAAAAGGACGGAATTCTTCTTCCTTGTCAGCCACTGTCCCTGAAACATCAAACAGTTGTCAAGATTAATAACTCTGGAAAACAGAGGGAAAAAATAGGTGATTAACCTCGCTCGAAATGTTCCTCGTAATCTTCAGGATCTCCGCCTGAGGCCTCTTCAGCAGAATTGAAGGACTTTTTTCCTTCTTCGTCAATTCGACGAGTCTTGCTCCGCGTCCTCTGTGACCGAGCATTTTCCCAAATCACACGAGAATCAGCCTGAGAAGCCTCCTCAGCCACTAACTGCGGGTTCCCGACATAAAGCTGATCATAACCAAACTGGCGAGCGAATCGGCATGGTAGATATGGCTCTATGAAACACTGATTCCTCACCCGGAAGGTCAGATAACCCGGCCTAATGTTCATTAGCCAATTAAAGCAGTCGATATCTAAATGAGTCTGATGCCCCCTCGGCCTCTCCTCATCAGTCAAACACTCACCATATTGGCTGAAGAACTACGGGAAGCAAGTGGAAAATACCCAACACTTGTCGACCTGTAGCTGCTTCCTGACTTCAAGGAATCCTCGCCCCTCCCACCTGCCATTCTCAAACAACTGTAGTAGGGGAACAGAGCGGTCTGTGGTGTTAGGTACCGACATCATATCAGAACGATGAAGGATGAACCAAGCCATCAAATAAGTGTATGGAAGCTCCACCTTAATAAGAGGAATCCGAGCCGACGGTACACCTTCTTTCTGTGTGAAAGCACTAGAAATCTGTCGAAGCCCTCGATGAATGTTAGCTACCATCACCGGAAGAAGCGAAAGTTCCTTTTTGTAGGCAAGCTGAACCGCTGGGTAGAGCACTTCCAACGGAAAAATATCACTGGACTGATACGGGACCACGCATTTCATTAACCAGATAGCGAAGTAATCGGCAAGAAGGGTCATCGGCTGAATCGATGTGGTCGCATGCCATAAGAATGATTTAAACTTGGTCCCTGCAGGAAAGCCACTATCGGGACTGCTAATGGTATAGGAGTGAGCGTCAATCTTCTTCAGCAAACCATTAACCTCTGAAGGAGTAAGCGTTGCCAGCTCACAAATAGCCTCGCCAGAATTGCTCTCTAGATTTCTGAACAAATAACACGCGAACTGCTTCAGGCTCACCTGTGACTTAGTATTTCTGAACAAATAACACGCGAACTGCTTCAGGCTCACCTGTGACTTAGTCCTCTTCGCTAAAGGCTCAAACTGCGCCAAAGAAATATGGTAGTGACATGTGAGATCCCATAAAGTCTCATAGCGGTTGGGCATGCGGTCCTTCAGCTAACTCAATTCATGGTTGGAGGGAAAGTATTCTTGATATAGCATCTGGCCCATAGGCAAACCAGAAATCTTGTGCATCTCATGGAGAGCCAAGCCCAACTCTCCGTGCCTAGTCAGAAAAGTGTTCGAATCCGGGTTATAGAGCTCGTACAAAGCGAAGAAATGTTTAGCGCTGACGGGTAAACCATACATGGTGAAACGAATAGCTGCATATTGAACACAAGCGTGCAACTCCTCGCTCCATCGGCTTAAGACGTAGTTCGTCATACGAACCCACCAAAGCTTGTCTGAAGAATGGACCCAGCCATAGAATCTATGGCGTGACGCAGGCATCTCCCGTCCTAAGACGGCGAGACGATTCTTCAAAGTAGAAGCAGAAGCAAGAAACTCATTACGCGGCGGTGTATCCAGCCCCAATACTCCAGGACGCAATCCAATTATATGACTCCTGTTCGAACCAGGAGCTACCTGATGAGTAATATAGCCACAGTGAACGCTCTCATGCTCCTCCGTCAAACGCCACGACATCTCCCGTGTCACGGCCTGACACCTGAGCTCAGTCAATGAGCGGTGACGAGAAATCTTAGGCAAATATAGAAAACCCTCGTCATCTTTATGAAGCCACTGCTCGGCATCAATAAACACTGCATCAGGATCTTTAACGGAGTCACCGAATAAAAAGTCAGTCTTCCTGAGAGGCTGAACAGAGCTGGTATCCTTCACGAAAGGCGCATCAGTAATCAACTGTCAAAGAACTCGATGTCCAGCTTTCTTCACCACTTGGGCAACCTCTGTCGACCTGCCCGAAGCAAACTGAGGAATAAGTGGAATAGGTGAAAAATCATCGGAGGTCGAATAATACTCGTCACGACGCCCGTCCACTTCATGAGATGAGAACGCTCCAGAGGGATATTCCACTGGAAACAAGCAATTAAGCATTTGTTAGTCTCAGTTATAAAAGGAAGTTGAACTCATCTTACGAATGGGTAAGATAGAGTCACTGCCTTATAAAGAGTGAGACGATTTGGCCACATTGTGCATTCATAAGATAGTGGGTAAGATAGAGTCACTGCCTTATAAAGAGTGAGACGATTTGGCCACATTGTGCATTCATAAGATAGAGTATATCAACAATATATCCCTACCTTATAAGGCACAATGCAGCTTCAAAGCGCCCCCTTTTATTTACTTTGAGATATGGTTTTGACCAAGCAAAACCTATCTTTTAAAGCGTCAATCCTCACCAAGGAGAATCAAGGATCTTCCCAATTGTCTCACCAAGGAGAACAAGACGGGGAAAAAGGATTAATCTACAAATTTTGAAATACGTTGTCTCACCAAGGAGAACAAGACGGGGAAAAAGGATTAATCTACAAATTTTGAAATACGCAAAAAAAAAGAGCTCACCAGTGTACGAGGGAAGCACGCCATCAGCCAACGCAGTAGGGGATTGACCTCTCGGGATATGCGACATGGTGATCTGCAAAATAAATCAGGGGATCAGATATAAAAAAAATTTCAGTTAGGGTGACAAACTCTAACCCTAAAATTTTACCCCCTCTTTATTGCATTTAAACCCCTCAGATCTCCAAATTCTACCCCCTAAAATATGAGCTTGAGGCCTCAAATCACAACCCTAACCTTCATATGCAATCCCACAAATTCATATACTGAATTAAACATGAAATATGCCAAAATTATGGAGGATTTACCTGAGAAAAAGCTCGAGGATCCAACAAAAATCAAATCTTGAAGGAGGCTCGAACCACATGCTCGAGGGGCCTGAGAGAAACTTTATATATGGAGATTTTGAAGGATTTTTCAGTCTAAGATCAAAAGGAAAGGTAGATCTTAGACGAATTTTAGGGTTTGAAGGAGAAAGGATGCACGAGGGAAGAGAAAAATCCAAAAAGAGGGAGGGGGGCTATGAAGGAGAAAAGAAGCTCTTTTATAATGTTGAACCAGCCTTGAACCAGACCAAACCAGGCTGAACCAGACCAGACCAGGCCAAATCAGTTCAAATGAGGCTGAACCAGACCAAACCAGGCTGAACCAAACCAAACCCGGATGAACTAGCCTGAACTAAGCTGAACCAGGCTAAACCAGTCCTGAACCAGTCCTGAACCAGTCTTGAACCAGGTTGAACTAGTTCTGAACCAGTTTGAACCAGATTTGAACCAAAATTCAAATTGGAGCTGAACCGAGTGTCGAAACGGTATACGAGTATAAACTGCTTCTTATACTCCGAAAAGTATACGAGTATAAACTGCTTCTTATACTCCGAAAAGTATACGAGTATAAACTGCTTCTTATACTCCGAAAAGTTCAGCTCGTTTGGACCTGAAAAATACTCCGAAAAGTATACGAGTATAAACTGCTTCTCAATACTCCAATAAGGTATACGAGTATAAACTATTCCCTATTTTTGTTGAGAAGTTTCTGGAGAATATTTTTTCTAAAAATATTCTTAAGGATAACTCAACAACACTCCGAAAAGTATAAGAGTATAAACTACTTCTCAAGACTCCAGCAGACGTACAAGTATAAATTGTGTCAAACGCCAGACAACGCGTTACAAATGAAGACTCAACGCCAACAATCGATGGTCGGTTCTATGTTGAAACAGCAAACACGAGCTAAAGATCAGAAAATCGGGAATTGACTTCAAGTTCAAAATTCCGGCAACGGTCAGACAATAAATACAGCACCGGAACCCTTGCAAACATTCGACAAAGCACCGAATAGCCTGGAGGATTACAAGAATCAAGAATAGAACCCATTCCAAAGTCCCGTTACACCGATTGAAGGTTGGGACAATCATATTCCAAAGTCCCGTTACACCGAATAGCCGAAGAAGCCCGTAGAAAGCTGCAGAAGGAGGTAGCCAAGAAGCCGCCACCAACCCGCAAAGGTTGGAGGCTGAAGTCTAAAGCGGCGGTGCAGACCTCAACCTCCGGCGAACCAAGCTAAGCCGCCGAGAATTCCCATAGCTACTCCGGGAGATCATGCAGAATCCTCCCGAAGGAGAAAGTCAGTCTTGGAGCGCCTCGGTCCAATTCCCGATGAAAAAGGCAAAGTTCCAGTTCAGGAACGTTTGGGCCCGCTGAAGAATCCCCGAACCACTCAACACGCTGGGGGTCGCCGCCACCTCCAACGTGACAAGGAGCTCAGGGCAGCTATGCGCACCAATTTGCGTATTGAAGTCCAAGAGCCCATTGAGAATTCACGCCTACAAAGGCACGTTTTGAGGCGTGTGACTCTCGAAAGTCCGAAGAAGGTAATTCACTCTCAGAAGGAAACGTTATCGTCTGATGATGATTGCGTTATACTTGAGAAATCGAGCCAACACACGATAGGTTGCTCTGACTTTCAAACAGACGAGCTGTACTATCGTGCTGGGGGTACGAGCAAAGCCAGAAAGAGAAGTCCTCGAAGGCTAGAAAATCAGTGCCCTTGTTCAAAGCTCATTCGGGCGGTACTGTCTGAGTGCAACTGCATTAAGGCGGTCCCCGAAAGAGTTTTAGTTTTCGAAAGGCTTAGTACCGAGGCGCCAAAACCAAGGCATAGGCGTTTCCGGCAAAGAAGAACGGTGGTTGAAGATGGAGAATTTCCGAGGGTCACCACCAACATGACCAGCAGAGGGAGATCGGCATGGGATAATCTCGAGTCGATCCTGAAAGCATCCCGGCCTAGAACTCGTCTGTAGTCCGGAACCATTACACGAGGAACTTATGGTAGGGTTTGGACAAGAACACCTTCAGAAGATGAAGAATCAGATGCCTGCTCTCCGGTCGCATCAGATAACACGGTATCCAGCGATGGACAACCCTGCGAGTCATTCATGATAAGCGCGGAACAAGTGGCCAAGATGCTCGAAGACGCCTTAGCCAAGCAACAGGAGAGCTTCAGGTTCGAAATGCAGATGGCCATGCAGAACATGAGGGAAATGCATGACCAGCAAATCCGAGCGCTGACAAACCAGCAAGGCGAACCAAGCCGCCGTAACCAAGTCGTTCAGGAAGAGGATCACACAAATGCGCAAATGAAGCTCATAATGCCAATAATCCTCCCGTCAACGCAGGGGGTGTCAATGAGGATGCTAGTCACAACACCACGCTTCCACCTCAGAATCGTGCTGATGAGAACTCAGGTGAAAGCTTGAAGATCAAAAACCTCGAGAGCAAAATCAATACGTTGATTTCCGCTTAAGAGACCAAAAATACGGGCATTCCTTGTCCATACCCACGAGAATGGGAATCGATCCCCTATCCTGCGAAGTTCAGTCTGATTAACTTCACGCCGTTTGATGGGAAGAGTTCACCCACTCAGCATTTGATTTACTTCAAATCTCACCTGGGTGTTATCTCTGGTAATGAACCTCTGATGGTACGATCCTTCGTTGGCACTCTTCGTGGAGCCGCCTTTGATTGGTATCGTCGCCTCAAGCCAGGAAGCGTGAGCAGCTGGGACGACATGGAAAGTAAGTTCCTCGCTAATTCTTCGACGACGACACCGAAATATCCATCGGAACGTTGCTTGATGAAAAACAAAAAGACGGGGAGTTGGTCGACACCTTCGTCAAAAGGTTCCGGAACAAGGCGATGAATTGTCGGGACCCGATCACTGAGGACTTCATTCTCCAGACTTGCCACAACAACCTTGCACTGGACGTGTTGGAAGCAATGGGAACAGCACCGTCAGACACTTGGAAAGACTTGAAGGTGCACGGTGAACAAGCTGAACGCTTCCTCCGAAGGAAGAAGGCCGAGAGGAACCGACCGACGGTTAATCCGCTGAACTCAAACTTCGCCTCTCATGGTAAGGGCAGGGCACCTGCAACCGCTGATGGTGCTAATCAAACGTCACAACAGCAATCCCGGAGGCAGCAAAAGACTTCGGGTCCGAGACTCCAAAAAGAGTACTCTTTCAAGGACGAAGACGTTCCAGCCATCTTCGAATCCCTCCTTGAAAGTAACAAGATCAAGCTACCACTTATCACAAATCAGGAGGAAGCTGACAACACGACGGATCCAAAGTACTGTGCATACCACAGGAGGATCCTTCATCCCACCAAGGATTGCTTTACTCTCAAGAATAGCATCCAAACCTTGGTTGAAGCCGGCGTCATATCGCTCAGATAAGCCAAATAAGAACGGCAACACTCCGAAGAGTATACGAGTATAAACTGCTTCTCAATCCTCCAACGGGTGCAAGAGGTTAAACTGCTCCCTGCATACTCCAATAAGGTATACGAGTATAAACTGTTTCTCAATCCTCCAACAGGTGCAAGAGGTTAAATTGCTCCCTGCATACTCCAACATGTATATGAGTCTAAACTGTTTCATTTCTTTCACGGGAAGTTCCTGGAGAATTTTTATGTTCTTAAGGATAACCCGTTCAGGTAACTGAGAATAATGTCCGAACCAGTTCCGCAGAGGAAGCTGGGGGTGGATAATTCGTGTAACGGGAAGTTCCCAAAATAATGTTAATATTTTTAGGGATAACCCGATCAATATGAACAAAGTGATGAACACTAAATCTCTCACCGATCAGACCAATTGACGGTGGGACCACCAAATTCGATCAAGTTCAATCCAATCAAACTTACGCTATGTTCGTGCACTCAACACTTTCATATTTAGAGTCCGGATATAATAAATCTTGATCTGTCACCTGGTCAAACCTTCCTACAGTTAGGACCACAGCCAAAATCCCCTCTCGATTCCTCAAATGAACGAGAGGTCCACTTTCAGATCGAGCGATCAAACCTTCCTACAGTTAGGATCGTCTCAAACCTCCTGATTGGTCAAACCTTCCTACAGTTAGGACCAAAACCACGATTTACTCTCAATAAACGAGAAATTCATCTTTAGTTCGGTAATCAAACCTTCCGACAGTTAGGGTTATCCGAATCTTTTTGATTCTCTGAGTGGAGATCCCACTCTTAGTTTCACCTTTCCGGATTCTGGGGGTGGAGATCCCACTTCGAGTCTCCTTTCCAGCTGAAGATAGAATATAAAATTCTTCTTCTTTAGTGTCGGGAGATGGAATATAAAATTCTTCCTCTCCCATTTCGGGTTTGTCTTTGCCCCAAGAGAAGACACCACCTTTTTCAAACTCCCAAAATCTGTGCCTCACAGGTACGAGGAAGTTTATCCCGAATCCTAAGCAGGGATAAGTCTGCGCCTAACACGCGCTGCCGGTTTAGTCTTTTTCCATAGAAAAAGACACCAGAGTTCGATTCTGGGGTATCCTATCCTGAAACCTAAGCAAGGATAAGTCTGCGCATAACCCGCGCTGCCGGTTAGTTCTTAACCGTCAAAAAGAACACCCGTTCACATATTCAACATTGTGGCAGGTTGTTATTAATAACACCAAAATCCATGCCTTACACGCATGGGGAATTTCATCCTGAATCCTAAGAAGGGATATGCCGACGCTTCCTCCGAAGGAGATACGGGGAGTCGCTTCGGGATGCGCCGACTATGGACGTGCACACCACTCTACATTTGGGCACTTTCCAATGGATGGTGAACATTCATCCGAGTTATCACATCCTTCGGATGGGTCCAATATGTTACCTGGAACCTTATATCCCTTGCTAATTTGTCCGCCAATTTGGGTATGATTAGTCATATGTGGGGAACATTAACCCCCAGCTGTATAATTAGGGAGGGTTGGTTGACGAAGCACGTGGGTAGTTTTGGACACACGCGGGATGCACTGATGCGAGGTTCGAGTTACCACGACGGGACTGTGCCCTCCGTAATACACTTACATATTGTAAGTGGTACCGGGGTGTGAGTGCAAATCCGAAGGGATTCATCATCCGTGAATCTTGCTTGATGGCGCAGAGACGCCAATCAAGAGCCATTCCCCGCGCATCGAGGTGGAGAGTTCAACGACAAGTCGAAGAGCCCGAAGCGGCTCCTACTGAAGAGGCCACCCATGAAGGTTAGGAGGAGGAGTTGTATGAGGGGTTGGGGAGTTTTCTCCCAAACCAATATGATCCATTCTAGCCAGGGCTCGGCGGAGGGCAAGAGCCAATCGTGTGGCCAGAGTTGAAGAGTGCTTGGAGTGTCCCAGGGGCCCTATTGCTAAGCGAA
>NC_033795.1:71805157-71814420 GCF_001876935.1 Asparagus officinalis | reverse complement strand
GGCTCGTGAGGAGGCCTTGACTCAAGTGAAGGTGCTGGGTCAGATGATCGTTGCAACCGCCTCCCGAAGATGTTCCCCTTTCTCTTGCTTCTCATTTCAACCAAAGAATCGTGGAGCGGACAGTCAAAAATTTTCAAACTTGCCTCCATGACAGCATCCAGATGGTGTTGGACGTAGGCTGCTCTTTTGACTGGTTCAGACTATATTTGTACATGTATCTGAATGAACTGTGCGTGTTGGTGGACACAGATGCGGCTTCTCCCTTCCAGAGGCGCTTGGAGGCAGCGGAAAGGGATGTACGGGCACTGCTCGCCCTTCGTTCCACAAACGTGGTTGCCCAGGTTGCTGAAAATGCTAGATTCACCTTGGGGGAATAGAAGCAATACTTAGATGAGACCATGACTGAGGATACTAGGCTATTGAAAGAGGTAGAGCGAGCCACTACAGCCGGTGAGGAGGTGGCTGAGGAGCATCGGAAGGCCGACGCCTTTTTAGCAGATGCGGTTCAATCCATATCAAATGCAAAACAAATAATCGCCAAACTGCAAGCCTTTTAGGTCGTTAAAGAGTCGGCTCATGAATGGGAGTCACACTCACCATGGAGAAAAATCAGGCCCTAGAAGCAGTTAGGGAGAAGCTCCATAAAGACATCACACTCACCGAGGAAGAAATTCGCCGGGAGACCCTCACCACCTTAGAGAAGGAGCACAAAAGAAAGAATCGGGATGCCGAGTCGTGGTTAAAGAGGTTTTGACTTTGTTCGGCTGTATCCCTTTCTGTTGGACTTTGTTCGAACATTTAGTCTAAACTCCATTCGAATGTGTCATCAGAAACTTTCTAATGCATGAAATTATGCTTTCGTTGTCCTGCCATCGTTTCCAATGCTTTGTGTGCATATTTTCCAACTCTTGTTGGGCAACACCTAGGATTTTTAGCAAACCCTCATCTTATCAATGGATTTTATTTGCCTTTACCGATTATCGTTTCAATCGGGCTAGCCATACTATTCCCGTCAGTAAGATGAGTTGTTGAGAAGTTTCTCTTAGGCTTAATGCTAAGATTTCTCCTCTTCACTTAGCCGTTCGAGACGTCGGGTAGGGTTAACTACAACCATTAGGTTGTAATTGATTTGGGTCGTGTCGTTAAGTATACCACCTTAGTCCAATGTGAATGGTCATCGTGTGTGACCAAGATAGGATCTGAACAAAAACTCACTGTTTGGTGGGTCGCTATTCTGAATAGGGGGTCGATATGGCACATTGCATGGTTGGCCAATATTGATGAACAACGTCATTTGTGAGAATGACGGCGTCAGAGGAATCAAAAATCGTTTAGGGACGTGTGAGTGTAACGATTGATTGATATAGCGGCCATCGCATGGTAGGCTACTACCCACCGATTGTTCTAAGAATGTTAGAATGCTCGGAAAAGGATCAGGTCGTTCAGGGACGTATGAGTGTGACGACTGATCGGACAACGTCATATGCGGGAATGATGGTGTCGGTTATCAGAGGTGATCGTTAACTTGATAGGATTGTCACGATCAGAGTGACTTGGAGGACCTACCATCCTATTAAAAATGATTGATAAGTTGGTTTTGTCAGAGATGTAGTGTTAACATGATAAGATTGTCACGATCGGAGCAACTTTCAGGACCTACCATCCTATTGAAGAGGATTGGTAAGAGAATTGTTAGAGGTGTAATGTTAACTTGATAGGATTATCACGATCGGAGTGACTTTGAGGACCAACCATAATATTGAAGAGGATTGGTAAGTTAATTTTATCAGAGGTAATTATTAACATGACAGTGAGAGTGGACCCGCAGTCCTGTTGAAGAGGATCGACGGGAGAAATTTGGAGGGGATTATTAGAAGTAATAGTTAACTTGATAGTTTTACAAGATCCATCATCCAATTGAATGAGGCTGATGGAGAAATAACTATCAGAGATGGCAGTTAACTTGATAGTTTTGGGGACCCGCCTGTAGATGTCAAAAATCACCTATAGCTTCCCAAACACAGTTCAAGACAATGAGAAGACGATAAACGTTATTATCCGAGTCAAGGGAGTTTATCCAACACCAGTAAACGTACGAAGTGGATCAGTAAAACGTGTAAGTCAGTGAAACGATGAACCGTACGCAAAACAAGCGAACTTGAAGGGTCACGAATCACCGAAGTATCAAAAAGATGAATGAAAACACACCCGGAGGCTTGCGTAGGCGCGAGCCACCAAATGGTGGCTCGCACAGTCCCGAGCCACCACGAATCTTTTGACTCCCAAGACTCCTAAAACGCGGATTTCGATGATTTTTAAGGATTCTTTTATCCTAGGGTCTCCCCAACTATTTTGAGGCTATCCCTAAACACGTTTAAGCGGTTATTAACTGCAGATAACGTTTAAACATCAATTCTTATCCAAAAACACGTCTCCAAAAGCCTATAAATAGAAGCCTACGGTCTTCTTTCAAGAGGATCTGAAATTAAAGAGGCGAGGTGCTGTCAAATTGTCTAGCTAACCACGAATTTTAGAGGAGGATCATCAGATCTTGGCGGATACTTTCATAAAGAAAGTCCTTCGAAAGGTTTGTGATTCCTTCCCCTTCTTTCCTCCGGATTAAACTTGGTTTTAATCTCGAGAAGAGCCACAATCTCGCTTGGTCGTGCTTGGTTTTAATCTCGAGAAGAGCCACAATCTCGCTTGGTCGTGATTGTGGCTTCCGTAATTGTTTCCTTTGTTAAACAAGAGCATAGTTATACTGTCAATCGGGTTAGATCTGTGGTGGTCCACGGACTAACACGTCCCCGGCAAAGGCAAAGATCCCACGCAAAGTAGCGGGAGATAAACTTCTGTTGCGTTTTGTTTGATAAAGTTGTAATCTTTATTTTTTATTGTAAGAAGATCTTATAAAAAGATTAACTTTTCTTCCAATTTAAACTTGTAATCGATAAACGGTGTAACAAGTTTGAAAGCAATGGAAAAAGCAATTTTTGATCAAAACAAACTGGCGATCAAAGTGGGAGCCGACAGCTTCTCTCCCGAAGCTGTAGTGTCGTAACCAAAGATCATCATCCCGATCAACGAGGAGGTCGAGTACGAGTTCCACCAGGCAAAGTATGAATAATACTTATCCTCATCTTTCAGATCATCCTCTCCTCGTAGGAATAGGAGAGACTCCACAAGGAAGATTCAGGGGCACTTGGATCTGAAGGTTCAAAACCAAGATCCTCATCCCGCAGCGGCTCAAGGCACACATTGCAAAGCCGAGGCCACTACTGAAAATGCGCCGACCTTAACCAAGAGAGTACGTCAAAGACGACATCAGTGCCTCGCACGCCAATTGGCCAAAGCTTCCGAGCTAGTTGATGGGATCCGCTATGAAGCGGATCTGAAGTCTAGAAGACACCAACCGCCACGGCTACAAGCGAGCGACTGTTTCAAATCAACGATGAATGAATGGGTCCCCGTTAAGAAGACACGTTCAACTCTTGAAGAATGGATCCAGAAACGCCACGCGTTACTTGCGCACGTAAGAATTCTAGTGCAAGAAGCCAAGAAATTGCAAACAAACGATGTAGATAATAGTCTGTCAAAACCGCGTCAAATCTGGAGGCCGAAATCCAAAATAAGGCCCGAAAAAACCAAATTGTCGGCTGCTGGCTCGGCCAAGGCTGAGCCACCAAATGCTGGCTCGGCCAAGGCCGAGCCACCAAACGCTGGCTCGGCCAAGGTCGAGCTACCAAACGCTAACTCGGCCAAGGCGGAGCCACCAAGTGCTGGCCCGCGTCACCTCCAAGACAACCATTCCCCTGTTTGCAGAAAATTTGCCTCCCGCGATCATTTTTGAGGCTCTGACAGCTCCTGTTCCTATTTTGATGACTTCCTCACCTTCGGAAGAACCTTATGACAGCGTGGACTTGTCCCGATTCAAAGTAAAGGTTACGGATCGTCTCGATCCTTTGCATAAAGATCAAGCCAAAGCTCCAAATGAACCCCGTATGGTTCGTCAGACTGGGGGTTGTACGTGATTCCCTAGTAAGTCAAAGATCCCTCCTACGGAGAAAGTACCGATAACCACTCGCCTCGGATTGCGAGTTGAAGTCCAAGAGCCCGTCGGATCCTTACGGGCACGAAGGCGTGGTTTTAAACGAGCGACTCTTGAGAATGATGGCAAGGCGTTATACCCTTAAAGAGAGCTATGTTCGTCAGAAGACGACAACGTTAGAATGGGAGAATTATGCCAGCACAAGATAGGTTGCTCCGATAATCATATCGACGAGTTGTACTATTAGGCTAGGGTATGAATGAATCTCGAAAGAGAAATACCCGGGAAACGGATTCTCTTTGTCCATGTACCAAACTTATCAAGGCGGTATTATCAGAGTGTAACTGCTCCAAGACCGCCTCGCAAAGGTTTTCGGTATTCGAAAGACTTTCTACAGAAACGCTAAGACACAAGTTAAGACGTTTTCGTAAAAGGAAGCCGACCGTTCAAGAACGTGAATTCTAAGAAGTCACGATTAACATGACAGACAAAGGAAAATCCACGCGACGCTTCAATCCCGAACCTTTCCCACAAATATCCCAACGATTGACTCGGCTAAAAACCGGGGCTATCAGGCCTAGAGATTATAGGAGAATTCAGAGAGGGCATTCCTCAGACGATGAAGCATCAGACGCAAACTCTGCGATCGCTTCAGATACCACAGTGTCCAGCACGGGACAGACTCGAGAATCATTTATGATCACTACTGAACAGATGGCTCAACTCCTTCATCACTACTGAACAGATGGCTCAACTCCTTCAAGAAGCTTTGGCTAAGCAGAAAGAGGACTTTAAAATCGAGATGGATATGGCTGTGCAATGGGTTAAAGATTTACATGCCCAAAAACTCCAATAGTTGTCAAATCAACGCCGTGAATCTAGTCACCGCCAGACTACCAATTAAGTAGATAGCGACTTAGAAGTGGAGGAAAATATCAATACCGATATTCCACTTGAGGATAAAAATACTGAAGATGTCCTTAACACTGGGGGTGGTACCAATATCCCTCTCCAAAATCGCCAGAAGAAAGATCCAGGCGAAGACCTTAAAATGAAAGACCTTGAGAGCAAAATCAATGCTTTGATGTCTGTTCAAGAAGTAAAAAGGACTGGCATTCCGTGTCCTTACCCGAGAGATTGGGACTTAATTCCATACCCAGCGAAGTTCAATTTGATTATCTTCACATCGTTCGATGGAAGGGGTTCCCCTACTCAACACTTGATTTATTTCAAGTCCCACCTCGGGATCATTTCTGGCAATGAACCTCTGATGGTACGATCGTTTGTAGGAACCCTTCGTGCGGCTGCCTTTGATTAGTACCGCCGTCTTAAACCGGGGACTATCAATAGCTGGGATGACATGAAAAGCATGTTTCTCGCTAATTTCTTTGACGATGACACTGAAGTGTCGATCGGAACACTCTTTGAAGAGAAACAGAAAGATGGAGAGCTCGTTGCAAACTTTGTTAAGCGCTTCCGGAACAAGGCAATGAACTGCCGAGATCCAGTCATGGAGGAATTCATCCTCCAAACATGCCACAACAACCTTTCCTTAGACGTGTTAAAAGCTATGGGCATTGCGCCATCTAAAACATGGAAGGAGTTGAAAGTGCGAGGGGAGCATGCTGAACGCTTCCTCAAAAGGAAGAAAGCTGAAACGGGGCAACCAGCAAACAATACCCAGAAACAGAACTTTACCCTCTGTGGTAAAGGGAAGGGGCAGGCAAACGTAGTGGATGCAAATCAGACATTCGAATTACAACCCCAACAGCAGCCGCAACAACAAGCACCAAAGCAACAAACGCCTCAATGGCAACAAAGGCCTCCAAGGCAACAGAAAACTTCTGAGCCAAAATTCCCGAAGGAATATTCCTTCAAGGAAGATGAGGGCCCTGGTATTTTCAAGTATTTGCTGGAGTACAACAAAATTAAGTTACCTCCAATCACCGATCATGAGGGAGCTAAGAAAATTACTGATCCGCGATATTGCGCATTCCACAGAACAGTCCATCATCCCACGAAGAAATGCTAAGCTCTCAAGGACAAGATTCAGGCCTTGATTGATGTTGGAATCATTACTCCGAAGCAGCCTAAAGAGAAGAAGGTGGGCGCGAATGCGGTTTCTATTAGCTTTGGCTCTGTCCCTCTGGCATGGTTTCATCCAGAGCCTATATCCACAGCACAAGTGAAGACTGTCAACGATGATCCCTATCGACAACGTCAGAAAGGACTTGTACAACACGTGACTCCTAGCGGCAAAATTCTTTGGGTCCACCCAGACTTGCTCGAAGATGAGCAATGGGCAGGATCCTCATCTAAAAAGAAGTACAAAAGTAAGTGAAATGCCTGTTGTCCCACCACAGCAATTCCTGAAAAGGATGATGAAGGTATCCCCACCTTATCAATTTCTGAAGATGAACGAGAGGCTCTTGTCACCAGTGGTGGGAATGATTATCATTACAAATACCCCGAAACCTCTAACGCGAATACCAAAACGTTAGCCGAACTGGGGGGTGGTTACAACTCCCCCTGCAGCAGCTGGAAATCCCACCAAAAACCAGCCAATAAGCAAAAAGAGAAAGAGCCTCAACCTCAGGAGGCTCAGAACCTAAAGCAGTCTCGGTTCAATCGTCCGATTAGGAGAGATAAACCGGGAAGTTCAAATACTCCATACTGCTTTGATGTTATGGCTCAGCTAGCTAACATCCCAGTGAGAATAACTTTATATGAGTTATTGCGCTTCTCCAAAGATACTACAACCTTCCATAGGTGAATTATATGTGGAGCAGACGAGACACGAGTAGTGCTTTGCCTTTCATGAGTGAAATGTAATTCCCGATTGGATCGTTTCTTCGCTATTCTGCCTTCCCATTATATCGTGTGCTTTGTCGACTCGCTTCATTCGCTTGTCGACGTCAAATAATCTTCTTTGACTCAGATAATGATATTCATCATTTTTTCTTTGTCTCGACCTGCGTACGGGAATATATAGGTAGATTTTGACGCCTACAGATACCCCCTCCAAAGTGTTTCAGTCTATTTTCTTTTATAGAAGAGCCTGAAATACTTTGGATATGATAGGCTCAACCTTCAGTCGGTGTAAAAGGACCTGCAATTGGTTTCAGTTCTTGAATTCTTCGATTTTCAGTCTATTCAGTATTTTATTGAATAGCTAAAATTCTTCTGACGCCACATTTATCGTCTGTCCGTTGTCGAAGTCTCGAATTAAAATCTATGTGTTGGTCTCTGATTTTAGCTTGTGTCGTTGAGTCGACATTGAACTGATTATCTTCGTCGGAGGTTCGTATTTGAATAACGATTAACTCCCTGGGATCATCCTTTGTTTTGGAGTTGATCTAAGCCTTGTTTTGGTGAGATTTGACGACACATTAACCTTCATCGCAATGCGTTGACTGGCATTGACTTTCATCATCACACGTTGACCGATGTTGACTTTCATCATAACGCGTTTGACCGATGTTGATTTACATCGCAACGCACTGACCGGCGTTGATTTTTATCGCAACGCGCTGACCGGCGTTGACTTAAGACTACGCGTTGACAGGCATTAACCAAAGGCTGTGCTTTGACCAGCGTTGACCATCATCATAATACGTTGACCGACGTTGAGTTTCATGACAACGCGATGTCCGACGTTGATTTTCATCGCAACGCGCTGACGGTGTTGACTTAAGACTACACGTTGACCGGCGTTGAACAAAAGCTACGCGTTGACCGACGTAAACACAGTTTATACTCATACGTCAACTAGAGTGTACACAGTTTAGGCTCGTAAGGCATTGTAGGCGTATAAAACTACCTATAGGTCCCTGAACATAGCTCGGCACGGTGATTCGACAAACCAACGAACCACCAGGTGACGTATCTAAACACGAGCGTCAGTCCACAACATCGAAGCCAAGTGACACGCAACGAAGCGGATTAACGAGGCGACGAGGTTAACGAATCGCACGCAAGCAACGGAATGCATCCATTCGCATGCGGAATCAAGCCAACAGTTCGGGGAGTCAATGAGTCATTCAACCATAGAACGGATTCGAACTCAAACACCAAGGCGGATTTACTACCAAATCAGGATCCGGACACCAAATCAGAGTCCAGATCAACAGTAAAACTTGGATAAATCGTGAAACCATAAAACCGGAACAGCAGCAGACGAACTACGAAAAAGCCACCGGGAAAGAAGGGCTCGGACACTAAGCCATCTAGGCGCTGCGGTGATCCGAGCCACCAAGGTGGTAGCTGCGGCGCAAAACCGAGGCAACCACTTGGTGCTCGCAAGGGCCGAGCCACCAAAATGGTGCGTCGTGTGTCGCGAGCGCACCTTGGTGCTCACCGAGGCCAGCCTTGAGGTGGCTCGGTGGCCGGAGCCATCTCTAAGGTGGCTCGCTGGCCACCAAGAGTGGCCGGCCACCGCGGACCAACCAAGGGTGGCTCGGTGGCCGAGCCACCCGATCGGCGTGCCGAGCGCACGCCCATCGCGGGTGCCGAGCCATCCATGGTGGCTCGGTGGGCCGAAGGGCCACCGGCATGGTGCCGCCACTGTGCGCAAGGGGCAAACAGGTTTTGAGGGTGAGGCCTATAAATAGGGCTAGAGGGGGCTCATTTGTTGAGGTGGGGAATTTAGACAAGGTGAAGCTCTGCTGAAATTGAGATTCTGAAACCTTGGAAGAATTTGAAGCTTTGAAAGACTTGCTCTTTCAGATCCGGTGCCGACGATCCTCCACGCAATAAGGCAGGAGTTCGAGAGGGAATCGGATCTGAGTCTCACGCGGTTAATCCTGCCGATCAAAAGCTTGGCGCTTTGATCCGAGAAGGCTATTATTTCCTTAGTGAAATAGTACCCTCGGCTGTTATTTCCTTCGTGAGATAACACCCGTTATATCGTGTAGATCCGACCAGATCTAGATCGTGCGGTGGTCCATGGATTAACCCTGGCGCAGGCGAAGAACCCACAAAAGCGAGTGACCGCAAAACAGGAGCTCGTGATTCGTTCAAAAAAGGAAAGTTGTAATCTTTTTATTTTTTTCTTTGATTTTGTTGTAATCGGATCTTATAAAAAGACCGGATCTTTTGTAATCAAAAAACAGTTACTTGAGAGAACAATGAATTCAATGAAGAAAGCAATTTTTCCCGCGAACAATCTGGCGACCACAGTGGGAGCCACCGATCTCGCTGCCGAGATCGTCGCGTC
>NC_033795.1:71798642-71800757 GCF_001876935.1 Asparagus officinalis | reverse complement strand
AATAATAATAAATAGAAACATGCAGCTGGAATACTAACAAGCTAGATGCAATCCATCACTAGAGTATAACGATCATAAGAATCCATAATCATCCGCGTAACAAGGACATACCCCTAGATAGAATTAATACTTAAAAAACTACAACTCGAGACGTAGTACGTCGAGCGAAATAATCCAAACAAGGAAACCCTCATGTATATACCATATGTCTCGAATTGTAAATAATTAAATATTAACCCCGATCTATGTATGGAAAATAATACAACTAGCCATCCTATCATAACTCACTGGTCACTATCTCACACAAAGCCAACGCTCATATCCTCAGGTAACTGACTAGTCGCAAATCACAAATATCTCAACTCCTCAGACCCACCCCGGTGACTACACAAACTTCACCAGCGCGAGCCCGGAATATACATCAACAATCCCAACCACTCACATAGACCAAGACTTCTTGTCCCAATTCTGGTAATTCCAGGTCAACTATACACGAGATTCTAGATCCTAACTGTGTCATACAAGTCACTATAGTCATGTACTTCTCACGAATCTCAACATGGAATAATAAATGCAGTTACGCTAAGTGTCAATGTCATAAAGTGTGAACAAGGATCGTGATCACATGCAAGAAACATACGAGAGTAAAGCTACTATTAACAGTGAAAGATGAAACTACCATTAACAGATATTTTGCACACGAAAACCAAAATCTCAGTTATTAATTCCAAGAATAATTTTCTTTAAAATTATTTCTCCTTATTAATCTAAAATAATTCTTTTTCTGAAAACAAATTCTTTTTAAATATTATAAATTCTCTAAAATAAATCCATTACTAGATTAAATTCTTTTAACTTATTATAATTATTCCGAAAACACTATTTATCACATATCTATTATTTAAACCAATATTATTCACCAAACAATCCACGCAGATAATTACGTCACAATTAAACTATGCAAATAATTCATAAAAATGTAAATAATCAAACTATGGTGGAGGAGGAGATAGAGGAGGCGGTTTGAGGAGGGAGAGGGGTAGCTGTCGGGGACGCTGAGGATGGGCGTCGTGATTCTGTGGGGAGGATGGTGGAGGAGGAGATAGAGGAGGCGGTTTGAGGAGGGAGAGGGGTAGCTGTCGGGGACGCTGAGGATGGGCGTCGTGATTCTGTGGGGAGGAGCGGCTTAGGGCTCGACGGTGGAGGGGCTGGGTTGATGGAGGGCGGTGGACAGGGAAGAGGTGCTGCTGTGGTCGGAGGCGGAGGACGGCGAGCGGTGCAGATCTGGACCTGGGCGGTCAGACTTTGAGCAGCGTGACGGAGGACTCGGGGCTTGGAGGAGGAGCTCGCGGATGACGGCGGCCATGGCTGGCGGCTGAGGGAGAACGGAGCTTGAGGAGGAGGTTGATGGTGATCAGAGTCGACGATTTGAGAGGGGAGGAGATGAAGAGTGGCTTTGGTTCGATCTGATGGAGAGAGAGGAAGAGATAATGAGAGAGAGAATTACGCATTTAATAATAGATGATAGAGAAAAATCACTTAATTGAAGGTTGATTTGGGAAAGAAATCAAATGATGGGGAGTGATTAGGGAATTTGATTGACAGTTGATTTGGGAAAGAATTCAAATGAGAGCAAATTAAGGGGAAAGAAGATTATGAGAATATTCTACATGATATTCAGAATAACATTATATTAATAAATCATTTTAAATAATTATAAACAACCAAATATCTTTATATTTATATTCATATACTTTTGTACTATGTTCAGGTTTATATTAATAATAACAAGATCATTAACAATATCAATGACCAAATAACAACCTAAAAATATTCACCGCAACTATTAAATTTATAATTAACAAAACTATTAAAATAAATATAAAATTAGATTTTTAAATCATAGTATATTCTAGAAAATCGGGAAAATACAATACTCTTTTGAAAATAGTAATCTAATATTTTAAAATACCAGAAAATGTATTTAAACTATTATTGAAATTTCATGGTCCTTACATTCTACCCCCCTTAAAACAAATTCCGTCATCGGAATTAAAAGCACCAAAGGACAGATATGGAACGAGAGCGAGGTCAAGAAGTGACGAGGCAAGAAAC
>NC_033795.1:71762699-71797642 GCF_001876935.1 Asparagus officinalis | reverse complement strand
ATCCGTGTTGTAGCGGATCCCGTCAACGGACTCCATGGCCTTTGCGAATCGTTTCGCAAGGCGTTGACGATGCCTTTGGTGGGCTCTCTTCGAGAGAGTCACCACGCCCCCTGCGGCAGAAGGGTTGGCCATAGCAGATCTGACCTGGTTTGAAACTGGAGGAATCTCACCCGATGCGACTTTGGCATCAAACGGGGCGAGATCTTCGTTGGTGGCTTCGACTTCTTCAAACCAACGAGTCTTTCTCCTGGAGGAGAACTTGGACTTCTTGGACTTGCGGGGGGAGGTAGATCCGGACGAGGACACGTACTCCTCGAACTTGGCTTGGTCGAACTCATATATCCGGCGAAGTTCAATCTAATTAACTTCACGCCGTTTAATAGGATGGGTTCACCTACTCAGCATTTGATTTTGTTCGCTGGAAAATTCGTAGGTTTCTTTGTTATTGATTCCATTGTCATCTTGAGTTATAACTTTTTGAGTTACGAAAGATCCGGTCTTTTTATAAGATCCGGTTACAACAAAAATCAAATAAAAATAAACAAAGATTACAACTTTTCTCCTTTTGTGTCGAACGAATCGCGAGCTCCTGTTTTGCAGTCGCTCGCTTTGTGGGTTCTTTGCCTGCGCCGGGGTTGTTTGCCGTGGACCACCGCGAGATCTAGATCCGGTCGGATCTACGCAGTACGACGGGTATTATTTCACCAAGGAAATAATAGCCGGGGAGGATTGTTTCACCAAGGAAACAATCGTCCAAGTCTCGGGATCTAAGACCAAGCCTAGATCCGGAGTTCGTACGCGTAGATCTGAGATCTGATCCTCTCGAACACCTGCCTTATTTGACGTTGATGATCACCGAGCACCAGATCTGAAGGAGTGAGTCCCCGAAGTCCCAAAGTTTCAATCTTTTTTAAGTTCCGAGTCTCCAATCCAGCAGGGCTTCACCTCTCTCCAAAATTTCCAACCCTTCAAAATGAACAACCCCCTCTCCTATTTATAGCCAAGCGTCACTGTGCCCGTGTGCACGTGTGGCCTGAGCCCCCGAAGTCCCAAAGTTCCAATCTTTTTTAAGTTCCGAGTCTCCAATCCAGCAGGGCTTCGCCTCTCTCCAAAATTTCCAACCCTCTCAAATGAACAAGGGGGTGGCCTATTTATAGGCTACCCTCATAGTCTCTGATTTGGTTGATCTGATTTGGCAGTAAATCCGGATCCCGATTAGGCAGTAAATCCGCTTCTGTGTTGGAGTCCGAAACCGATCTTGATTCGATCGTCATTCGTCCGAGTATGCCTTTGGTTGGATGACTTGTTGACTCTTCGAACACTTGGCTTGATCCCGCACATGTATGGATGCATTCCGTCGCTTGATGCGATTCGTCGATCTCGTCGCCTCGTTGGTTCGTCGGTTTGTGCCGAGCTGAGCTAAAGGACCTATAAGCAATTTTATATGCCTACAGATACCCCCTCCAAAGTATTTCAGTCTCGTTCTTTTATAGAAGAGTCTGGAATACTTTGGATATGATTGTCCCCACCTTCAGTCGGTGTAATGGGACCTTGGAATGACTTCCGTTCTTGATTCCTTCAATCTTCCAGGCTATTCGGTGCTTTGTCGAATGTCTGCAAGAGTTCCGGTGCTGCATTTATTGTCTGACCGTTGTCGGAAATTCGAACTTGAAGTCAATTCCTGGTTTTCTGATTTTTAGCTCGTGCTTGTTGGTTGAACACAGAACTGACCCTCGACTGTCGGCGTTGAGTCTTTGTTTGCGACGCGTTGTCCGGCGTAGTGTTGTTGAGTTATCCTTAAGAATGAAAATATTCTCCAGGAACTTCTCAACCAACAATAGGGAATAGTTTATACTCGTATACCTTATTGGAGTATTAAGAAACAGTTTATACTCGTATACTTTTCGGAGTGTTAAGAAGCAGTTTATACTCGTGTACTTTTCGGAGTGTTAAGAAGCAGTTTATACTCGTATACTTTTCGGAGTAAGAAGCAGTTTATACTCGTATACTTTTCGGAGTATTAAGAAGCAGTTTATACTCGTATACTTTTCGGAGTATTAAGAAGCAGTTTATACTCGTATACTTTTCGGAGTATTAAGAAGCAGTTTATACTCGTATACTTTTCGGAGTATTAAGAAGCAGTTTATACTCGTATACTTTTCGGAGTATTAAGAAGCAGTTTATACTCGTATACTTTTCGGAGTATTAAGAAGCAGTTTATACTCGTATACTTTTCGGAGTATTAAGAAGCAGTTTATACTCGTATACTTTTCGGAGTATTAAGAAGCAGTTTATACTCGTATACTTTTCGGAGTATTAAGAAGCAGTTTATACTCGTATACTTTTCGGAGTATTAAGAAGCAGTTTATACTCGTATACTTTTCGGAGTATTAAGAAGCAGTTTATACTCGTATACTTTTCGGAGTATTAAGAAGCAGTTTATACTCGTATACTTTTCGGAGTATTAAGAAGCAGTTTATACTCGTATACTTTTCAGAGTATTAAGAAGCAGTTTATACTCGTATACTTTTCAGAGTATTAAGAAGCAGTTTATACTCGTATACTTTTCAGAGTATTAAGAAGCAGTTTATACTCGTATACTTTTCGGAGTATTAAGAAGCAGTTTATACTCGTATACTTTTCGGAGTATTAAGAAGCAGTTTATACTCGTATACTTTTCGGAGTATTAAGAAGCAGTTTATACTCGTATACTTTTCGGAGTATTAAGAAGCAGTTTATACTCGTATACTTTTCGGAGTATTAAGAAGCAGTTTATACTCGTATACTTTTCGGAGTATTAAGAAGCAGTTTATACTCGTATACTTTTCGGAGTATTAAGAAGCAGTTTATACTCGTATACTTTTCGGAGTATTAAGAAGCAGTTTATACTCGTATACTTTTCAGAGTATTAAGAAGCAGTTTATACTCGTATACTTTTCAGAGTATTAAGAAGCAGTTTATACTCGTATACTTTTCAGAGTATTAAGAAGCAGTTTATACTCGTATACTTTTCGGAGTATTAAGAAGCAGTTTATACTCGTATACTTTTCGGAGTATTAAGAAGCAGTTTATACTCGTATACTTTTCGGAGTATTAAGAAGCAGTTTATACTCGTATACTTTTCGGAGTATTAAGAAGCAGTTTATACTCGTATACTTTTCGGAGTATTAAGAAGCAGTTTATACTCGTATACTTTTCGGAGTATTAAGAAGCAGTTTATACTCGTATACTTTTCGGAGTATTAAGAAGCAGTTTATACTCGTATACTTTTCGGAGTATTAAGAAGCAGTTTATACTCGTATACTTTTCAGAGTATTAAGAAGCAGTTTATACTCGTATACTTTTCAGAGTATTAAGAAGCAGTTTATACTCGTATACTTTTCAGAGTATTAAGAAGCAGTTTATACTCGTATACTTTTCGGAGTATTAAGAAGCAGTTTATACTCGTATACTTTTCGGAGTATTAAGAAGCAGTTTATACTCGTATACTTTTCGGAGTATTAAGAAGCAGTTTATACTCGTATACTTTTCGGAGTATTAAGAAGCAGTTTATACTCGTATACTTTTCGGAGTATTAAGAAGCAGTTTATACTCGTATACTTTTCGGAGTATTAAGAAGCAGTTTATACTCGTATACTTTTCGGAGTATTAAGAAGCAGTTTATACTCGTATACTTTTCGGAGTATTAAGAAGCAGTTTATACTCGTATACTTTTCAGAGTATTAAGAAGCAGTTTATACTCGTATACTTTTCAGAGTATTAAGAAGCAGTTTATACTCGTATACTTTTCAGAGTATTAAGAAGCAGTTTATACTCGTATACTTTTCGGAGTATTAAGAAGCAGTTTATACTCGTATACTTTTCGGAGTATTAAGAAGCAGTTTATACTCGTATACTTTTCGGAGTATTAAGAAGCAGTTTATACTCGTATACTTTTCGGAGTATTAAGAAGCAGTTTATACTCGTATACTTTTCGGAGTATTAAGAAGCAGTTTATACTCGTATACTTTTCGGAGTATTAAGAAGCAGTTTATACTCGTATACTTTTCGGAGTATTAAGAAGCAGTTTATACTCGTATACTTTTCGGAGTATTAAGAAGCAGTTTATACTCGTATACTTTTCAGAGTATTAAGAAGCAGTTTATACTCGTATACTTTTCAGAGTATTAAGAAGCAGTTTATACTCGTATACTTTTCAGAGTATTAAGAAGCAGTTTATACTCGTATACTTTTCGGAGTATTAAGAAGCAGTTTATACTCGTATACTTTTCGGAGTATTAAGAAGCAGTTTATACTCGTATACTTTTCGGAGTATTAAGAAGCAGTTTATACTCGTATACTTTTCGGAGTATTAAGAAGCAGTTTATACTCGTATACTTTTCGGAGTATTAAGAAGCAGTTTATACTCGTATACTTTTCGGAGTATTAAGAAGCAGTTTATACTCGTATACTTTTCGGAGTATTAAGAAGCAGTTTATACTCGTATACTTTTCGGAGTATTAAGAAGCAGTTTATACTCGTATACTTTTCAGAGTATTAAGAAGCAGTTTATACTCGTATACTTTTCAGAGTATTAAGAAGCAGTTTATACTCGTATACTTTTCAGAGTATTAAGAAGCAGTTTATACTCGTATACTTTTCGGAGTATTAAGAAGCAGTTTATACTCGTATACTTTTCGGAGTATTAAGAAGCAGTTTATACTCGTATACTTTTCGGAGTATTAAGAAGCAGTTTATACTCGTATACTTTTCGGAGTATTAAGAAGCAGTTTATACTCGTATACTTTTCGGAGTATTAAGAAGCAGTTTATACTCGTATACTTTTCGGAGTATTAAGAAGCAGTTTATACTCGTATACTTTTCGGAGTATTAAGAAGCAGTTTATACTCGTATACTTTTCGGAGTATTAAGAAGCAGTTTATACTCGTATACTTTTCAGAGTATTAAGAAGCAGTTTATACTCGTATACTTTTCAGAGTATTAAGAAGCAGTTTATACTCGTATACTTTTCAGAGTATTAAGAAGCAGTTTATACTCGTATACTTTTCGGAGTATTAAGAAGCAGTTTATACTCGTATACTTTTCGGAGTATTAAGAAGCAGTTTATACTCGTATACTTTTCGGAGTATTAAGAAGCAGTTTATACTCGTATACTTTTCGGAGTATTAAGAAGCAGTTTATACTCGTATACTTTTCGGAGTATTAAGAAGCAGTTTATACTCGTATACTTTTCGGAGTATTAAGAAGCAGTTTATACTCGTATACTTTTCGGAGTATTAAGAAGCAGTTTATACTCGTATACTTTTCGGAGTATTAAGAAGCAGTTTATACTCGTATACTTTTCAGAGTATTAAGAAGCAGTTTATACTCGTATACTTTTCAGAGTATTAAGAAGCAGTTTATACTCGTATACTTTTCAGAGTATTAAGAAGCAGTTTATACTCGTATACTTTTCGGAGTATTAAGAAGCAGTTTATACTCGTATACTTTTCGGAGTATTAAGAAGCAGTTTATACTCGTATACTTTTCGGAGTATTAAGAAGCAGTTTATACTCGTATACTTTTCGGAGTATTAAGAAGCAGTTTATACTCGTATACTTTTCGGAGTATTAAGAAGCAGTTTATACTCGTATACTTTTCGGAGTATTAAGAAGCAGTTTATACTCGTATACTTTTCGGAGTATTAAGAAGCAGTTTATACTCGTATACTTTTCGGAGTATTAAGAAGCAGTTTATACTCGTATACTTTTCAGAGTATTAAGAAGCAGTTTATACTCGTATACTATTGTTCGCGTGGAAAACTGTTTTCTTTTTCATTGATATGATTGTCATCTTGGGTTACAAAGATCCGGTCTTTTATAGATCCGGTTACAACTAAATCAAAGAAAAAAGAGAAAAATTACAACTTTCCTTATTTGTCGAACGAATCGCGAGATCCTGTTTTGCGGTCTCTCGCTTTTGTGGGTTCTTTGCCGACGCCGGGGTTAATCCGTGGACCACCGCGCGATCTAGATCCGGTCGGATCTACACGATTATACGGGTATTATTCCACGAAGGGAATAATAGCCGGGAGGGATTAGTCCACCAAGGGAATAATCGCTCGGATCTCGAGATCTAAGACCAAGCTTAGATCTGGAGTGTAGTCTCGTGTAGATCTCAGATCTGTTCTTTCTTCCTCTCGAAATCCTGCCTTTTCTGACGTGGATGCTCGCCGAGGATCAGATCTGAATGTGCAAGTCTTCAGGTCTTCAAAGCTCCGAGTTCACTCTTCAATCCGGCAGAGTTTCGGCTCTTGAAAGTTGCCGAGCCACCCATGGGTGGCTCGGCTTTGGCCGAGCCACCTATGGGTGGCTCGGCTTAAGCCGAGCCCCCTTAGGTGTGGGTTTTCCGAGTTTTGTCCGTGATTCGGTTGATTGAGACTCTGATTGGTTGATCTGATTTGGTAGTAAGTCGGATTCCTGATTTGGCAGTAAATCCGCTTCTGAGTTCGAGTCCGAAACTGATCTTGATTCGATCGTGATTCGTCCGAGTCTATTCTCGGTTGGATGACTCGTTAATTCCTTAATTCGTTAGCTTGATTCTGCACGCGGGTGGATTCATTCCGTTGTTCGCGTGCGATTGGTCGACCTCGTCGCCTCGTTGGTTCGTCGGTTTGTGCCGAGCTGAGCTAAGGGACCTATAAGCAATTTTATATGCCTACAAATGACACATTGTCTTCGCGCGCTCGCTTCAAGACACGGATTCGATGTTGCTTTTACTCCTAGCCATCAATTCGATAGGGATCGTGTCTTGAACTGCCAGATCCTAGCCATTCACACAGAATTCCAAACGTCCCACCTTGCTCACGGCCGTTCGATTTGAATCGCAAAATCGAGATCATATGCTCTAGTGAAATCCTACGTATATAGAGTGGACTCCTCTCTTTTACAGGAGGATCACTGCGCTCGTAAGTTCTCTCACTCAAACTTTCTTGGAGAAAGCCTGGACCTCTTAGATTCGAAATGGCTTCGGGAGTGGGAACATACGCTTCAAAGGGGAAGAGGCCAGCCATCGAGCCCGAGCCCATCATCATTTCGATGACGAGGAGGAGGAACGCGCCTACGCTTCTCCTTAGCAGTCTCCTCAGTTTCCTCCTTCCGACGAAGGGGTTGTCCCTTTGATCCCACCTATTGTCGTGGTTCGAGCCGGTCAGGAAGTGGTCTCCCCGAGTTCTAGATCTGCACAGGGTGTTCTCAGGCAACTGCAGAATGCCATAAGGAAAGGGGTTTCCATCACTAGCCTTAGCTGGGGAACCTATGCAGATTTCAAGCCCTTCCTGATGGACTGCATCGCCGCTCTCAGGCGTATGGGCGAGGCTTGAGAGGTCTCACGCTGCCTGGTCAGTCTTCTCGACTTCGAGTCACGTCTGATACACTTAGAAGCCCTGCTACGGGCTGAGGTTCGAAGGGAGGTGGGGAATCAGGCCCAAGCAGATCAAACAAGGAGGATAGCCGCCACTGAAGCTGCTCTTGCCATTGAGCTGGTATAGGTTCGACCGAGCGGGTCGATATTTTAGGGCTCGTTCCTTGTTTTCAGCATGAATGTATCTTCATAACTTTCGGATGTATTGTTAAGTTAGCTATGAATGGAATCATGTTTTCTTTATTTATATTTTTCATGCGTATATTTCCCCTTACGTGATTGATTCTTTTAGGATTTTTGGCAAATCCCCAACCTTCAACGGGTTTGATTTGCCTTTACCGATTACCGTTTGAATCAGGCTAGTCATACTATTCCCCTCAGTATGATGAGTTTTCGAGAGGTTTCTCTTAGGATTTTTAGCAAACCCTCAGCCATCAACGTGTTTGACTTGCCTTTACTGATTACCGTTTGAATCGGGCTAGCCGTACTACTCCCCTCAGTACGATGAGTTATCAAAGAGATTTCTCTTAGGCTTAACGCTAAGATTTCTCTTCTAACCCAGGCCATTCGAGGCTTGGGTATAGGTTAACCGTCAGGTCATGGTCTGGTTGGGTCGTGTGGGTGAGTTAGCCTTATACGGGGCGAATTGAAAGATCGACGCTTCAGATGAGTTCGATCAATCGGGTGAGCAGAGAATTTATACGCGGGATTCACGCACGCAGGCGGATTAGACTGAATGGGCGATCAGCGTATTTTAGGCAAAATTCGTTCTTTTAGGCGAAACGAGTCTAGGGTTCGCAGGCGAATTTCGTTCTTGCGGGCGAAATTTGAAATTGTGATGACGAGTTGCACGTCCGCAGGCAAAATTTGTCCCCATGGGCGAGATTCAAAACCTGTGCACCACGTGTCTGGCGGGTGGGGCTTCGTACTTTCTAGCTAAGTCCGCGTGGGCTTGTCAGACCGCATCAAGTGTGATTCGACAAGGCAACGTCGCTTCCGTGCACCTCGCACGAGGCTGAATTGTGGCCGTCATCTTGACCTCGACCGTTAGATTTGGTTGCGAATGCTCCCTTGGTTCGGGTCCTGAAGTCGACTCGCCCGACCCATTCTTCATTTTGACGGTTTCTCTGTAACCGTTGGAGATCGAACTGCTGAGAGCGATCCGGACCGTCGATTTCGATCTTGGCCACATCGTTAAACCGCAGACGTTTCGCCTTTAAATAGACTTCATCTTCTTCTTTTGGAGACTACTGTGCTCAATAATTTCTACCCGCTCAAACCTTTCAAAGAGAAAAGCTCAGGTTTCTTTCTCGATTCTCCGATATGGCGCCAAAGTCTAAGAGGTGCGCTTCGAAGAGAAAGGGCTCAGGCGGTCCTTCTAGCGATGCTACTGCTGGTGCGGTTGCCGGCGTCTCTGGAGCGTATTCAGGTAAGTTCAACGACTTCGCATTGATGAATGACGCTGAATTGAGAAGACGAGCACTGTTTGTTCATATTCTTTTATGGATTTTGCTATTTTTGGCAATTTCCCTGATTTAGGTGAATCCCCCCCTTTTCAGGCGGATTCGGCCTTTGCTAGGCGAATCCAGTTCCTGTCAGACAGTCTTGTCTTTTATCAGGCGGATTCGATTACCCTCAGGTGGATCTAGCCTAACAGGGGGGTTTGTCCTTTGACGGGCAGGTTCTACCTTTGTCAGGCGAACTCGGTACTGGCCAGGCAGACTTAGTCTCGCCAGGCGAAATCCATTTGCTGAGATTCACCTGCTTGACGGACTTGAAGTTTTCTGATTCACATTTCTGATTCCAAATGTGATTTTAGTTCTAATCCTTTGATCTTGTTTTGCAGCCACGTTTTCTGATGAGGCCCTCCCGAAGGGTGTTGCCATTGGTCTTGCCGGCGGCTCGGGCTATACGGCGCCCTCCCGATTCCCTCTTCGTGATCTAGTGCCCGTGTTTGCTGCTCATAAGCCGGAGGAGTTGGTCAAGAGAGTGACTGATGAGCATCATCTTATGTTGCGTGAATTGATTACTGATGCAGCGTTGACAGACATGGCCAGGACGGAGCTAAAAAAGCCCCAGTTCATGTTTGATGATGTCGCGACTGACCCTTCGGCTCTATTGCTTGGAGAGAGTAAATGGCTTCGTGTCATGGATGGAGTCCATTACTATCTTCCCAATATGCCGAGGGGGTTTTCGATCGTCGAGTTGCGGTCACTTGCGGTCCCGAGATCGATGAACTGGGATCTAACCCCTACTCAAGATGGGGTACTTTGCGGGGTCTTCACAGGGTTGTCCGCTGGGTATAGGGTCGACAGCTCTTGTAAGCGTGTGGTCGCCTTGTGTCCCGACTTGCTGAATAATGAATGGCCCGTGGGGGAAACGACTACAGTGGCAGAGACTTTCCATCACCGTTTCTTCCGGGCCGGGGGGCTATTCCCTCCGAAGGACTTCAGGACTCCGGGATGGATTCATTCTGCGCCTGACAGTGGCACTTGGTGGTCAAAGATCACCGAGTACGTCTTGATGGAGAACTCTGACCTTGCGGGCTCAGAGCTATTCATGGCTATCCGAGCCACCCAGCATGGCCTGAAGATCAACGCCCCTCAGTTCCACAGTATCTTAGAACTTTACTATCCGGATAGTGGTACATTCTTCACTCCCAATGGCGAGCTTGGCACAACCCTCTAAGAGATGTATGATGTGTCAGGGCTGCCTTTGGGGAGCTTCCCCTACGAGGAGTACGTACCGGGTCAGGACGAGATCGACTATCTTTCGGGTCGATTCCTCCTGATGGTTGAGACCTTATGGGAGTTGCTCGGCCACTACCACATATGTCTTGACACCCTGGGCGCAGTGGACCATAAAGGCAAGAAGAAGAGGGCTCCAGGGATTAGTCACAAGAACTGGGCTGACTACCTATTCCCGAGGAATGATGTCAAGAGGAGGCCTACTTTACCACCGGGCGAGTGTGACCAGGCCGAGGTGGAGAGACGGATGGCCAAAGGGGAATCCGCCGTAACCCTTGAACATGATGAGGGTGGGTTCCTATTCGGGACGACCTTCTAATCATTCCACCACCAGGCCAAGTCCCCCATATCCGCAAAGGCTCTGCTCGCGGGATACATCATGCTGTAATTGAAGAGGTGTGTGGTTCCCACCCACTCCTTCGAGGCGCTCCCGGTGGAGATGGTTTACCCTGCGGTACGCTTGGCCTATGGGAGGCCGTATGCGTTGGTGTCAGCAACGGTGGCTTGTATCCAAATGGGGCTTCGCACACTGACAAACCAGTTTTGCCGTGTGTCGTATGTTGACGAGGGAGAAGGCGAAATCACTAGGAATCCTAATCCGAGAGTGGGGCTGTCGTACACTTACTTGATGGCATGGTTTGTATACTACTGCGAGTGTTTGATGAGTGCCTCAGCGGCTCTACAGGAAGAGGGATCTGTCCCATTCGTCCAACGTCTGGAAAGATGCTCTTGGAAGTGTAAAGATGTCTCTGACATGAGGAAGACGTTGTCTTATTTCGGTCACTACAACTTCCGACGATTCTTTCCTTACTTCACTCGGGGTGGCTATGGCGAGTCGTTTCGGGATGTGTCGACAGCGGGCCATAACATCGTTCTCTCCTGTGGGGCCTTCTGATGGTTAGTTAACATCCGGCCAGGGTATCACGTCTTGCGAACGGGCTCTGTGTGTTACCTCGAGCCCTATTTCCCTTGTAGGTTTGCTCGTCAGTTCGGGTATGACCAGCTCTATGTTGGGAACGTCAACCCTCATTTTTACTACGAAGGAGGGTTGGTTGATGGTGCGCGAGGGTGGTTTTGGACCTACGCCGGTTGCACCAATGTGCACTTCGAATTGCCGGCTAAGGATCGCGACCTTCGCTATTTTCTCCTCTATTGTCGGTGGTATCGAGGTGCCAGTGCAAACCCTGAGGGCTTTCGGTTTCAAAGTTCTTGCCTGGAAGAGCGCGGGCGCCACTCGAATGCAGCTCCCCGATCCTCAAGGCGAAGGGGTCGACAAACTATGGAGGAATGGTTTGAAGATGTCCCTGATGAGGAGGCCAAGGATCTTCACGTTGGCTTGGGAGACTTCGGGGAATTCGCTGCTCGCGCTTCGTCCTCTCATCCTCAATTGGATCTCGTCGACGCGCCGGGAGGATATGATGAGTTAGCCCGGGAGGGTGAACTCCAGGAACAGGCTCGGGGAGCAATTGCTGGGCGGCTGAGATGCCGCTCCTGGCTCCTAGCAGCTCTCTTCTTTCCAAGCGACAACGTGAGGCCGTGGCCGACAGTTCCAGGGTGGAGGTAGCTAAGAAGTCCCATCACAAGGAGGCGGCTGAGGCTATTGGAGTAACGAGAGGCCGGGATGACGCAACTCCTATGCTAATTCCCGGGGTGACTACCCCTACGACCAGTGGCATTACGCCCGATTCGCTTACCGCTTTGGAGACGGTTCCGACAGCTTCGGAGGTCGTTCCCTCGTCGTCTGATGTGGAACACCAGGCGGTGGTTTCGACGACTCCTACTATTGTACCGAGACGTAACCCTTAATATTGTACCCTCGGGTGCAGGGTCGAATTAGCATTATCTGACGTTTGCGTTGACTCAATGTAGGCACGGTTGAGGAGGCGATCCTTATTTCTTTTCGATGAAGATGGGGGGACAGGAGATAAGGCAGAGCTCGGCAACTCAGGTAAGAGCATGGTCGAACGTCGTTGATCTATCTCTACTGAACTGCCCATGGGGTTCTTTTCAGAAGTTATTGTTAATCTCCTTCCTATATTTGTAGTTGCTCCGGCCTCGGATGATGCTGGAAAAGAGTATTCCCCCTCTTAGGCTGACCAATCGGCTGAAGAGGGCAGCGAAACAGACAGCAAAGATGATGACTCGATCCATGAGATGATGTCGAGCGATGAGGGACCGTCTGACTCTAAAGGGGAAACTCACGCTCCTGAAGAAGCGTTGGTCAAGGTAGGGTCGTCATCCCAGGGGGCTTCTGCCCAAGGGGAAGCATCTACCCGTGTGGTGGTTGATCCCTCGCCCCCTATCTTGACGACCATTGAGATTGCGCTCAGATCCATGGTCGAGACCCCGATGATGTTGGTTTGTGCCTCAGCCTCAGTGGTGTCTGTTACTACTCCCGTTACTATGGCTATCAGTGCTTCGGCCCCGGCTCTGGTGATGACATTGGTAGTTGATGAGGCCACCCTCTCTCCCTTAGCTCGTTCGCGTAAAAAGTTGGTGGATCAAACCATTGCCAGACTCCAAGACACCCTTGCAGACAGCATCAGGCTCGCATTGGAAGAAAGCTGCCCCTTTGAGGAGTTCAGGGAGGCCCTTGAATATCATGTGGGCTTCTTGATCAAGATGCTTGGTGCTTCCGCTGCCAATCAGCATTTCAAGCACTTGGAAGAGGTAGAGCGGACTATCCGACAACTGCTTACCCTTCGTGCTACGAGCTCCGAGATTGTTCATCTTGCGTCCGGCGAGTTTCAAACAGCATTGGAGGAGCGTGATCGCAGACTGGATGAGACAATGTCTTTGGAGGCGAGGCTGATGGAAGAATTAGAGCGCATCAAGGCCGAGGACGAACGAGTGAGCCGAGAGCAATAAAAGGCTGACTCCCACTTCTCTCGCTTGTCTTCGGAGATAGCAAAGACCAAACAAATCATTACTAATGTGCAGGCCTCGCTGGCCACTCAGGAGAAGGCTCATAAACAGCTGGTAGGGGAGTTGGAGAAACTCGAATCTCGACAGCAGTTGGCCATTGACGCTATCGCGGAGAAAGGCCGAGCGCTCAAGGAGGCGAGACACACCGTCCAAGACTTGCTTTTGCACTCTGAGGAGGATATTCGTCGAGAGATCCTGAAGAGGCTTGAGCTCAGGCGTGCCAAAGAGATTCGCGAGTTGGAGTCACGGCTGAGAGATTTGTAATTTTCTTTTGATTATATCATTGTATTAAAACCTCTCTTAATGAATGGAATCGTGTTTTTTCATCCCAGTCATTGTTCCTTTTGTTGAATATCACATCTCCATGATAGTGTTTTGATGATAACAATTTATAAAGTGTGTGCACTAACTTTTATATGCAGATTTCAACATCAGAATATGTACAAGTGCAAGTTGATTTCAAGGCATTTTGAAGTGAAGAAAATGAAGAACAAATGAGATAATGTATTTTATATTTTCTTTACTTAGAATAATTGTACAAGCCTTGATCACACACACGCACACACACACAATATTAGAACACACTAACACAGGCTTAGTGTGTTGGTTAACTATAGAAATCCCCTATGTTAACCATTAGAATTATAGTTAAAACTTGATTATAAAAACTCCTTATAGCAGAATTTTTGATCTTAGTAGTCGACTAATTAGAATAGTAGTCGACTACTCGTGTATAAAACTCAAATACATGTTTCTGTCAATTTACAGTATAGTCGACTAATAGTGATTATAGTCGACTACTCAAGTGTTTGACAGAAACATAAGTTTCTGATATTTTACAGTATAGTCGACTAATGTCAACAGTAGTCGACTACTGAACTCAAATTTCATTTTATCAGTTTCTGTCAAAATACAGTGTAGTCGACTAATGGGCTTTGTAGTCGACTACTGAGAAAATTTTATCAAATACATATCATTTAGGCAATTTACAGAGGTTAAAAGAATCCTAAGCCACTGCTGCACTTCACTACACATTCAAGGCTTATAGGATCAATTGTGTTCTTGCTTCAACAAGGATTTCTCTCGGGTTTGAGAGGGTTAATCTCTTGGTTTAGAAATTTGTGTTCAAATTGACAAGGTGTTTGTCAATTGGTGTTGCAATTTGCAGGGACTTGCAAATTGGTCAGGTTTGCGTTTGATTTTGTAAGTTTATTCAAAATCATAGTGGAAACTCTCAAGCGGGATTTGCTTGGGGACTGGATGTACACCAGTTTGGTGGAACCAGTATAAAATCCTTGTGTTTGTGTTTGCAAATTTCTGAGATTGCCATTTTTTTCTTTGCAATTTATTATCTACTTTGCAATAATTTTAAAAGAACACTATTCACCCCCCCTCTAGTGTTCAAGTGTATCTATTTCAGATCCTACATTTGGTATCAGAGCAAGGTGAAAGATGGCATTGTCAAATACATCACAATTCAAGGAAGGTCACTCTACAAATCGTCCTCCAATGTTCGATGGCACGAACTACAACTACTGGAAGTGTAGGATGAAGATCTATCTCCAATCTCTTGGCTACGAACTTTGGAACGTCGTTGAAACGAAATATGAAAAGCCAACTACTCCTTTCGCGGAATGGACTACATCTCAAAGGAACAATGCAAACTTGGATTCTAAAGCAATGAATACCTTATTTTGTGCACTTGACAAGAATGAGTTCAATAGAGTGTCAACGGCCACATCTGCAAACGATATTTGGCATACACTTGAGGTAAATCATGAAGGTACAAATAAAGTTAAAGAATCTAAAATTTCTGTTCTTGTGCACAGATTTGAATTATTCAAGATAAAGGAAAATGAGACTATTGGAGAAATGTTTACAAGATTCACCGACATCACAAATTCTCTCATTGGTCTTAGAAAAACATATACTCAAGTGGAGATGATAAGAAAGATACTTCGTTCACTTACTCCACAATGGGAAAAGAAAGTTATCGCAATTGAAGAAGCTAATGATTTGTCAACTCTTACGGTTGAAAATCTTATTGGTAATCTTATGGCATATGAAGTACAACTTGAAGACAGGAAGAATGATGAAGAATCTAAGAACAAGAAAGTTCTTGCATTTAATACTACTTCAGATAAAGAAGATTCAGATGATGATGATGAAGAAATGGGCATGTTTGCACGAAAATTTCAGAAATTTATAAAACGAGGTAATTTTAAATCTAAGAGTTCAATTTCAAATAACCCTCTTTGTTTTAAGTGTAATAAACCAGGGCATATGAAGAAAGATTGTCCAATGTTGAAGAATAAACAAAAATCAAGTTATTTCAACAACTTCAACAATATTCAAAATAACAAGAAGAGGAAAGCAATGGCGGTCACTTGGGATGATAGTGATGAATCATCCTCAGATGAAGAAATTGAAGAAAAGGAAAGTGCTCACATGTGTTTCATGGCACAAGATGAAGTAAGTGAAAATGAAGAACTTTTAGATGCTTTTAATGAATTATATGAAACTTTTGTAAGATTAAAAATATCACATAATTTTCTTAAAGGTGAAAATAAAAGATTACTTGAAGAAATTTCTGATTTAAATTCCTCTATTTTTTTCTAATTCTCAAATATTGAATTGAAAGAAGAAAATTATTCTTTGCTTAAAGAAAATGAATGTTTATCTAATGAGAATATTTATTTAAAATCAGAATGTAATGATTTAAAAATTCGCATTAATAGTTTAGATAAAGATATTTCTTCTTTTAAATCAAGATATGAAGATATATGTTTAAATGTAAGCAAATTTAATAAAGGAAAAGAAAATCTTAATAATATTCTTTCTTTTCAAAGAGAATCACAAAAGACAAAAGGATTAGGTTTTCAATTTAATAAAAATAAATCAAAGAAAACAATTTTTGTAAAACCTTCTCATGATTTGTATGATTATAGAACTGAAAATTTGTGTAAAAAGAAATCAAAATTCTTTTCTATTTGGGTTCCAAAAGAATTATCTTCTTTACATAAGAATTTTTATATTTCTGATTTTATTAAAAATATTTGTTTATCACCTAACTATTTAGGCAAATCAAACTCTTCATGGGTTTGGTTTCCTAAAGGCTAATTTAAAGGACCCAACATAGTATGGGTACCAAAATGTAAATGTTTATTATTTCAGGTACCCAAGAAAGATAGGTGGATTTTGGATAGTGGTTGCTCCAAACATATGACTGGAAATATACAATTGTTGTCATCTTTTCAAAACAAGGATGGAGGTACCGTTACTTTTGGAGATAACAACAAAGGAAAAGTCATCGGTATTGGATCTGTCGGTAATCCAAACAAACCTATCATTGATAATGTTTTATTAGTTGATGGTCTTAAACATAATTTACTTAGTATTAGTCAACTTTGTGATAAAGGTTTTAAAATTGTTTTTGAAAAAGAATCATGCTTAATTTATGATATTGATTTAATAACTATTATTTTTAAAGGCCATAGAAAGAATAACATATATGTGTTATCTATGAATAATATTTCAAATGAACATTGTCTTATTGCATCATCTAATGATTCTATTTTATGGCATAAACGTTTTGGACATGTTAACTTTAAACATATGTCTAAGATTTCTAAAAATGATTCAGTAAATGGTTTACCTAAGATGTCTTTTAAAAATAATTTTTGTGATGCATGTCAACAAGGAAAAATGCACAAATCTTCTTTTAAATCTAAAAATGTAATATCTACAAATAGACCTTTAGAATTAATTCACATAGATCTTTTTGGTCCATCTAGAGTAGCATCTTTAAATGGAAGTAGATATGCATTTGTTCTTGTTGATGATTATTCTAGATTCACATGGGTAATTTTTCTTAAACATAAAAATGATGCTTTTAATGAGTTTTCTATATTTTGCAAAAGAATTCAAAATCAAAAATCTACTTCTATTATCTCTATACGAAGTAATCATGGAGGTGAATTTAAAAATGAATTATTTGCAAATTATTGTGACAAACATGGTATATCACATACTTTTTCTTTTCCTCATGCTGCTCCACAAAATGGAGTTGTAGAAAGGAAAAATAGAACTTTACAAGAATGTGCTAGAACCATGTTGTGTGATAGTAATTTACCAAAATATTTTTGGGCAGAAGCTGTATCAACAGCTTGTTATGTATTAAATAGAGTTTTATTACGACCTATTTTAAAGAAAACATCTTATGAATTATTTTATAACAAAATTCCTAAAGTATCTTACTTTAAAGTTTTTGGTTGTAAATGTTTTATCTTAAACACAAAGGATAACTTAGATAAATTTGATTCTAAATCCGATGAAGGAATTTTTGTTGGATATTCTAATCACAGTAAAGCATATAGAATTTATAACAAAAGAACACAAGTTATTGAAGAATCTTTACATGTTTCTTTTGATGAAATTTTTTCAAAAACACCTATTATATTAAATAATGATGATGATGTAATTGATACTATACATGATACTCCTATGATAGATATTACAAAAGATGATAATCTACAAAATAATTTACCTAAAGATTTTGTAGAAGTTAGAAATCATCCACATGATTTAATTATTGAAAATATTTCTGATAAAATAACTACTAGATCTCATTTTAATTTGATTGCTCATAATGCTTTTATTTCAACTATTGAACCTAAAAATATAAAAGAAGCACTTCTTAATGATTCATGGATAATTGCTATGCAAGATGAACTTAATCAATTTACTAGAAATAATATTTGGGATCTTATACCTAGACCTCAAAATAAATCCATTATTGGAACAAAATAGATTTTTAGAAACAAATTAGATGAATTTGGTCAAGTTGTTAGAAACAAAGCTAGATTAGTTGCTCAAGGTTATAATCAAGAAGAAGGAATTGATTATGATGAAACTTTTGCACCTGTTGCTCGATTAGAATCAATTAAAATTTTACTTGCATTTGCATGTTTTATGAATTTTAAATTATTTCAAATGGATGTTAAAAGTGCTTTTCTAAATGGTTTTATAAAAGAAGAAGTTTTTGTAGAACAACCTCCAGGTTTTGAACATGAAAATTTTCCAAATCATGTTTTTAAACTTAAGAAAGCATTATATGGTCTTAAACAAGCACCTCGTGCATGGTATGATAGATTAAAGAAATTTCTTTTAACTTCAGGTTTTGATATTGGAAAAGTTGATTCAACATTGTTTATTAAGAAAATAAATAAAGATATTTTACTAATTCAAATATATGTAGATGATATTATTTTTGGTTCTACTAACAATAATCTTTGTCAAGAATTTGCTAAGAATATGCAGGATGAATTTGAAATGAGTCACATGGGTGAACTAAATTTCTTTCTTGGACTTCAAATTAAACAATTGAAAGAAGGAATTTTCATCAATCAAAGCAAGTACGCAAAAGATTTACTTAAAAGATTCGGATTGGAAAATTCAACAAGCAAACCAACACCTATGAGCACTACTACATCTCTTGACAAAGATGAAAATGGTAAGAATGTTGATCAAAAGCTCTATCGAGGTATGATTGGATCACTTCTTTACATTACTGCTAGTAGACCTGATATTATGTTTAGTGTATGTTTATGTGCAAGATTTCAATCAAATCCTAAAGTTTCACATCTTAAAGCAGTAAAAAGAATATTTAGATATATTAAAGATACTACAAATTATGGTTTATTTTATCCAAAACATAGTTCATTTGATTTAATATCATATAGTGATGCTGATTTTGCCGGATGTAAATCTGATAGAAAAAGTACAAGTGGAACATGTTATTTCTTAGGACATTCATTTGTATCTTGGTTTAGTAAAAAACAAAATTCAGTGTCATTATCGACAACTGAAGCTGAATATATTGCGGTAAGTCTTGCATGTGCACAAATATTATGGATGAAACAAACTTTAACTGATTATTGCATAAATTGTCCCATATCATCTATTATGTGTGATAATTCTAGTGCAATTAATTTATCTAAAAATCCTATTCAACACTCACGTACAAAACACATTGATATTAGACATCATTTTTTACGTGATCATGTGCTTAAATATGATATTTCATTAGAATTTATACCTACAGATAAACAAATAGCAGATATATTAACAAAACCCCTAAAAGAAGAAATTTATGTTAAATTAAGAAGGGAATTAGGTATATGTTCAATTGAAGATTTAAATTAATTTTTAAAACAAACATATATACATTTATTCCCTAAATAGTCGACTAATTTGACTTATAGTCGACTACATGTACAAGTCTTACAAATATTTTTTTCTGAAAAATTACAGTGTAGTCGACTACTTGCCTTTATAGTCGACTACTCTGAGTTAAAATCTTAAAATCAACTTTCTGTTGTTTACAGTGTAGTCGACTACAATACAGATTAGTCGACTACTCTGAGTTAAAAACTGAAACTCATCTTTCTGTCGATTACAGTATAGTCGACTACTCTCACTATTAGTCGACTAATGATTCTGAACTTTCAGTTTTACAGTTTTTAAGCCTAGTGGATTTTTTCTTAGATTCAAACCTAAAACCCAATACTCATACCCGTTTCAGTTAAGTAAAATTCATCTCAACCATTGTTTTTCAACTCTATCAATCCTAACCACACATTTAAGATTAAATCTTAACCATACACTCAATTTACTATCAAATCTCAACCATTCATTGTATTTTATTCTTAAAAGATAAAGTAAAAATTATAAACTACCCACTAACTCTACCCAAAACCGAAAACCCATCTTCCCCACTTCAGAATCAACGATTCCAGGTTAAGGCATCTCTCTTTTCTCAATTTTTCTCCATCAATTTCTTCAAATCTTTCATATCTGTCAAGCATTCAAGCTCAGTAGTCGACTAATCCAAGCTATAGTCGACTATTCTAGGGTTTCTACAGTTTGGTAATTGTTTCTAAACTTGATCTTTACATCTTTTGTTATTTATCTATATAATCATGTCTAGATCTAAGAAAGCTAAGCAAACCCATACCTCTATCAATGATGAAATCATCATATATTTAAAAAGTCCTGATTTATTAGAAGAATTTAACAAAATATCATCTTTTGAAGTTCTTTCAGGACGATTTGTGAAATTTGATGATTTTATTCCATGGAATTTTGGGTCTTATTTTGAAAATGTGAGATTGCTTGAATTATTCTCTGCTGAAAATAAAAAAAAAACCCACATATCCATTTCTTGTGCAACTGTTCTATACTAATATAGAACGTGTGGGAACTATTAGTGGTTCTGAAAAACTCAAAACTCTTGTTAAAGGAATAGAGATTGACTTAACTACAAAGTCAATTTGTAAAATCTTTAATATTCCTTATCAAGGAGTTTCTCTTAGGTTTGTTAAGATAAATGATCCAGATTTGCTATCTAATCATATATTTCTTCCTGGATATGGCAAACCTTTAAATAACTCAAACAAACTTCATCCAATTCCTAGGTTCATTGCACGAATCTTAGCTTATAACTTGTTTCCAATAACTGGGAGTTTTCATTTTATTTCCCTAGATTTAGCAAAAGCTATATATGCTATAATGGGAAATATTCAAGTTAATTGGGCTGAAGTTTACTTTGACAATCTTCTGACTATTCCAAGAGGATTTCTTCCTTATGGTGCATTCCTAACTAAAATCTTTGACAAATTCCATGTTGATCTCCAATCTGAAAATTCTGTTGTCCGTTCCATTGAATTTTTTGATTTAAATGCCCTAACTAGGATGAAATTGACAAACTTTAAAATTCAAGAACAAAATCCTCAAAATGAACATGAACCTCATCAAGAAGAAATTCCACAATCTTCAACTCAAGCAGGAGCTTCTTCAAGTCAACCACCACCATTTCCTACAGAACCCTCATTCTTTTCAGACGTGCAATACAACACTTTAAGTGCACGTATCCTTGAACTTGAAACTGGTCAAAGAGCTCTATATGCACAGAATTCATATATCATTAGTAATCAAGAAGAGCTAATCAAGAAGTTTGAAGACATAGACACAAAGCTTAATACGTATTTTCAAGGACAGCAACCTCCTCCAGCACCTTAAGATGTTTTTATGTTGAGTGTCAAAACAATTATGTTATTCTGTTTAAGTTTCAAAAACCATGTGGTTGTGTGTTGTTAGGACTTATGTAATATGTTTCTTATGTTGCTACTATGTCACTTATGTTAATTGTGTGTTTTTATTATCTATGATAATGTTTGGTTAGATAATGCATGTGCTACATATTTTAAACAGATCATGGTGATGAACATTGTGGAACTTTTGATCTTTATGGCAAGTCTTTGCCTACCTATTTGGATGGGTGAAGTTATGGACTATGTTCATAACCTGGATGATTTGTTTGAAGTTTTAGCTCATGTTGAAAAAATAATGTCATGTTTAGCTTCCTCTTTTTGTTGATAACAAAGGGGGAGAAATAGTTATGTTATGCACTGCTATAGATTAGTTATGTTATGTACTGTTATAGACTCAAATTTGCATATATGCAGGGGGAGTAAGTATTATATGCAGGGGGAGTAATTATGGTTATTTCATTATGTTTTTTAACCTGATTATATAATACATATTTTGGCATAAATTATTTGTTATCATCAAAAAGGGGGAGAATGTTGAATATCATATCTCCATGATAGTGTTTTGATGATAACAATTTATACAGTGTGTGCACTAACTTTTATATGCAGATTTTAATATCAGAATATGTATAAGTGCAAGTTGATTTCAAGGTATTTTGAAGTGAAGAAAATGAAGAACAAATGAGATAATGTATTTTATATTTTCTTTACTTAGAATAATTGTACAAGCCTTGATCACACACACGCACACACACAATTTTAGAACACACTAACACAGGCTTAGTGTGTTGGTTAACTATAGAAATCCCCTATGTTAACCATTAGAATTATAGTTAAAACTTGATTATAAAAACTCCTTATAGCAGAATTTTTGATCTCCGACAATGAATCTGAGGGAGCCACGGCCTTTCCCGCTTCGCAACCTATTTCCCCGCCTGGAGCAGAGCCTTTCCTTGAGGTTCCTCCCATTGCAGCGCTTGCTCAGGGTCAAGAGCCCGTTCCCTCAGGCTCTCTGTCTCTACAGGCTCATATCGAGGAGTTTGAAAATGCCGCAAAACAGGTGATTTCCCTCGTCAGCCTTGGCCTAGGGATATATGCTGACTTCAAACAGTCCCTCCTGGATCGCATGGTCGATCTCGAGCGGTTAGGTAAACCTCGTCTCGCTGCGCGTTGTATGCAGAGGCTTCTCTATCTGGAATCGCATCTGATGCGCCTGGGGACTCTACTGCAAGCAGGTCCGTGGCTGTCGTGGAGCGCTTCTTGTTTCAAGTTCGGCGTCGGGAGGCCTGTGAGCAGGAGGTCCGTTCGAGGGAAATAGCGGATTTGGAGTCCCATGTCACCTTCCTGGTGGACCAGCAGCGCTCACTGGAGGAACGAATAGGTGTTTTCACTTCCACCATATCCCGTCTGAGGGCTGAGTTGGAGCTTGCAGAGACGACTCTAGGGGGATCCTATCTGAGAGCCAGAAAGTTGACAAGGCTGTCGAAGAGGCAACCCAAAACCTCCAGATGCTATGTCAGGAGGACTCTGTCACTGCCTCTACCTTCGAGGATCGGACCCAGAAGGAAGCTGCAGACAAAGTCCAGACGGACCACGCCAGAAGGGTGGTCGAAGTTAAGGCGGAGCTCATATCCTTCAACCTTTTGGACTAGGCTCACCGGGTCGAACAGTGTTAAGACATTTGGTGTTAATGATTTGTCTGATTGCAAAATCATAACTTTGTTCAAATGTATTGTCTTAAAACTGGGTAAATGATGTGCTCCTTTGGTTTTCCAAACGTGTTTGCGCATATTCTCTTTCTTGTGTTGATGTTGCCTTTTGTTCTCTTAGCTATACATGAATCCAAGCCCTAGGTGAATTCTATCTATAGGCGAGCTCAGGAGAATTCAGGCCGTGGACGAATTCTGGCCACGGGCGGAGGCGAATCCAAATCGTAGTCGAGTTCTGACCGAAGGCAAGTTCATAACCGTAGGCGAACTCTGGGCAAAAGAGAATTCAGAGCCGTAGGCGAATAAGGCGAGCCACGTGTCTGGTTGTGGCATCGTGTGCTTGCCAGCTATACTGACTTTGATATGTTGCTTCGCATCGAAAGCATCATCATGGTGGCTCTCCGTTCGTTGTGCCCGATTAGACCGTTGAACGATGAGCGTGCTCATTATATACGTTGCTCTCTCTTCTAGTTAAGGAGGTCACCATGCTCATCTTCTGTTTCTCGTTTTCAATGGCGCCGCGCTCTAAAGCATCCGCCCAGAAGAAGAAGGTGAGCGATGCCTCCTCTTCAACTGCCGCACCTGGCCACGATCCGGAGCTTAAACCTTTGGATTCAGCCAATCTGCAGATCCACATGGAGGAGCTGGAGGGTGCTGTGAAGTGGGCAATCTCGGTCTTCGATCAGGGCCGTGGTGTCTTCGCAGACCTGAAGTAGGCTCTCTTAGATCGGGTTACTCTAATTCACCATTTGGGCGACTACAGGCTCGCCATACGCTGTTCAATGAGACTCATCGATCTAGAGTCGCTTATAAACAAGCTGGAGAATCTGCGGCAGGCAAACTTGGAGTCCGAAGTGGACTCACTCTTGGTTTCGACTCGTCATAGCGAGGCGTGGCAGTGAGAGTGCCGAAGGCGAGACATAGAAAACAAAGAATCCTTTATCGCTCACTTGGATCTTCGTCAGCGTCAATTGCAGGCCGAGATGGAGGGTACTACTTTATCGCTCACTTGGATCTTCGTCAGCGTCAATTGCAGGCCGAGATGGAGGGTACTACTGGCTCGATCTCTTTAGGTAGGACTTTGTATGCCGAAGGGGAATCGATCTTGACGGGTCTACGTGTTCAGATCAAGACGGTGCATGGTGTCCTTGCGAGGGAGAGACGTGACCTTCTGTCGCTGTGCCAAGAGGATGCTACCGCTAATGCTTCCTTCGAAACGAGGATCCGATAGGAGGCTGAGGATGAGGTTCGTACCTTGTAGGTGGAAAAGATAGCTAGGTTAGGGCCGAGCTCGCGTCCTTTCAGACTCCTAGAATAAGCCTGTAGGATAGGAATAGATTCTATGTGTCATGTTCCCTTTTTTGTTTCTTGAGCGTAATGTTATGACTCACTTGATCGTAAAGTCATAACTTTGTTCAAATGTATTGTCTAGAAACGGCTAATGAAATTCATGCTTTCTCAACTCTGAGATGTTGCACACACACTCTCTTCACATATAATTAAAAAAAATTTATTGCGTCGCTATTCAGCATCTTACTTATGCGATAGATAAGCTCAATTACTGGCGAGTTCATGCCTTAGGCGAAACTCGAACGCAGACGAGTTTGTGCCAAGGCAAAACTCGAGTGCAGGCGACAGGCAAGTTTATGCCAATTCGAAACTCAAGCACTGGTGAGTTCATGCTGTAATCAAAACTCAAACGCAGGTGAGTTTGTGCCAAGGCAAAACTCGAGTGCAGGCGAGTTTATGCCAAGGTGAAACTCAAGTGCTGGCGAGTTCGTGTTGTAAGCGAAACTCAAGCGCAGGCGAGTTTGTGCCACGTGTCCGCCTGCGGACCTAAACGCTTGACAGCTAGGGCGATGTGGGCGCGTCAGTCTTCATTAATTACAAAGTGATGGAACGCTTCGCCTTTCGTGCTCGATCCGAACGGTTGGTTTGGAGTCCCAGGAGCCAAGGCTTTTATGGACGTCGAGCTCGAAGCACCGCTGGAGATCTGAGTCATTCGATTTATTTGAGGCAACGAATCTTAGCCGTTAAGCTTTTGGCTATATAACATGCCCGCTATTCTCTCGGTAGAGTCCTCGTGCTCACGAAAATTCACCTGAAGAAAACTTTTACGGAGTCTCCTTTGGTCTGATCAATGGCTTCTGAATCCAATTCCGGTGTCTTCGAGGGGGAGGGTGTCGGCTCCTCCTCTACTATGTTGCCAGCGTTAACATGACGCCGCCTTCCGCTGCTAGTTCGACCCGAGGATCTTCTGCTTTGAACTCTGGTCCGACGTTCTCCATCCTCCTGAAGTTAAAGGATGACCTACGCAGGATAGCCACCATCATCAATCAGGGTGTCGGGGGTATCACGACATGCTCCCCTTTGTGGAGGAATGTCTTAAGGAACTCCGACGCGCGGGCGGTCCCCAGCTCGCTCGGCGATGTGAGCAGGAGCTCCAGCCCTTGGAGGGGCTGATGTACCGCTTGGAGGAGCTGGTGCATGCCGACTCTGAACCGACGCCTCTCGCTATGAGCGCCCTATTTGAACGCGAAGCCTTGGAGAGGCACATTCACAAACAGGAGGCTCTGCTCAGACGCCTGCACAGGCAACATCGTGCCATACTGGCAAAGATGGATGCCTACCTAGATGCCGCCTTTTTCACAGACGCTGGGTCTCTCGAAGGAGAGGCAAAGCTGAAGAGGCTTGAGCACGAGAAGGTGCGGGTCGATCGTGCTGCTGAGGCGGAGGCCAGGGTGCTCCAACTCCTTCGTCAGGAAGAGGAATACGGCGAGGCTGCTCTCGCCAGACTTCAACCGCGACAGGAGGAGAGGGTGCGGGCTAGGCGCGAGGCGGAGCTTGCAGACGTCAAGGCCAGGATCGCCGCTTTCAGCCTGCTGAAATCACTTTGAAGTGTTCTCTTTTTTTTTTTTGGTGATGTCTGTAATCTTTTGCTGATGCTTGTTGCATCTTATCTCTGGACATGTTACTCTTAAAACTCTAGCTGCAATAGCATTTTACGCTTATGTTTATTAATTGTTTTGCATGCACATCCTTTTCTTTTTATTTTCTAGTTTGATCTGTACTTAGAACTTTTTGATTGATCGCTGGCAGTCACTGTGTTGGACTCGCTTTTGTCGTTCGTTGCTTGCCTGAGTCGAGCTAGCTACACAGCTTTTCGCAGTGTGGCGGACCTTCAAGGAGTTTCTGTTAGACTTAATTGCTAAGATTCTCTCTCACCCTTAGCTGTTTGTAGCGTAGGGTTGGGTTGATTTTGACTCTCGCGTTGTAGTTCAGGCGGGTTTGAGATGTTAAAAAATTAATAATCTAACCCAAACAAAGTGGTTGTTTATGCATGCGACCATCTCAGTAGTCCCAACAATGACTCTCTATTTGGCGGGTTGTTGTTTGGGGATTGACGGGAGCATGTCGCTTGGCAAACTGCCTTTAATGAACATTGCCACTCAAGAAGACGATGATGTCCGGATAACCGAATCGTTCAGGGACGTAGGAGTATGACGATTGATTCTTGTAGGAGCCATCGCATGGTAGGCTACTACCCATCGATTGTTCTAAGAGAATATTAGAACGCTCGGAATAGGTCGGGCCATTCAAGGACTTACAAGTATGATGACCGACCGAAGCAGCAACGCATCGCGTGGTAAGTTACTACTCGGGCAGCGTCACTTGCGGGGAATGACGGAGCCTGGTACCATAGGTAATCATTAACCCGATAGAATCTCATTGCGATCGGAGCAACTATGAGGACCTATCATCCCATGGGAGGGGATTGATAGGTCGGTATTGCTAGAGGTGATAGTTAATATGATTGGATTGTTTTTCACGATGTGAGCGACTTTATGGGCTCACCATCCTGTTGGAGAGGATTGGTAAGTTGATTTTATCAGAGGTAATAGTTAACATGACAGTAAGAGTGGCTCCATCGTCTTATTGGAGAGGATCAATAGGGGAAACTTGGGGGAGACCATCAGAGGTAAAGATTAACTTGATAGTTAACTTTGGTCCTAACTGTAGGAAGGTTTGACCGAGTGGGGATCTGGGTTACACTTAAGAACACTATACGTAGCATCTTGTATAGGGTTTCCCGGAAGCAGTGGCTCGTACTTGCGAGTATGTTAGAGTATATAAAGTAGGAACAGTTTAGCCTCGTGTATGTGACGCCCCAGGGTTCACACAAGGCTGCAGTCCTAGGTGAAACCCGGATTGTCAAACCTGCCAAGCACCAACCACCATGTTATGACAAATTTCACCATATCAATCACTATCTCTCTAGTGGAAACAATAAATAGGTGAAGGTACAAACAGGTAAAAATAGAAATAGGACAACACTGGATATACACAGAAGAAGCATAAGAAAAATTAATAATGAGCCCAACTGGAATATAATAGACATATCTCTGAGTCTGAACTGAATCTCAAATACAATGAGTCACATAAACAAAGTCTCACAATATCTCTCAACTCTATGAAACAAAATACCAATCTAGATTCTGAAAATAATCAACTACATGTGGAGTTCTACAATAACTACAAAATATGATAAGTAACTAAATGGACAACTAAGAAGTCTCATCAACTTGTGACTCTCCGTGCGCCAGACTCGCTGCCTGAAAGTGGGGAAAACAACGAGCGTCAAAGCGCTAGTGAGATCATCACTACCTCTCCCTAGGGGAAGGGGTAGGAGTATATAAGAAAATAGAGTCAGTACATACAAATATCAAATCATTCATATAACTCTCTATGAATGAAAAACCAATAATCAAAGATAAATACTCCAATCTCCAACATAAAAAAAATAATCATCTCATCTCGAACTACGCCCGAGTGACCTGCTCTATAATAAGAGGGTATTAACAATTGCTAAAAATAAATATATCTGTCGTTCATAACGGGTGCATCAAAATCTCAAAGGAAATACCCTACTCGCGGGTAATTTATCATAGAAGTAAAGCCTACAACTGATCAAATATTTATGTGTGCATCATCTTGTACTATAGCGATACTTTTGTAATGCTCGTTACTCAATCGCTCTACGGCAATAGGGTTTATTATTTTCCTATTCCGGATACATATAATAAGGATACTGTTGTAATACTATTACTCAATTATTCTGCGGTAATAGGTTTTATCTTCCTATCCCGGATACATGAAGTAACGATACTTTTGTAATACTATTACTCAATCGTTCTGCGGCAAATAGGTTTTATCTCCCTATTTCCGGATACATGAAATAACTATACTCTTTCATATGTATTCATCAGCTCAACGTGCGACAAAAAGTATGTTAACACAACATAATCTAAGTGTACGTGCACATATCTTGGTGTGCGTGTTCATATCTGGCGTTCATCATTATCCCAGATGTTAAACAACTCTTAAGCATTATATATAATAGTACAAGATTGAGAAACTCTCTCAAAAATAACAAACAAGAGCAAAACTTAAGGAAACATTTACATAATATATCAATTTATTTCAAATCAGCACATCTGTAGTTTTCTGCAGGACATATCATTAGTAAATTGAGAATATCTTTCTCTAGACAAACTCTTTTTGAGAATAGTTTTTTGTTTTAGAAACTAGACTCACATAGATATCATTTGGCACTAATTTGGTTTAGTTTAGAGTTCATATGATATTTCTAATTTCCAGCCAAACATTTTATTTATGTAGTAGATTTTTAGCAGAACATAACAAGCATGATTATTTGCACAAGAAATCATATGTAAACCTTCAATCATGCACGAAACTTTAAAACGAAGAATAAGACATCTAAATTTAGATAAACAATGTTTAAATTATTTTTAGATCTTAAAATACTTCTATAAATTCATGCTTAATCTCTTTAACATGAAAAGACCTAGTCTTTATACATATATACAAAAGATCCAATTTTTATACACAAATTAATTGATTAGGCTCTATAAAACTCATTAAAAACTCTTCAAAAATATTTTAAAAACTAGGAGGGGGATTAGTAGAGATGATACTCGCCTGGGGTTGTAGGAAAACTTGTTAGAAGCAACGTCGAAGGAGATCTCCACTCCAAAAGCCAAAAATCAATAAAAACCCAACTTGAAACCCTCCAATCTTCTCCAAGAATTGAAAATAGGGTTTATGGGGTTTTGGTGGCTGGTTAGGGTTCTTAGATATGATAAAAAAAGGAATTTTCGTGAAAAATATAGGTATTTATAGAGGCAAACCCGAAACAAACCTGTTAGACCCGAACCAGGAAACCTAGTTTGACTAGGAAAATACCCCTTCGGTATTTTGACTGTAACTTTCTCATCCGACCTCAGAATAAGGTGATATAAGACTTGTTGGAAAGATGCTAAAGAGACCTACAACGCTGGTCTATTACACTTTTCCAAATTCTAACTGTATCGGTGTGTAAAATATAAAAACTCATAACTAGTCATTATTCCCAAATTTTCACTCTTTTGGCCTTTGTGCATGTTTTGTGCATTTGCACTCATATTTTCACAAATATACATTTAATTGATCTCAAATCAATTCTTATCATATTTAAATATCAAATGTATTATTTTTCACCATATAACATATTTAACATTATTTATCATAAAATATTCAAATTTACGGGGTTTTACATTCTTCCCCTCTTAAAAGAATTTCATCCCCGGAATTCCACAACCGCATCTCAAAGCTCAAAAACTGGGAAAACACAAAAAGAAGGTGTAATTCATATTAAGAATTCCTTCTGTACCCATCTCATAGTATTAGCACAATGATATTTAAAGTTAACAACCTAGAATGCAAACATTCTCCCCTAAATCCCTAATTAAACAAAATTGGTACGTCGAGCGAAATAATCCAAACAAGAAAACCCTCATGTATATACCATATGTTTCAAATGATTAAGGATCAGGTGACAATATCTCCATTCTAGTGTTAAAGATAAATATAAATGTGACTAAACAACATAGATAAAGACTACTATCAAAGCATATAAGCATAAGAATTTATCAACATCATACATGTCCAAACAGGTGTGGGTAGTCGCGACGAACATCCTGCTCGCGCTCCCAAGAAATCTCTACGGTAGTCAAGTCATCCTGAATCTCAATCTTTGGTGAATCAATCACTCTCTGTTGCTCATCATCCCGCAGATGCTTCTTAAGTATCAAAACATGAAAGACATCGTGTACACTCGACATCGATGCTGAAAGATCTAACCTGTAAGAAACAGCTCCAATGCGCTCGATGATCCTGAAAGGACTAACATATCTCGGGGCAAGTTTCCCCCGTCTACCGAATCGCTGAACGCCCTTCATCGGTGATACTTTCAACATAACTGAGTCTCCGACCTGGAACTCTAAAGGTCGTCTCCTCTGATTTGCATAGCTCTTTTGCCGACTCTGCGCCGTAAGAATGCGCTCTCGAATCATTGCCACCTTCTCTGTGGCATGTCTAACTAACTCTGGACAAATCAAAAAACTATCCTCTGGCTCTGCCCAACATATAGGTGATCTGCAAGGTCTCCTGTACAAAGCTTCATATGGTGCTATCCTGATGGTAGTTTGATAACTATTATTATATGCAAATTCAATCAGTGGGATGTGATCCTCCCAGCTATCCTGAAATCTATAATGCATGCTCTCAGCCTGTCCTCTAAGATCTGATTCATCCTCTCGGTCTGACCATCTGTCTGGGGGTGAAAAACGCTGCTAAATGACAACTGACTGCCAAAAGCATACTAGAAACTCCTCCAAAAATGAGATGTGAAGCCTGAGCCCCGATCTGATACAATCGTCTCCGAAACTTCATGCAATCTAACAATCTCCCGAATGAAGATCCTCGCATACATATCTGCTGTATAAGTCATCCTCACTAGTAAGAAATATGTAGACTTAGTCAATCTGTCCACTATAACCCAAATAGAATCATTTCCTTCCTTTGACTTAGGCAACCCCACTATGAAATCCATGGAAATATCTGCCCACTTCCACTCAGGAATGGGTAAAAACTATAGGGTTCCTGCATGTCTCTGATGTTCTGCCTTAATTTGTTGGCAGGTATAACACTTAGCCACATAATCTGCAATCCCTCTGCGCATACCACTCCACCAAAAATACCTCTTCAGATCCTTGTACATTTTCCTTGTGCATGGATGTACTGTATATCTGTTACGATGCGCCTAAACTATCGCAAAATAAGCCATACCCTCCGGGTCTGCATCAAAACACCTCGTAGTCCTGCTAATGTTGTGTCCACGTAAATGACAAATGTCGTATCACTGTTTAGAACAGTCAAAATTGTCATTGTAGTCTATCTAGCCTTAATAGTCTTAAAGGCTTCCTGGCACCCCGTGCCCAAAGCAAACTATACACCCTTCTTTGTAAGGTGTGTAAGTGGTATCACAAACTTCAAAAAGTCCTGAATGAACTTTCTCTCATACCATTCTAAAACTACGAACCCCTGTAATGGTTCTTAGTGGCTCTCAATCTAGTACAGCCTCAACAATGGCTGGATCCACTGTTATGCCCCACCTGTTGATGACATGGCCTAAAAATCTAATCTCTTATAGCCAAAACTCGTATTTGCTAAACTCAGCGTGTTTGCGGAAAAAGTCGCTGTATTCATTGCTGCATTCATTACAACTTTAATCGTTACAATGAAATAAAAGATAGTTCTTTCATAAGACCGTACACAATGGCAAAACAAAATTAGATACAAAAACTCTTTTCAAACAACGCAAGACGGTGTTTGTCATCTCTTGCTTGCTGGGTCTTTTGCTTGTGACTGGCGATGTTGATATCCGTGCGACCACCGGTGGCCACTCAGAATCTAGGTTCGATAAAATCGGGCGCCAGAGTTTCGTCTATCGCGGTGGGCATTTTAGAAACTCTGACAACCCGTCGATCTGCGTGCGATCTCAGAGGTTAAAGCTTATGCTCGGCTTAAAACGAGGACACTAGTCTTCTTCGGTATCAACGCTAAGGCCAATACCAAGGGCTGAAGAGATGAAGTTGAAGAGGGGAGCGCTGATGTACATCTACTGACTCCTCGCGTTGAAGCTGCCTCGATCAGTTGCTGCAGCCAGGGCCTTCGCCCGAGGCTCTACCAAAAATCCAGCATCCTCGCCAAATGAGGGTACAGGGCTGGTCCTATTTATAGGAAAACAAGAGGACCAGCGAGGGGTCCGCACAGATCTAGGACACCCAAGGGTGTGGTCCGCCACCAGATCTGGACACCCTTGGGGTGTCTCCAAAAATCCGAGACACCCCTTAGGGGTCTCGCGAAATTCCGAGACACCCTTGGGGTGTCTCCGAAATTCCGAGGACACCCCTAGCGGCGTGTCTCGGAAAATCCGAGACACCCCTAGGGTTCTCGCGAATTTCGAGACACCCTTGGGGGCGTGTCTCAAATTCCGAGACATCCGTTAGTTGCGTGTTTGATCGTTTCCCCGTAGACTTCTTCATACGAACTCGGGATTTGAGAGATTCCGGCACGGCGTTGTCGAATTTGGCGAGAGCTCTGTTAGTCCCGATGGTTGGATTATCAGTGCGGGCCACGTGATCGGCCGTCAACGGCGCGGCGCTTGTCCTTCTTGAGCGCGTTTATCGCGGGTGTTTCCGCGTCAATCCATATCCCCGTGATTCTGACATCCTGTCGGCCACATGTCTAGTCCGCTCGGGTTCGCCCTTACATCGTTTCACCGGCCGTCATTTGAACCCTTCGTGAACCGGTAGTGACGTTCAATCGTCGATCGTTTAATACCTGAGACTGTGTGCGGGGACTATTGGCAATTTTTTGATGCCTACAGATTACCCCCTTCCAAAGTGTTTTCGGACCGCCCTTCTTTTATAGGGGAGACCGGAATACTTATGGTATGTATTGGGCTCCGACCTTCAGTCGGCCTAAGGACCTGTGGGTTTGCTTCAACTCTCGACGCTCTTCGATCTTCGTTTATCCGGTGCTTGTATCGCCGATAAGCGAGATGTGTTCCGGCCGCTGCGTTATCGCCTGGCCGTCGTTGGAGTCTCGATGTTTACAGCTGGTGACGTTAGAGTTTGGCTCGGTGTCATGAGGACTTTTGAACTTGCTATCCCTGTCACACGCTGTTGTCCTGGGTTCTGAATCACTGGGGTTGACTTTTCTCGCAACGCGTGCTCCCGGCGTTGACCTAAGCGTTGACGCGTTGACCGGCGCTCCACCTTAGGTTTGGAACCGCGTGGGTGACTTCGTCGTCACGTGTTGACTTTTGCTTGCCCACGGTGTGACTTTTGTCGCAACGCGCTGACCGGGTTGACCTTTAAGGTACGCTGTTACCTCTCCCCTTAGGTTTTGGACCGCGTGGGTTGACTTCTGTCGTCACGTGTTGACTTTTGTTGCCGTGTTGACTTTTGTCGCAACGCGCTGACCGGCGTTGACCTAAGTTACGCTGTTTTGACCGCGCCCGTCCGCCTCTAGGGTTTGAACCGCCTGGGAAGTTGATGTATGAAGTTTACCATTATTTTCAATCATCGGCGCCGGGAAAATCAACTTTTGTGGAAATATTGGGGGGTAAAAAAAAATGATTCGGAGTATCAAACTGGTGCGCGGCGGGGTAATCCGGCTAAACACCCCTGGGGCTGTCTCGGCTAAGGCCAGAACCCAAATGGGTGTCCGGCATTGCCGGACAACCTAGTTGGTGTCTCCCCCTTAGTGGTCCCTCCGCTTTCGTCTTTTAGTCCCTCTTTTCATTTGAATTTCAAGAGAGGAGCGTTTATGGTATCCCCCATGCTTTGAATTAACCCTTTCACACTTGAATTTTCACAGAGAGAGCGTTTATGGTCCCCCCCATTTGAAATAACCCTTTTCACACTTGAATTTTCAAGGAGCAGAGGTTATGGTCTCCCCCCCATGAATTAACCCTTTTCACACTTGAATTTTCAAGAGAGAGGTTTTGCGCCAAAATTCTTTGGGGGGTTTTCTGTAGAAAATTTCGTGCTGAAATTTTGTTGGAGGCGTTTGCAGGACAATCTGTAAAAGCTATTCATCTGCATGTGTGGATTTATCCTGAATTTGTTGGATGCTCAAGTCACGAGACCAACTAGTGGAGTTGGGGCGTCAATGACTCCTTGCATTTATAGAATATTTTGGCAAATTCTCAGCCATTAACCGGGTTTTGATGAAAGCCTTCTACCGGACTACGTTTGTAGTCGGCGCTAGCATGCCGGATTGTTTAAGGTCCGTTCCGCACGTGACGTTAGTGCTAGAGAGTTAACGCTCTTATTGCTACGATATTGAATACGTAGACTTCGTCTTTCTCACGGAATTAGACTACCGGCAACGCCGCTGGTTAGGCCCGTTGACTTTAGGATTTTGCGCTAATCCCCAGCCTTCAACGCGATTTGATTAGCCTTTAGCGACTACCGTTTGAGTCGGCTAGTATGCCCGGTTTGCTTAATCCGCTCTCATGTGACGCTCAAGCTGAAAAGACGCTTAACCCTTCTTAGTCGCTACGATCATTGAATAACCCTGATACGACTTCTCTTTCTCACGGAATAGACTACCCCGGCAACCGCGTGGTTTTAGGCGCTGACTTATCCTTACTTAGGATTCAGGATAAAAATTCCCGTGCGTGGAGGCACGCGATTATGCGTGTTATTATAACAATCCTGGCCACAATTGTTGAATATGTGGCTCTTTTGCTCCTTTTGCGTCAAGGGACTAACCGGGCAATGCCGTGTTAGCCTAGGCTTTGGCATTTTTGGCAAAACCCCCAGCCATCAACGGGTTTGACGTGCCTTTACCGATACCGTTTCGAATCGGGCTAGAAACATGTGAATTATCAAAACCCGTATTCACACTGTAACGTACTGCTGGCTAAAGCAGAATTGCTTTCTTAGACTTTTTTGCTATGATGTTGAATACATTAGGCTTTGCTATTGCTTACGGGAATAGGCTCCGCAACGCTCAAGTGTTAGTGTTTGACTTATCCCTGCTTAGGGCTTCGGGCAGTGAAATTCCCCGTGCATCGAGTGGCCGGTATTTGACAATCGTGTCTTTTCTAAAACGCAAAGACAGATGAGAAACACCCC
>NC_033795.1:71733531-71761699 GCF_001876935.1 Asparagus officinalis | reverse complement strand
TTACAGAAGATCCGTCTTTCTTTAGATCCGCAGTTACAAATGAAAATAAACAAATAAGAAAATTAAAACAAATCTACAACTTTTTTTCCTTAGGTCGAACACAATCGCGAGCCTCCTGTACTTCGCACCGTCTTGCCGTGGGTGTGTTTGCCTGCGCCGGGGTGTTTGCCGTGGACCACCGCAGCGATCTAGATCCCGATCCGATCTACCGCAGATATAACGGGTAATTATTCACAGGAAATAATAGCACGGAGGATTATTTCACCAAGGAAGAAAATCGCTTCGAATCCTCGCGGATCAAAGAACAGCTTTGATTCGGAGTGTAACAACAGTTAGCATCGAGATCACGACCCTGCGAACTCTGCCTTTGTGTGCGGTGCTGCTCGCGAGAATCAGAATGCCGGAACGTCCAAGTCATTCAACGCCCTTCAAAAACTCCAAGGATGAGCGTATCATCCGGCCTAGAGTTTCGGCTCTCAAAAGCTCTTCAAAAGTCCTCCAAAATGATGAATGACCCCGCCTATTTATAGGCCCAACCAGATCTGTGCATTTGGCACAGATCTAGGCGGGCCACCTCAGGTGGCTGTCTCAGCGAGCCACCCTGAGGTGCGCTCGTTTTGGCCGAGCCACTCCGGCGCTTTGCGTCGTCTTTCGCGTTGTTCGTCCTTGTATCCCGCTTCGCTCCGCGATTTCTGGTTATCGCGGTTGATTGCGGTCATGAAATCGGTTCGTTGACTTGATTCCTGATTTGGCCAGTCTGGATTCCCGCATTAGGCAGATAAACGCGTTTTGATGTCGAGTTCGGAGTCCGTTATATGGTTGGACTGACTCGTGACTCCCTGGAACGTTGTTGATTTCCGCACGGAGTGTATTCTTCTCGTCGTTCACGTGCGGTTCGTCACGTCGTAGCCCATTGTTAATCCGCTTCGTTGCGTGTCACTTGCCTATCAGGTGTCTGTGGACTGACGTTCGTGTCTTAGATATCGTTCGCCCTCTGATGGTCATCTTAGTCGTGTTGAACCGGTTAAGACCTATAAAGCAATTTATATGCCTATATGATTACCCTCCATCCAAAGTTTCCAGATCTCGTTCTTTTAAAGAGTCTGAAACTTTGGACTTAGACTGTCCCAAGCCTTCAATTGGTGTAAACGGCTCTAATGTTCTTTCTCATTCTTCAACCTCTCAGGCTATTCGGTGCTTTCGTCGAATGTTTGGAGAGGGTTACGGTCGCTGCCATTTATTGTTCTGACCGTTGTCGGAATTTTGAATTTGTAGTTTCGCTTCTTGATATTTTCTGCTTTTTGTAGCTTCGAATTAGTGTTCAACATGACCAGTGACCATCGTTGCACGGCTTTGATCTTCTTTTATTGTGACCGTATGCGCGTTTAACGACAGTTTACACTCGTAGTATTTGGAGTCTACATCAGTTTCAAGCTCTATAGGGAGTTGGAGCGGGGAGTCTAGTTTATACTCATTACACTCCTGTGAGTTATGTTGAGTTATCCTTAAGAATATATTTTACGAAAATATTCTTCCAGAAATCTCTAACAAAGAGGAGGGAGATATTATACTCGTATACCTTATTGGAAATTCTTAGGTTCGACATGATCTGAACCGTCCAAAATAAAGTGCCAAAAAGCGTATTTTGTGTTCAAAATCTTCCGATCCCTTCCTTAAATGTTATATTGGTTAGAGGTGTTAAATAGGTGAAGACGAATCGTAGGTTGATCAAAAGTCGTTCAAGCTTAATTCAGCTCATATTTGTGAATTCTGTTCAAATTTTGTTCACAACTGGTTCAATTTTGCTCAGACTGGCTCATTTGTTAATTCATTAACCGAAAAACTGTTATTCAAGATAGCAATGGAATCAATGAAGAAAGCAACGATTTTTCCAGCGAACACAAAGCATGTCCAAGGCTCATTTGGAACAACCCTCGTCATTCCTACCAAGGCAGGGTGTGGAAAGGATTTAGTTTTCAGCAAAGGGAAGACGTTCCCATTGTCAAATCCATTTTTAAAGGAAAATAGCGACGAAGAGAAACCTAGACCTCATCTCTCCTAGTCAACAATCACATGATTTAATGAAGAAATGGGGATATAATTTCGCGCTTGAAGAAAGTCTCTATTTTGGTCGAGGCCCACATATCCCACCTCGTCCGGCCTATGTACCGAAAGGAAAACCCGATAATTACTATAGCTATAAAAGGGGCCTAGGCTACACTTCTTCATCTGATGAAGAATGTTGCTGACAAGTCCTCGATCAAGTACCAAGTAAGGATGGATAGTCATCTGATTCTTCCTATTGGGATTTCGATGTTATCCTTGGAAAAATATTCAAATGCTTGATGTCGATTATGGCCACGGTCAATCCTGCCACGATAGAGGAAGACGATCAATTGCCAACTTAGGAAGACCTGTGGATTCATCACCTTAATATTTAGTATGGGGATCATTTTGAGCAAAGGGAACCACCCACCGAAGACAAAGTAGCTCAGGTAAACATGGGAAACGAAGAGAATCTGAAACCCATATTCATCAATGATAGTCTTCCACCAGATGAGAAGGAAGAATTAATTACCCTCATTAGGGAGTACATAGACGTCTTCACTTGGAACTACGAGGATATGCTAGGACTTGATCCAAATGTAGTGATGCACCACCTCAACATCAAATCAGATGCCAAACCCGACAAACAGGCACAAAAATGATTTCGTCCACAGATTATGAAGGCAATGGAGGTAGAAGTTACAAAATTGGTTGACTCTGGTTTTATCAGAGAAGAGCAACATCCCGATTAGCTGGCGAATATCGTACCAGTTCTTAAAAAGAATGGGAAAATCAGGATCTGTATCGACTTCAGAGACTTGAACATCGCTTTCCCAAAGGACGATTTTCCACTTCCAATCACGGATGTTATTATCGATAACACGTGTGGATTTAAGAGGATGTCCTTTATGGATGGATTTTCGGGTGTAGGCGTCTAAAATTACCTACGAGCCCTCACACGCAGTTTGAGGCACAGAGAAGATGATGAATATTACTATCCGAGTCAAAGAAGCTTAATCGACATTGACAAGCACATGAAGTGAGTCAATGAACCATGCGAAGCAATGAAACTTCGGAATAACGGAAACATGAACTGATCGAGAGCTCTGCGTCACTTAGGAAAGACGAAACACCCCCCGTGTCCCATCCACTCCACAGATGATTCAATCATGGGAGCTTGTATATCTTCTCGATGGCTTTCTAATGCATCTTGAATCGCACGATTCTGAGTTCGGATGATGAAGATACGGTTAAAACGAACAAGACGCATAGAATTATGTTCCGAGCCTCAGCGAGACACCATGGAGTGTCTCAACCTTGGTCGAGACACCTCTTGGTGTCTCGGCTAGGTCGAGACACCACATGGTGTCTCGGCCAGACCGAGACACCCCTTGGTGTCTCGGCTTGGCCGAGACACCCATGAGTGTCTCGGCCAGGCCGAGACACCCACGGGTGTCCGCAGACTCGAAAATCAGATTTTGACAGTTTAAAGCCATTTTTTGACCCTTAACAGTCTGGATTTATTTCAACTGATCTGATATCATCCATGAACATGGTTAAGTGGTTACAACTAAAGATAAGATCGAATCGATCGTTCTTATCAGAAAACAGGTGTCCCTAAGCATATAAATACAGCCCCAGAGCCTTCATTTTTTAAGATCTGGAATTCTCGAGCATTGGCAAAGCCCTACCGAACTGAGGACTAAAGAGCCACGAATTTCAGAGAGGAGGAGATATCAGTGAATTCTTTGGCATAAAGAAGAGGAGTTCGTCAGATCTGTAGCCTAGTTCCTTCCCTTAAGATTGCCCCATTACGGTGATCTCGAGAAGAGTGATTATCTCGCTGTTGCCAAGATAATTGCTTCAGTTTCTTGATTCTTTCGTGAATCAACAAAGCTCCGGATCTGATCTGATCGTTTGGTGGTCTATGGATATCAATGTCCCCATCACAGGCAAAGATCACACGCAAGCAGCGGACGATAAATACCCGTTGCGTTTGTTTGAAGGAGATTGTAATTTTAATTTTATTGTGTAAAGGTCTTATAAAAAGACCGATCTTTTTTTGAACTTGTTGTAACGATTGAAGTTGTAATAAGTTATATAATAAAGAAATTGATTTTCTACCCAAACAAGCTGGCGACCACAGTGGGAGTCAACAGCCTAACTGCCAAGGCTGTCGTGCCGCAGCCGACGATCAAGATCCTCGTGGCTGAAGAGATCGAATACGAGTTCGACCAACAAAAGTTCGAGGAGTGCGTCTCCTCCTCCTCTTCCAGATCCACCTCTCCTCGCAAGCATAGGAAGGTCTCCTTCACCCGAAAGATCCACTGGTCTTCAGATCTGAAGACTCAAGAAGGTGAATTCCCTGCTACATTTGCTGCAGCCGCACCTCATAACGATCCTTCGGTGTCCAATAAGACCAAATCTACAAATCTGAAATCATTCACGATCAAGGAGTTAACTGCTGAAGGCGCGCCAACTCTATCAAGGAGAGCATGTCAAAGGCAACGCCAACGCCTCGCATGCCAATTCGTTAAGGCTTTGGATCAGGTGGACGAACTCTGTTACCAAGCAGATTTGGAGTTCAGAAAGCGCCAAGTAGCTAAGCCATCTCCACAGCAAGCTTCGCGAACCTCCTCCCAACCACTTACTAACGAATGAGTTCGTGTAAAACGAGACCGTTCCACTCTTGAGAAACACATTCAGAAGCGTCACGTACTTCTTACGCATGCCAAGATCCTTGTACGAAAAGCACAAGAAATGCAAAAGGAAGAGGCGGTTAAGAGATCACCAAGATCAAAACAAATTTGGATGCCAAAGGCCAAATCAACGCCTAAGGCCAAAGCAAGCAACATTGCTCCCTAGCCTTCGTCAACTTCGGATCCCGCTCCTATTGCTCCCACACCTTCTGTGAAACCCATCGACAACATGGATCTCTCCAAATTTGGAATTCTGTTGAATGATCGCATGGGTCATTTACACGAAGATCAAGGCAAAGCGCTTGTTAAGGAATGCTTAGGACCGTTGAAGGAACCCCGAGCAACCATCCGGACTGGGGGTCGTACGCGACCTCCTAATAAGTTGATTCTTGTAATTACCTGCGCGGTGGGGGGGTGCCTGCACAAAACCAGGAGCCCGTTAAAATTTCACCCTCACACGGGTGTGATTCCAAACGTGTGACTCTTGTTAAAGCCAATAAAGCATGAACTTCGCTGGGTATGGGACTGTATCCCACTTGACAGGATAGGGTCGGACCACCCCCAGCTTGTTCATGTTCTGTTGAAGCTTCAACGTGTTGAGTTGGTTTTGGAACTCATCAAACCTCTTGTCGCGAGCGCTACCCCTAGTATGAGACGTTCCTAGCAATGTTTTGGAAGAGTAATCGGATTGTGGACCGATATTATCCTTCATTTTAGTCGCCGGACGATGGGGAGGTATCCATTCCTTACTCCCCGTCTATTACGATAAGGTGTGCTGGGCTCTTTTCTTCTTCTTCTTCTTGTTCAGAAGCTGCTCCAACATTTCTCTTAAGGAGTCTATGGCCGCCTGTTGTTTTTCAAACCTTTGGGCTACCGCCTGTTCTTTTGTGGGTTCAGCCATGTGTACCCTTGCCAGTGCGTCTTGACTCGAGTGTGATGTTTGGGACGTAGCTGCTACCGAGTAAATCTCATCTTCGCCATTGAAGGGAGGTGCGAAGGTTGAATAATCAAACCCAATGCTCACCCCCGTGCGACTACGGGTGCGCCGGTATATACCATCTCGTTCACGTTGGACAAGCAGAGGATGAGGTCCTATGAAGGAGTCTGAGTCTTAAGAACCAGAAAGCACGGTCTTGCCCTTGTCCGTCATGTTGATGTAGCGGATGGGAGCTCTAGATCGTCGGCGGCGTGTCCTTTTTAGTGACAACGTCTTCAACGAGAAGGTCTCGGTCGAGAAGGCCGTCGAGAGAGCCTCTCGAACATTGAAGATTTCGCTGTTCCTATACATTGGTAGTCGGCGAGTACGGTTTGGATAAGCTTTTCGTAGTGGCACTGAGGATTCACCTCATGTATGGTGCATTTGCAAGTTAGGTAACCCCGGAGGTCTTCTGTGGATGATTGGCGACAACCCCTAATGTCAGACGGGTTGCCCGGGTGATTGCCCAAGAGAGTTTTGGATGCACTCCCTGGTGTACAGTGGGTAGAATGTTTAGGTGTTGGAGTTAGGCGAGTTCGCCTTGACAGGCGAGTCTTTGCGCTGGGGCAAACTCCAGCGTGCAGGCGAGACTCAACCATCTGCTCACGCAGGCGAGTTTGTGAGGTATCACCTACTGCTTTGCCTTTGTAGTCAAGGCCCTCTCGCTTGTTACACTTATCCGTCAAGGGGTCACGGCGAGGCTCGCCCGCCCTCGAGGGTTCGCCTACTCGGGTAGGTTCACTCGTTCGGAGTAGTTTATTCACATCAGGGACATGACCTGAGAAGCGAAGTCCACCCGAACGTGCGGTCTCGTCTCTCTCGATTGGCGCTCTTGATTTGGAAAGCCTTCTAGTGTCGAGCGAGTTGCCTATTCGTCTAACACTTTTCAAACCTGTGTAATAGTTCAAGTCGTCGTATGAGATGAAGGCTTGGGCTTCCTGTCGGGCGAGGGCCTATCGTTGCCGCTGGTGAGCTCTTCTGGAGAGAGGAGCATCCGTGCGGGTTGTGGTAGCATAGTCTGCACCGGAGTGAACCACTGTTTCCTCTTGGACGGGCATCTACGAGGGCCATTTAGCGACCCATCCGGTAGGCTTTCGCCCCATGCTCTCGACCTCTGGCTTGGTCGTGATCGATTTGGAGGAAGTGGGTTCCCCCGACGTGACTCGGATAGAGTCTTCAGGCGCGGAGGCTTTGACCGATTGAGGTTGGCCTCTACGCACGACTCTGTGGCGTTTGTGGGACGCATTGCCACCAGAGGAGGAAGAAGACAAGTACTCTTCATACTTGGCTTGGTCGAAATCGATCTCTAAGGACTCCACAGTCGTCCCAATAGCAACCTCGTCGAACTGAGCTACCACCATTTCGGTTGAAGAAACAGATTCTCCCATTATGGTCGCCATCTTCTGTAGGTGTGAATTTCTGATCTCCCGAAGTAGGGATTTTGTTTGTATTTATAAGAATAGCTTATTATAAACTAATGAATCGAAAATTACAACAGAAGCGGAGGGAATGCCCTCCTTGTTTAACGTTGGGACTTTCGGTAGCTATAGGACGCTTCGCTCAGTTCTCGCGCCGAGTCTACTTCCCTTGGACGATTCGACCGAGGTTGCTGGCGAGCTTCAGTACGCAGTAGAAGCACGAATCGATGGAGTTTGAGTCTCCGAGTTTGATAACGATCAGGGCCCGAAACTGGGAGAAGATGTTGCAGTGCAAAGATTATGCAAAGAGCTTGTCGTCAACTCTGTTAAGAGTCAAGAGCTAGTGGTTCAGTTAACTGATTGAATTAATCAATTAACTATGAGCGAACGAACCCCTTTCCTGTAGCCAAGAGAGGTTCTTAAATAGAGGAGAGATGGCGCGGCCGCTCCTTGAATCATGGGATATGACCATGTCTTGGGTTTGTACTATGAGTGGCTGCTTGATGGGTTCGGAGTATTGTACTCCTTCCCTTCACGTCGTGAGGAGTAGGGTCGCGGCTGCCCAGTACTCGAGTGGGTCTAGCCGACTTACCGTTTGTAGGCGGATTCATCTCTTGACTCATGCAGGCGAAGCGCGCTTTCTGCGAGCGGACTTGGCGACTGACCGGTCACTCGTACCATGAGCGGCTACTTGATGGGCTTGGAGTACTATTCTCCATCCCTTCACGTTGTGCGGGAAGTGGGAAGGCCTATCCCTAAATGCAGTGTAGCAGCTGTCAAGTACTCAAGTGAGTCTAGCCAGCTTGCCGTTTGTAGGCGGATTCAGCTCTTGACTCGTGCAAGCGAGGTGAGCTTCAATCATGAGCGTGCAGGCAGATTTGGTGTCTGCATGGATTTGTCTGGTTGCTCGTACTACGAGCGGCCACTTGATGGGCTTGGAGTACTGTGCTCCATCCCTTCATGCCGTGGGAAGTAGGAAGGCTCATCCCTGTACACGGCGTAGTGGCTGTCGGGTACACTATTTGTAGGCGAATTTGACTCTTGGCTCGTGCGGGCGAGTCGATCATACAAGCGAATCTGGACGATCTTGACTTATGCGGACGAGTCGATCATACAGGTGAATCTGGACGATCTTGACTCGTGCGAGCGAGTCGATCATACGGGCGAATCCGTGATAAACAAATGCGAGCCAGTTTGGTAACCACGCGGTTTGGGTTTGCGCTGGTGAGTCCAGCCCATGGGTGAGCCCCCACCCTCAAGATCGGTGGATGACTCCGACTTGCAGACAAATTTCTCGTGTGTCCGTAAAGGTAATTTTTACCGTCTACACTTACTTTGATTGAAAAGTAATTGCGTGAATGATATATGATACGATTTTCCTACTGTTATATGTTATGTCTTTTATGAAGTTCTACTCTTGGTATTATAAATATCGGGACGAGGACGTGGTCGAGGTAAAACTCATACCTGGAGAGCTGGGCAAGTAGAGCCCGAGCCGCAGCAGGCTCCATAGTATTTGGTCGACTTGGTAACGCCGATTGCAGAGGTAGAGACTAGCAACTCTCGAGGAGTGAGTAACGAGACAGAATACACTTTCTAAAGTTCCACCATTAGTCATACCAGTCGTATCTATTGAAGAGAAAATACCAACGATTATACCATCATCACAACCAGCTATTAATAGAGCCATAGAGCAGGATACTTGGCTTTGTAAGAATGAGAAAGACATCAAAAGATGAGCGCACATGAGTTTTAGGGCACATCAAATTCATTTACTGTAAGGACCACGAAATTTTTATACTAGTTGAAATAATTTTTTAGTATTTTAAAATATTTAATTATTATTTTTAAATGAGTATTTGTATTTTCTCGATTTTCTAGAATTTTTTATGATTTAAAAATGTGATTTTATATTTATTTAAATGATATTAGTATTTATAAATTAATTTTGTGCAATGAAAATTTCTTGAATTAATCTGTAGTATTATTGATACTATTACATATTATTTTAAATAATACATTGTATTATTGTTACTATTACGTATTATTTCATGTATTATGTTGAATTATTAATTACGTATTAATTGTATAAATTATTATATTATTTTAACTATTATGTATCAGTAGTCGTATTAGCACAACTAGTACGTTTTATTGTATAGATAATTATTCCATAATTATTTAATTTTAAAAATAACTAATTGTATTTTTTATTAATTATTCTTGTTTAATTATGTAATTTCTTGTATTATTTCTACAGTTGCGTATAATCAGTTGTAATACTACAACTGGTACGTTTTGATGTGTAGATAATTATCAAATAATTATTTAATTTATTTTGTAATTATTATTATTATTTTAATTATTTTTCAAAACCCTAAATATATATATATATATATATATATATATATATACAATATATATATATATATATATATATATTATATATATATATATATATATATATATATAATATATATATTGTGTGTTGTCGTGTGTGTGGTTTGTGTTGTGTTGTGTGTGTGTGTGTTATAAGTGGTTTTTCTCTCTCCTCTCTCCTCTGTGTTAACCCTCACCGCCCCTGTACCTTGCTTCTCTCTCTCTCTAGACCCCCGTCGCACCGCCGCTCGAGCACTGCCTTGACCACCATCCTCCGTCGAAGCCCACGCAGCTCCAATCACCCCTCTCCCCTCGCGCTCCGCCTTGAACACCGTCGGCCTCCGCCTCCATCGCGTCGTGCTCCTCAGCCGCCGCTAGCCCTACCGCACAGCCTCTCTGAGCTCCGCCCTCTCTAGCGCCTCCACCAGCCTTGACCGCCACCCTTCACCTCCTGAAGCGCCCCACGCCGACCCCCTACAGCCACGCCCAACTCCCAACTCGCTTCAGCCCAACGTCGAGCTCTTCCATCTCCAGCCACCCAATCTCCTCGTCACTACATCATCCTTGCCGACCCCTACCCGCTCCTCGATGTCGTCCCTCGTCGCTGCCTCCCTGCAATCTTCAAACACTATAGCAGCGAGCCGCCAATGACCCGCGCCCAGTTCCCGCTGTCCCTCCCTCTAGATCCGACGCCGTTCACCGAGATCACGTTGTTGTCCTCACTTCGCCGTCAGACGTCGTGCGTCGACGCTGCGCTCTCTGCGTCAAATCCGACCCGTACTACTCTTCAGACCCGTAACGTCAACATCGAATCATTTGACACAACCCGAGGCAAGATCCCACTTGCACCAATCTATATTTTTCTATTTATTATGAATTATCTATAATTTTAGATATGTTAATATTTATCTGTGTGAGCTTGTTGATGAAATTGTGAATTACCTGTTTATGTTAATTTATGAGATAATTATCTGCGTAGACTTGATGAATAATATTAAATAATTTGTAATTATATGATAAATAGTATTTTTAGAATAGTTATTATAGATTAAAAGAATTTATTTCGATAATAGATTTATTTTTGGATAATTATATTAATTAAAAAGAATTTATTTGAGAATGGAATTATTTGAGGAAAATTATGATAATTATAAGAATTTATTTTGGAAAAGGAATTATTTTCTGAATTACGTAGTTACTTTTCATGATTTATAATTCTTAATTTTGATTATCTAACATACCATGTTTTATTGCACATGATTAGAGTTATTATTATCTCCTTCATGTATTTTGAGAACCTATAGTAGTTCATTACTTAGTGGCTTCGTGCGTCATGAACAAACTTAGTGACATGTGTGGGTGTGTTGACTGAGTTTAGGTGGTGAACTCGAGTTTCAATGAGGATTATGATTGACTTAGAAAAATGAGAAGAGTTGGGATGGCGAAGTTAATGTTCATGTGCTTGGATATGACTGTTGATGTATCTTCCAGCCCGCGCCGATGAATTCGTGTAGTCACTAGGGTTGGTTTGTTGGGTTAAAGTGAATTCGTGTAGTCACTTTAATCCGTGACCTGTTTCGTCACCTGAGCTTTGCCTGAGTTCGAACCAGACTGAGATCGGATTGCGTGTAGTCCTCTGACCGATTCATGTAGCGGTATTGGATGCGCATAGAGGATTTGTGAACGGTCAATTATCCGGTGATATGAATGTTGACTTTATGTGAGATGTGGACCAGTGAGTTTTAGGATGACTAGTTACATGACCTTGTTGCTTGGCTAGGTATGGATTCTTGTGAGATGTAGGTCAGTTGTGTTTCTTTTCATACATAGATCGGGACTAATATTTAATTATATACAATTTGAGACATAAGGTATATACATGAGGGTTTCCTTGTTTGGATTATTTCACTTGACGTACTACGTCTCTTGTTGTAGATTTTTAAGTATTAATTCCATCTAGTTGTATGACCTTGTTAGTTGGATGATTGTTCTGATCGCTAGTTGCATGATCGACTCGTTACTTGATTGATTTTGTTGGATTTCTAGTTGTACGTTTCCTTTATCATTTCTGTTATCGTATCGTTTTTCGCACTGGATTTTTGTTCGTTCTATTTTCTTTGTCGGGTCTTGTCGTGTGCCATGCACGCTGACGTACACATGTTTTCTCTGGTGTACGTCAGACTTAGAGGAAGAATAGATTCAGCTTGGAGATCGCCAAGAGCCGGAGGATTCTCAACAAGAGTGCCTTGTAGATGGAGTAGAAGAACAAGTTGAAACTTAGTTATTCGTTTCACTTTATTTTCGTACCATTTCCTTTTTCACCTGATCAATGTATTTTATATTCTCCATTATTCTTTTGTTCAGCTTTGTATAAGGGCATGTTTGACCCGTATTTTTATGTCTCGGATGTTATCCAATTTGTGATATGATATTTTTTATTCAGAGTTTGTCTATTATATTATTGCTGATTGTGATCGGGGACCTGTGACTTCGTATTTATTTATTCGCAGATGCTTAGCGTATTAGGTTGAGGAGAAATGTTTATTTTTTATTTATTCTCCTTGATCTAATACGTCGCGGGCTTGTTCACGTTCCGATTCCCGGGTATTTTGGGAAGTGGGGCGTAGTAGGTTTTAGTGGTGGCCCATGTAGGTCCCATTCCTGAGTCCTCACCAGTGAGAATATAATAGATAATTTAGATACATATCATATTTCATCCGTGAGACTAATCTTGAGCTATTCTTCTATTTTCTTGATAGATCTCGTTTCGTCCTTATCTTATCACTTTTGACTCCGGAGTTTTCCACAGTTCTTGTCCCATCGCTTTGCAATTTCCCTCTTTTTGTATAACTCCTTTATCCTTGTGCTAGTCATTATTATATGTGTTATTATTTTTATAACTATATTTTCTTTGATTTGACTAATATATCATTAATTGTATTGATTTTTGTATTATTTATTATATTATTTTATATAACATACACAGTGTTATATTATGTGTTTTCATTAAAAATATATATCATTACTTATATATTAAATTGTTCTAACCATGTTATTAAGTGTTTTGCATTGCTCTAGACTCCATATATACATTACATAGCACATCTGATATTCAGATTATTTTCTTGTATTTAAAATATACTTTTGCATATCTATATTGTGTATTTGTGCATTTTTTGTCACATCATCTATCTTTCACTCATGTTCTAGATTATTGTATAGTGTTTATATTTCATGATATACTTTAATAAGTTTATGATTTTAATATTCTACATATGCAGTATACTCTTATCCTTTACATTTTTAGTATATAGTTTTTATCAGTAAGTTTTGTCTTATTAGATTATTTTTATATATTCACATTGGTTTTGTTATTTTAAAGCCATGTATTTTGATTTTGATATTTAAGCAATTATTCATATTGTTAAGTTTAGAGTTGAGTTACTAATTATATAGTTATTTGGTTACATTAATTATTATCCTTTTATAAATAATATAAAAGATTATTCAAAATAGCATTTATGAGTATGTAAAGTATTTATTCAAGGTTTGTTATAGTGTATTTGTATATTTGATGTTGTTTGTTTCGTTTTCGATATGTATTGTTTTGTCATTGAAACGATATACATTGCATACGCGTGTTATTTTTAGTATTTATTTTATGATATTTTTAGATATTACGTCTTTTATTGTGTTATTATCTATTGTTCATTCTCTATTTATTATTTTCGTTACTTGTGTTATGTCTTGTTTTTTTTTCTTTTATAATTACTATTCTCTTTTTATTATGGTGTATTTACGTAGATTATTATATTTACGATGTTATTTTATTGATTGATAATCATTCATTATTTCTAGTATCAACTGTGTAACCATGTTTATCTACAATATATTAGTGTTTTATTATACGGAATTATGCTCTTCTTATGTTTTATTTGCTTATATACCTATTTTACCTTTCATAGTTTTTGTTTTTATATATTATACTTCTTTATCTAGTAGTATGCTGTGAGTGTCAGTATTGTTAGTAAGTATTTATGTTTCAGTGTATTCTATAATTTTTCTATGTGCTAATTTATTTTGAGTTTTATACTGTCAATTTATTCGTTACTTATTTGAATGCATTGAGTCCTTCAATTATGTTTTTCCTTGTCAGATTAGTATTTTTTCATTATTTTGACTTGTGTTATTTTACATCGAGTTACTCTTCTATCTTGCTTCTCTTATTTTGTATTTTTCGTAGATCATAGTATACCAATATCGTTTTATTCTTATATTTTTCTTTGAATATGAGTTGTTATTTTGGTGTGAGTATGTGGTGTTATGGCTTTATAGTTTGTGTATAAGGTTATTAAAGATTGTTACAATGTGTGTGTTTCTTTAGTTTTGATTTTTGTGTTTTTACATATTCTATTATAGTTACGTATTTAGTCGAGATATTTTTATAGTTAGTGAGTTTTATATTTTATGCAGTGTATTCTTGCTCATATTTTTCACGTTTCAATTTATGTATTGCTATACTTAATGTGATTTAGTATTTATTATGTTTTTATTATAATTTTTGTTTATGGTCATGTTATAGTGTGGTTATTTTTATTTTTTGTTGCATTTGTTTTATTAATTCTACGTATTGTACATGTATTTATACATGTTTATTGTGTTTGTTACCACATAATTTGGTCACATTTTATCTTTCATGTACACATTTTGGTATCATTATTGTTTGGTTATTTATCAAGTTATATGTTTTTCATGTATGTGTTTTTATGTTGTCTTTAATTTTATTAATTTATTTGTTTATTTATGTTATTTGGGTTATATTGTTCATTGGTTAACATAATCATTTCTTTTACATTTCATCAGTAGTTTCATAGTTTATTTTAGGATGTGAAATGAGTGTTATAAGTTTATACAGCTTAGTTACAGATTTTGCACATTATAGAAATTTTGTTGTGTTTATTAGTTGTTTTTCTTTTGTTAGGTTGTGTATATTTTACTCTAATATTGTATTTTATCGTCTATTCATTAATTATTTCAATTGTTCTATTTATTAATTTTTCATATACAGAAGCCTTTGCGTTACTATTTTAGTTAACTGTTCATGTCTATATTTGATTATTGTTTTGGATATTAATATGTGACAGTTCATATGTTTTATTATGTAAATGTATATTGGGTTTATAGTTTTATATCATATTTAGTTATTCTAACAGGTATAATGATATAATGGTTATTGGTATATTTTGGGTATTGTGTCTCAAATACAAATATCTGACGAAAAGGAAATAAGGCACACAGCCTTTACAACTTCTAGAACAAGACTCTCAAATATCTAAATAAAAATCTACTGTGGAACTCCAAAAGAAAATATAACTAAAGAGACGGCTGAAGCTAAAATGCATCGCCATCAGTCTACGACTCTCCGAGCTCCTGGCTCGTTACCTGAAAGGGGGAGGGACAACGAGCGTCAAAGCGCTAGCGAGTAACATCACAACCAACCCCAAGGGAACAGGGCTCGTTGTATAAGAAAATACAGTTAATATATAAGAGATCAAAAATCATTCATCTTACTAAAGAGGGTTTTAGTATTTAGAAATTTACAACACGAGCATAGGTACGTCGAGCGAAATAATCCAAACAAGGAAACCCTCATGTATATACCTTACATCTCAAATTGTAAACTCCTAAATACCAAACCCAAGGTTCTAGTGCAGTAATAATAATAAAAGAAATATGACGAACACCAGAGCATGAAAACAGTGTTGTGACATAGCCCACATGAGTATCATGTTATTACTTATATGAATATCATGTCAAAATCTACATAAGTTTCATGTCAAACTCACATGAGTGACATGTCAGAAAACGATTAAGTGTCCAAAACATAGACTATATAAATTAAACGTCCAACCCATAGACTGCATGAAGTAAACGTCCAACTCATGAACTAAAAATAACCGTTGTCCAACGCATGGACCGGATGTGACCGTTGTCCAACGCATGGACCGGATGGTCATGCATATCCAACACGAGGATTAAATAGCAATGCATGTCCAACACGAGGACTAAGTGGGAAGGGTGTCCAACACGAGGACTAAAAGGTAATGCTTGTCCAACACGAGGACTGAGATATACAGAAAAACCTACTTATATCAATCCACACTCAAATCAGTGTGTAAGTCCCCAATTTATACCCTCAGGTCATCTATCATGCATGGATACATAATAAGACTAAAACCAATGTCAGATAATCCAGGCGAACTCTCGCACATGAGTGAAATACCCTAGAATACACAAAACAATGGTTATACAACAGACAGAGCGGCGGTCGACCGCACCGGTCGACCGCTGCGGCCTCGCGGTCGACCGACAGAGCGTCGCGGTCGACCGACAGAGCGTCGCGGTCGACCGACAGAGCGTCGCGGTCGACCGACAGAGCGTCGCGGTCGACCGCAGCCCTAAAGCGAGCCCGGCGGTCGACCACTCCGGTCGACCGCCAAGCGGACAGAAACCCAATTCTGGGTTTCTGTCAGCTCGAAACCTGAAACAAGATTTGATATTCTACGATAACAAGAGTTTTAACGATTCAAAAATCATACTAAAGATAAACAACTAATCCCAAGCTTGAAATCTACATTTTTAATATTCTAAATCCATGAGAAACAAAACAAAAATGTTTTAATAACTATAAAAAATGATTTAACTCTTGTTTAGGCAATTTTAGATCTAGATCTTATTGATAAAAGTCCTTTGGTGAGCTTTTGAAGTTGAAAACATGATTCTCATAACATGTACCATATAGATCTACTATCTCTACAAGAAAATATGATTCTTGGCACAATAAATTCAATAAAAACTCAAACTTTGCATGAAAACGAAAGGGGGTGGAGTTGGGCGAGAAGTTACTCGCCTGAGGGGTGTAGATGAACTCCCAAAAACAAGTGAGAATGATCCTCCTTCGCTGAACACCGATGGATCTCGCGTCGACTCCTCCAAAATCCTCCAAGAACGGATCTAGGGTTTGGAAGAGAAGAGGGGGGGGGGCTGCTAGGGTTTGTAAAGAAGAAAAGAGGTGATTTTCGTGATATAACATGTATATATATAGCAGTCATACAATCTCGAAATGAGGTGATCTAAGATTCATTAGAAAGCTATTGAAGAGACCTACAACTTTGTTCTTATACACTTTTCCAAATACTAACTGAATCAGTGTGTAAAACATAGAAACTCTCAACTGGTCAAAATTCCCAGATTCTCACTCTTGGCCTTTGTGCATGATTTGTGTATTTGTACTCACATATATACATATATACATTGAATTGATCTCAAATCAGTTCCTAGCATACTCAAACATCATAATATATTATTTATAAATGTATAACATATTTATTATTATTTATCATAAAGTATTCAAATTTTCGGGGTTTTACATTCTTCCCCCCTTAAAAGAATTTCGTCCTCGAAATTCAGAAATCATACTTAAGCAAATAATAATACTAGAAAAACACATAGTGGGTCTAATTCAACCCGCAACCAGAAACATTTAGAATTTTACTCTTGATAAGCATATATGGATATTTATATTTAACAGTCCAGGATGACTATATTCCCACTCAACCCTTAATCGAATGGAACTAGTACGTCGGGCGAAAAATCCAAACAAGGAACCCCCCATATATATACCATGTGTTCCGAAAGATTAAGAATTAAGTGAAAATATCCTCATTCTAGCGTTAAATCAAAATATAACCACACAAATAATCGTACACATAAATCAATGCACTTCCTCAATAGGTTCAGGAAGTCGTGCGACATAACATCTTCGCGACCCTGAAGATCATCTCAACTCCTTTCTGGTTCCACTGAGTTTTCTCCAAGGGAAAAAAAATATCTAGTTTCTAAATTTCTCGTCTTCTCTAGCAAGTATACAAACTGGGATTTCAATCGTAGTTAAACCATCCTGAAGCTAAATTTCTGATGCGTTCAACACTCACTACTGTTCTTCATCACATAATTGTTTCTTAAGCATAGAAACATGAAATACATTGTGTATACTAGACATCGATTCTAGAAGATCTAGAAATACATTGTGTATACTAGACATCGATTCTAGAAGATCTAGTCTGTATGACACAGTTCCAATGCTCTCCAAAATCTGATACGGTCCAATGTATCTCGTCGAAACCTTTTTTCGTCTTCCGAATTGTTACCTTGAAAGTCAATGACACAAGCCCGGCATCTGTTTTCTAACATCTAATTTACTCTCTCCGTCTGACCATCCATCTGTGGATGAAATGCACTACAGTACGATAAATCTGTTACCCAAAAGAATCCTGGAAACCCTTCCAAAAATGTGGAATGAACACTGAAATCTCAATCTGATGCTATCGCATCTGGAATTCCATGAAGTCGAATAGTCTCTTGAATAGGTATCCTCGTATACATCTCAGTTGTATAGTTAGTCCTTGCTAGAATAAAAATGTATTGACTTCATCAGTCCATCCATTACCACCCAAATCGAATCATTCTCTTTCTTCGATTTCGACAACTCTACAATAAGGTCCATAGAAATGTCCGCCCACTTCTACTTCGGAATGGTTAAAAGCTGACGTGATCCTACTTGTCTCTGGTGTTCCGCCTTTACTCATTGACAGGTAAGATACTTAGCTACATACTTTGAAATCTTCCTACGCATAACACTCCATCCAAAGGTGTCTCTTTAGGTCCTTGTACATCTTAGGGGTCCCTGGACGTACTATGAACTGAGTACGATGTGCTTCATTTAGCAACTCCCTCTTAAGCTCTGCACTGGTTGGCATAACCAGTCTATCCTTCATCCGTAGACTTCCATCTGCTCCAACGGCCCAATCAGTCTTAGGCGCTTTGGAAATTTCCTCCTTCAGGATTTGAATTCAATAGTTTTTCAACTGAGTTCTGACAACTCTGTCACTCCAAGATGGCTGCACTGTCACAGCTCCCAAAAATGCACTGGTTCCTCCAATCTCGGGTCTAAAATCAAACTGGATAAGAGTGATAAGATTCCGATGCAATGAATATCTCAAAGCTGAAATCTGATGTCTACGCTTCCTGCTTAATGCATCTGCTACGACGTTCGCCTTCCCCGGATGATACTGGATCACGAACTCGTAGTCCTTAATAAACTCAATCCATCTCCTCTGTCTCTGGTTGAGTTCCTTCCGGGAAAAGAGATACTTCAGACTCTGGTGGTCTGTGAATAACTCAAACTATACTCCATATAGGTAGTGCCTCCAAGACTTCAGTGCAAATACCACTGCTGCCAACTCCAAATCATGAGTGGGATAGTTCTGCTCATGCACCCTCAACTGCCGTGAGATATAAGCTACTACCCTCTGAGTCTGCATCAATACGCCTCCCAAGCCTACTAACGATGCATCTGTATATACGACGAATGTCCTGTCGCTGCTCGGAATAGTCAAAACCGGCGCTGTAGTCAACTTAGTCTTCAAAATATCAAAGGCCTTCTGGCACTCTATGCTCCATATGAACCGTACACCCTTCTTCGTAAGGTGTGTAATAGGCATCGCATATACTCGTTGAGTGATGAGTAAAGAGAACTTACATCAGGAAGTGTGAATAATAAGATAAAAAAGAAAGTAAATGACATGTCATATACTCATCAGGAATACGCAACTATATGTAAAGTTAACATATTTGTGGAGCCCAATACTTAACTAGTAAAGCATCTAGAGTTTCCATATAGGTACTACACTTTATATGTTATTTAAAATAAAAATCAGGTAATATCCGCGTAACATGACTATCGTGATATTGCAGAGAAAAATCTTCGTGATACAATATGTTCATTACGACATATAAGCTATGCAGCTGGCCAAATCTTGATGCTCTTTATAGAGTCAAAAAGTTTGGAATTACCGAGCCTCTAAATGTTGCTCTCACAAACAACAAAATCCACTTAGCAGATGCTGGGATATTCAGACTGAGTTAGTGTATCTATATACAGCTCATTTATATTATTCTTTCTACGCAGAGCAGACGTGAAGTTATAATCAGCACTTTTGATATTGCACATCGTTTAGGATGAAGATTTGATGCGGACCAAATATAGAATCGAAAAAAAAATTAGGCACATAAATAGAATATATCGAAAAAACATCATCTTCCTGTTCAACCATTTTGTAAGTAGAAATAATTCTTTTATATTGCATTCAATTTTACTTCTAATGATACAAAGATGTGCCTAATAAATAAATGAGAATAATTAGATACATATAATACAATACTGCAGTGAACTAAATAACTAAAAGTTAACTGTGAAATGAGTCAAAACACAACTAAAAATTTAATGGACTATTGCAAGTAAATTTATATGCAAAATTTTTTTACGATTGATGATGAAGTCCATCCTTTTGAAGAGTTCAAAATAGCTAATAAATTAGAGGGTGTATTAATTATAGTGTGTTTATTTACACAAATAAGTAGATCACGTGACCTAGTCTGGGTTGAAGGAAACATAATCACATCTTTTATTTAAAAAGAGATTATGAATTCGATGATCAACCTCCAACAAAAAAAGCTTATTTTTTCTGATTTTTACTCTATTGTTATTAATTTACAATCTAATCATGATATTCAAAACAACACGTGTATCTGCACGTTGCATCCTCAACTAGTCTATTTATAAATAGTATAACATAGTTATATAATTTATCAATAAATATATCAAATTTTCGGGTTTTACATTCTTGCCCCCTTAAAGAATTTCGCTTTTTTTTTTTTTGAAATTCAGAAATCAATACTCAGAAAATCACATACTAGAAAAACAGCATAGTGGGCTAATTTCAAGCCCGCAACGAACATTTAGAATTTACTCTTGATAAGCATATATACTCGGATATTTATCATTCTTAAACAGTCCACGGATGACTATATTCCCACTCAACCTTAATAGAATGGACATAGTACGGTCGGGGCAAAAAATCCAAAAAGGAACACCCCAATATATAATACATGTGTTCGAAAGGGTAAGAATTAAGTGAAAATATCCATTCTAGCGTAATCAAAAACAAACATAACCCACAAATCAAGTCGTACACATCAAATCAAGTGGCACTTCTCAATAGTTTCAGGAAGTCGCGCGAGTCATAACATCTTCCGCGAACTCCATGAAGATCATCCGCTAACCTGCCTTCTGGTTCACTGAGTTTCTCCAGGGAGAAAAAATATCTTGTTTTAAATTTCTCGTGCTCTCCTAGCAGTATAGCAAACTGGGATTTCACATCGTAGTCAACCGCATCCTGCAAGCTAAATTTCTGATGCGTTCAGACCTCACATACTGTTCTTTCATCCCGTATATACTTTCTTAAGCACTAGAAACATGCAGATCATATCGTGTATAATCTCAGACATCGATTCTAGAAGATCTAGTCTGTATGACACAGTTCTATGATGCTTCCAAAATCTGATATCGGTCCAAATGTACTCGTCCGAAACTTCCTTTTCGTCTTCGAATTGGCTACTTGAAAGTCAACTGACACAAGCGACATCTATTTTCCAACATCTAATTTACTCTCCGTCCGTCTGACATCATCTATGGAGTGAAATGCAGCAATAGTACGTAATCTGTACCCCATAAAGATCTTGAAACCTTCAAAATATTCGATGAACATTGAACATCTCATCTGTGCTATCCGGATCTGGAAATCCCCCCATGACGTCGAATAGTCTCCTTGAATAGGTATCTCGCATACATCCTCAGTTGTATAAACGTTAGTACCTTTGCTGGAATAAAATGTATGATTATCTTATCTTCTTTGAATTAGTAATTAAGTGGTTTATCATATTTAAAATGAGACTTAACATGTTATTGGATAAAGAAAATACGTTTGATATAATTCAAATCCTTTACTTATTTGGATAAAGAAAATACGTTTGATAAAGAAATCTAAAAAACATATGCTAGCCAGCACCTAAAATTTTTTGGACTTTGTAAAAAATCCTCTAAGTTTTTTAAATTACAAAAACACCCCTACAAATTTAAAATTTTATTAAAACATCTTAAAAAATTATAAATTTTACTTGTTTTAATTCAGTGAGAATCTAAAAGATATATGCTGGGTAGAAACTAAAAGTTTTTTAACTTTGGAGAAAATATCTTGTAAGTTTTAAAAATTACAAAAACACCCCTAAAAATTCAAAATTTATAAACAAACACCTTCAAAAATTTAAACTTATAAACACACTAAAAACCTACAAATAACACAAAAAAATCCCAAAATTTTATGGAATTTACAATAAACACTAAACTTTTTACAAATTACAAAATAAAACCCTTAAAATTATAAATTTATAAAAATTCTGATAACTTCTAACCTAATAGTACATTGAAAGTATAAGAATTACAAATATCCCCTACATAATTTATAATATAAAGAAAACACCATTAAAGTTTTAAAAATTACAAGCAAAACCTTAAAATTCAAAATTTATAAATAACACCCTGAGAATTTCAAACTCATTAGTAAATTAAAAGCATAGGAATTATAAATAGTCTATAAATAATTTACAATCTGTAGAAAAGGCTTATAAGTTTAAAAATTTACAAAAAGCCCCAAAAATTTATAATTTATAAAAAAATATCATGAGAATTTCTAACCTATGGACACAAAAATGAATATACAAAATTACTAACAACCCTTAGAAAAATAATATTTTATAAAAAAAATAGCATCCTCACTTTAAAAGTATAGATTTAGGAAAAACCTTTCATGGTCAAAATTACCCGTAACTTTTTTAAAAAGAACATAAATGATTGAAAATCTATTAAAATTTAAATTTATAGAAAAAACACCCGTAAAGTTTAGCACATTGCAGATTACCTCTCCAAAGATTGAAAATTTTTAATGATTTTTTGTAATTTCTTGATTTTAATTAATATTTAATAGTTTTGAGTATTTGTAAATTACAAAATTTTATGGTGTTTTTTTACAATTTTTAAAAAATTTTAGGGTGTTTCTTTTGTAGTTTTCTAAATTTTTATTGTGTTTTTAGTGTAATGCATAAATACATCAATTAATGATGATATTAAAGAGTAAGTCGTTCTTAAGATTATTAGGTTATAATTAAGTGTACAACACATCGATCACTGTTCCTAGACAGTTTAGGGTGTTTCTTTTGTAGTTTTCTAAATTTTTATTGTGTTTTTAGTGTAATGCATAAATACATCAATTAATGATGATATTAAAGAGTAAGTCGTTCTTAAGATTATTAGGTTATAATTAAGTGTACAACACATCGATCACTGTTCCTAGACAGTGTAATTTATATATGCAAAAATTTTATATAAAAATTCCTTTACGAATTGAATGGTCACCCATCTTTTGAAGACTTCAAGATACTAATAAATAGAGATGTTGTACTAGATTAATATGTTTATAACTCACAAATAATAGACCAGTTTGGATTGAAGGAAACAATGACGATAAGATTATTAGATCATAGTTAAGTGCGCACATCACTATTCCTAGGCAATATAGTTTATATATGTAAAAAATTTCAGATAATCTATATAGTGGTTAAAAGGTTTTTGATTTAGTGTACTATTTTTTTGTAAATTATATTTAATGTGAACTCACCATATAATATTGATTGTGGTCATCATAAATTTAATATGTTTGATTGATTGACTATAAACGTATATAGACCATAGATTACTTTACTTTCTCACATGAGCTAATATTTGGTGCTTAATAATTTAAATTATTACTTTTAAATTTAATATAAAGAGAAGCTCTAATAACATTTATTTATTTATCTACAGTATATATAATACATTCTCTATTTTTATTTTTGTTGGAGATTTATTTCATAGTTAAGCGTATCAAATTAGTAACTAAAATAATAATTAATTATGCTTAAATTAGGATGATTATAGTTGGTCACTCACTATGAAGTTTTATAAAGATATATACATTACGTTTTATAGCTATCTACACTGTCCATGTATAATTTATAAACTACTTCTTAATTTGACACATTAAATTATTTCTTTTTGTAGAAATTTTTCTTTGACTTTTAGACTCTGTAATCACTATATCACCATTTTAGCGTAGAAAGGACCTCACTCTAAATGGCTTCAAGACAATGTTTGAGTTGAATTGAAGTACATACTATTGTTAATATGTGTATATATTTAAAAAAAAAGATATCAATACTATTTAAGTAGAAGAGAATATTCTAACATATGATATTATAAAAACTAAATATACTCAGTTGAGTGATGAGTAAAAGAGAACTTACATCAGAAAAGTGTGAATAATAAGATAAAAAAGAAAGGTAATGACATTGTCAATAATACTATAAATAGCAAACTATAATGTAAAGTTAACATATTTTGTGGAGCCCAACTACTAACTATAAGCATAGAGTTTTCCATATATATACTTTATAATTTATTTAAAAATATAATATATAGTAATATCGCTGTAATACTATCGTTATTAGGAAAAATTCTTCGCGAATCAATATGTTCATTACGACATATAAGCTATGCACTCCAAATTCTTATGTCTTTTATAGAGTCAAAAAGTTTGAATACGAGCCTCTAACATGTTGCTCTCACAACAACAAAATCCACTTAGCAGATGTGGATATTCTAGATGAGTTATGTATCCTATATACAATATAATTACCCTAGGTAAGTGAGTTATAATAGCATTTTTTATTCACATCGTTTAGGATAAGATTTGATAGGGACCTTGTATCAAAAAAAAAATATATTTAGAGCACATAGTGAAATATATCATAATCTTCATGATCTAATTTTGTAAGAAAATAATTCTTTATATTTTCAATTTTACTTCTATGATACAAAGAATGTGCTATAAAATTAAATGAGAATATTAGATAATATAAATATGAGTGAACTAATAACTAAAAGTTAATGTGAATATGAGTCAAACCACAACTAAAACTTTAATGGACATATTGCAAGTAAATTTATATGCAAAATTTTTTTACGAATTGAATGATCATCCATCTTTTGAAGACTTCAAAATACTAATAAATAGAGGTGTTGTATTAGATTAATGTGTTTATAATTCACAAATAGTAGATCACGTGACCATAGTCTGGGTTGAAGGAAACAATAATAATCTTTTATTTAAAAAAGAGATTATTGAATTGATGATCAATCCCACAAAAAAACTTTATTTTTTTTATTTTTACTCTATTGTTATTAATTTAAATAATCATGATATTCAACCACGTGTATTGCACGTGCATCTCAACTAGTGCAAGAAAAAGGCTAAATTACCAAATTGGGCTATTGTTATGGTAAAATTTATAAATAACACCCTGAGAATTTCAAACTCATTAGTAAATTAAAAGCATAGGAATTATAAATAGTCTATAAATAATTTACAATCTGTAGAAAAGGCTTATAAGTTTAAAAATTTACAAAAAGCCCCAAAAATTTATAATTTATAAAAAAATATCATGAGAATTTCTAACCTATGGACACAAAAATGAATATACAAAATTACTAACAACCCTTAGAAAAATAAAATTTTATAAAAAAAATAGCATGCTCACTTTAAAAGTATAGATTTAGGAAAAACCTTTCATGGTCAAAATTACCCGTAACTTTTTTAAAAAGGACACAAGCCCGACATCTATTTTCCAACATCTAATTTACTCTCTCCGTCTGACCATCCATCTATGGATGAAATGCACAATAGTACGATAAATCTGTTACCCAAAAGAATCTTGGAAACCCTTCCAAAAATATTGAATGAACATTGAAATCTCAATCTGATGCTATCGCATCTGGAATTCCATGAAGTCGAATAGTCTCTTGAATAGGTATCCTCGCATACATCTCAGTTGTATAGTTAGTCCTTGCTGGAATAAAAATGTATTGACTTCATCAGTCCATCCATTACCACCCAAATCGAATCATTCTCTTTCTTCGATTTCGACAACTCTACAATAAGGTCCATAGAAATGTCCGCCCACTTCTACTCCGGAATGGTTAAAAGCTGACGTGATCCTACTTGTCTCTGGTGTTCCGCCTTTACTCATTGACAGGTAAGATACTTAGCTACATACTTTGAAATCTTCCTACGCATAACACTCCATCCAAAGGTGTCTCTTTAGGTCCTTGTACATCTTAGGGGTCCCTGGACGTACTATGAACTGAGTACGATGTGCTTCATTTAGCAACTCCCTCTTAAGCTCTGCACTGGTTGGCATAACCAGTCTATCCTTCATCCGTAGACTTCCATCTGCTCCAACGGCCCAATCAGTCTTAGGCGCTTTGGAAATTTCCTCCTTCTGGATTTGAATTCAATAGTTTTTCAACTGAGTTCTGACAACTCTGTCACTCCAAGATGGCTGCACTGTCACAGCTCCCAAAAATGTACTGGTTCCTCTAATCTCGGGTCTAAAATCAAGCTGGCTAAGAGTGATAAGATCCCAATGCAATGAACATCTCAAAGCTGAAATCTGATGTCTACGCTTCTTGTTTAATGCATCTGCTATGACGTTCGCCTTCCCCGGATGATACTGGATCACGAACTCGTAGTCCTTAATAAACTCAATCCATCTCCTCTGTCTCTGGTTGAGTTCCTTCCAGGAAAAGAGATACTTCAGACTTTGGTGGTCTGTGAATAACTCAAACTACACTCCATATAGGTAGTACCTCCAAGACTTCAGTGCAAATACCACTGCTGCCAACTCCAAATCATGAGTGGGATAGTTCTGCTCATGCACCCTCAACTGCCGTGAGATATAAGCTACTACCATCTGAGTCTGCATCAATACGCCTCCCAAGCCTGCCAACGATACATCTGTATATACGACGAATGTCCTGTCATTGCTCGGAATAGTCAAAACCGGCGCTGTAGTCAACTTAGTCTTCAAAATATCAAAGGCCTTCTGGCACTCCATGCTCCAAATGAACTGTACGCCCTTCTTCGTAAGGCGTGTAATAGGCGTCGCAATCTTCGAGAAGTCCTGAATGAACTTCCTACAATATCCAGCTAAACCCAAAAAGCTACGAATCTCTGTCACCGTCTTCGGTGGCTCCCAATCAAGAACTGCCGTGACCTTAGCCGGGTCCACTGCTATACCCTCTCGACTGATAACATGGCCAAGAAATCTGACTTCTGAAAGCCAAAACTCACACTTGCTGAACTTAGCATACAGCTGATGCTCCTGAAGAGTCCTCAATGCTATCCGTAGATGCTCCTCGTGATCCGCCTCCGACCTCGAGTAAATGAGAATATCATCGATGAAAACGATCACGAACTGATCTAAGAAGGGACGGAACACCCGGTTCATCAAGTCCATGAATACCGCGAGTGCATTGGTCAACCAAGACCTCGAAAGAACCATATCGAGTAAGAAAGGCGGTCTTGGGAATGTCAATCTCCCTAACCCGCAACTGATGATAGCCAGAACGAAGATCAATCTTCGAGAAATACTGCGCACCCTGCAACTGGTCAAACAAGTCATCAATCCTAGGTAGTGGGTACCTATTCCTGATAGTGACCTTGTTCAACTCTCTATAATCTATGCATAATCTCATACTACTGTCCTTCTTCTTCACGAAGAGGACCGACGCACCACACGGAGAGTGACTCCGGCGAATAAAACCCTGAGCTAATAACTCCTCCAACTGGGTCTGAAGATCCCTCATCTCAGCTGGTGCCATACGATAGGGTGCGCGGGATATCGGGGCTGTGCCTGGCTGTAACTCAATACAGAACTCAACCTCTCTCACAGGAGGTAACCCAGGTATGTCCTGAAAGACATCCTGATAATCTGAGACAACTCTAGTCTCCGATAGGGTGCGCGGGATATCGGGGCTGTGCCTGGCTGCAACTCAATACAGAACTCCACCTCTCTCACCGGAGGTAATTCAGGTATGTCTTGAAAGACATCCTGATACTCTGAGACAACTCTAGTCTCTAATAACTCAGCACCCTGTTGCCCTGAGAGGTGGCTACAATCATCTCGAACCCGTCAGACGCTCGCAACTTGACTGTCTTCGCAAAGCAGTCAATACTAATATGGTAGGAAGACAACTAATCCATACTAAGGATGACATCGAACTCGGACATATGCAACACTATCAAATCAACTATGAACTCCGACTCGTCTAAACTGACGGTACACCTCCTACAAACGCTCTCCAGAAGCGATACCTCACCTAAAGGGGTGGAAACAGATAGAGGGGTGTCTAGTGGCTGCGCTACGAGCTGGAGTCTAGTCATAAATGCATGCGAGATGATAAATGCATACGATATGAAGGAATGTGAAGCTCCCGAATCGAAAAGAATACGGGCGGGAAAGGAATTCACAAAGAACGTACCCTCCACTACTGCTCCGCTAGCTCCATGATCACGGGGAACTACTGCATAAACCCTGCCCGTGGCTGAAGACTGCTCTGTTGCTGGAGATGGAGAATATGGGACAATCTGCCCCTGAGGAACCTCCTGAACTACTCGAACCTACCCCTCAGTCCTCTGTACTGCTGGCAGTGCCTCAAGCCTGTTCTGTTGGCCCTGACCTCTGCCCTGCTGGCGCTGCTGCTGCTGCTGGTTCGGACCCTTGCCCTGCTGGGCTCCCGCTGGTGCACTACGACACTC
>NC_033795.1:71729827-71732262 GCF_001876935.1 Asparagus officinalis | reverse complement strand
AGTTAAAACAAGTTCCCCGGAACTTGTGCTGCTGACGTGCTTTCTGATCCTGTTGAGATCCCTTCTTATGAGGGCTCTGCTGATGCTGTTGGGATCCAATCAAGGGTCTCTTGTTCTTGCCCTTGTCTCCGGCGTGCCCTCTCTTAGCACTCCCTTCCTCGTCCTTCTGGAACTTAGCTGTCCCATTTTCTTGAGAAATGTCGGTTTCAGCTACTGGTGGTAGTGGTGTAATGTGATTCACCACAAGCTCCTCGATTGCTGCTATCCTATCGACTAGGGGAGCAATAAGATCTACCAGGTACTGGGGAGGCCGGCTGCTGCTCAGATGGAGTCTGTTGCGACTCTGCCTGCCCAGCTCTCCGAGTACGAGGCCTACGACGTCCTGTCATCTTTCTGATCATAAGAAAATAAGAGTTGTGAGCCAAAATAGACGTCTATAAATAGCGTATCATGACACAATTTTCACATCATATAGTATTTGCACAACTGTTTGAATTTATACAAAATTAGTTGTCATAAAAAAAAATTCTCAAATTTTGAGATATACGCATATATCGTCCTCACTCATACTAGGAAATCCTTACGGACTCTATACATGAATCCTAGGAAACTCTATCCTAGCTCCACGACTCGACACAGGATGATCCTAAGGATACTGGAACTAGAGCTCTGATACCAACTATGACGCCCCTGGGTTCACTCAAGGCTGCAGTCCAGGGTGAAACCAAGAATGTCAAACCTGCCATGCACCACACCGTGCAATAACATGTTTCACCATCACAATTAACATCTATCTAGTAGAGTCAACAACTGGTGTAGGTACAAAACAGGTAAAAGATAATACAAGATATATTAATGGAATGATAACAGTCACATAAATATCTCATCATCCCACATACAGAAATACATAGCCAAGATCTGAGTAGATAAACTGGAATACTCAACAAGTCTCAAATACAAATATCTGACGAAAAGGAAATAAGGCACACAGCCTTTACAACTTCTAGAACAAGACTCTCAAATGTCTAAACACAAATCTACTGTGGAACTCCAAAATAAAACATAGCTAAAATAGACAGCTGAACACTAAAGTGTGTCGCCATCAACCTGCGACTCTCCGGGCTCCTGGCTTGTTACCTGAAAGGGGGAGGGACAACGAGCGTCAAAGCGCTAGCGAGTAACATCACAACCAACCCCAAGGGAACATGGCTCGTTGTATAAGAAAATACAGTTAATATATAAGAAATCAAAAATCATTCATCTTACTAAAGAGGGTTTTAGTATTTAGAAATTTACAACACGAGCATAGGTACGTCGAGCGAAATAATCCAAACAAGGAAACCCTCATGTATATACCTTACATCTCAAATTGTAAACTCCTAAATACCAAACCCAAGGTTCTAGTGCAGTAATAATAATAAAAGAAATACGACGAACATCAGAGCATGAAAACAGTGTTGTGACATAGCCCACATGAGTATCATGTTATTACTTACATGAATATCATGTCAAAATCTACATAAGTGTCATGTCAAACTCACATGAGTGATATGTCAGAAAACGATTAAGTGTCCAAAATATAGACTATATAAATTAAACGTCCAACCCATAGACTGCATGAAGTAAACGTCCAACTCATGAACTGAAAATAACCGTTGTCCAACGCATGGACCGGATGTGACCGTTGTCCAACGCATGGACCGGATGGTAATGCATATCCAGCACGAGGATTAAATAGCAATGCATGTCCAACACGAGGACTAAGTGGGAAGGGTGTCCAACACGAGGACTAAAAGGTAATGCTTGTCCAACACGAGGACTGAGATATACAGAAAAACCTACTTATATCAATCCACACTAAAATCAGTGTGTAAGTCCCCAATTTATACCCTCAGGTCATCTATCATGCATGGATACATAATAAGACTAAAACCAAGGTTAGATAATCCTGGCAAACTCTCGCACATGAGTGAAATACCCCAGAATACACAAAACAGGGGTTATACAACAGACAGAGCGGCGGTCGACCGCACCGGTCGACCGCTCTCTGATACGCGGCTGGCGGTCGACCGCTGCGGCTTCGTGGTCGACCGACAGAGCGTCGCGGTCGACCGCAGCCCTAAAGCGAGCCCGGCGGTCGACCGCTCCGGTCGACCGCCAAGCGGACAGAAACCCAATTCTGGGTTTCTGTCAGCTCGAAACCTGAAACAAGATTTGATATTCTACGATAACAAGAGTTTTAACGATTCAAAAATCATACTAAAGATAAACAACTAATCCCAAGCTTGAAATCTACATTTTTAATCTTCTAAATCCATGAGAAACAAACCAAAAATGTTTTAATAACTGTAAAAAAATGATTTAAATCTTGTTTAGGCAATTTCAGATCTAGATCTTATTGATAAAAGTCCTTTGGTGAGCTTTTAAAGTTGAAA
>NC_033795.1:71723033-71728827 GCF_001876935.1 Asparagus officinalis | reverse complement strand
GACGAGTTATAACTCAGGGTTTTATTCACCGGAGTCATTCTCCGTGGGGCGCGCCGGTCCTCTTCGTGAAAAAGAAGGACGGTAGTATGAGATTATGCATAGATTATAGAGAGTTGAACAAGGTCACTATCCGGAATAGGTATCCTCTACCTAGGATTGATGACTTGTTTGACCAGTTGCAGGGTGCGCAGTGTTTCTCGAAGATTGATCTTCGTTCTGGCTATCATCAGTTGCGGGTTCGGAAGATGGATATTCCTGGTCATGCCATTTGGGTTGACCAATGCACCCGCGGTATTCATGGACTTGATGAACCGGGTGTTCCGTCCCTTCTTAGATCAGTTCGTGATCGTTTTCATCGATGATATTCTCATTTACTCGAGATCGGAGGCGGATCATTAGGAGCATCTACGGATAGCATTGAGGACTCTGCAGGAGCATCAGCTGTAGGCTAAGTTCAGCAAATGCGAGTTTTGGCTTTCAGAAGTCAGATTCCTTGGCCACGTCATCAGTAGAAAGGGTATAGCAGTGGACCCAGCTAAGGTCACGGCAGTTCTTGATTGGGAGCCACCGAAGACGGTGACAGAGATTCGCAGCTTTTTGGGTTTGGCTGGTTACTACAGGAAGTTCATTCAGGACTTCTCGAAGATTTCGACACCGATTACACACCTTACGAAGAAGGGTGTACTTACGAAGAAGGGTGTACCGTTCGTATGGAGCATGGAGTGCCAGAAGGCCTTTGATATATTGAAGACTAAGTTGACTACAACGCCGGTTTTGACCATTCCGAGCAGTGACAGAACATTTGTTGTGTATACGGATGCATCATTGGCAGGTTTAGGAGGCGTACTGATGCAGACTCAGAGAGTGGTGGCCTATATCTCACGGCAGTTGAGGGTGCATGAGCAGAACTACCCCACTCATGACTTGGAGTTAGCAGCAGTGGTGTTTGCACTGAAGTCATGGAGGCACTACTTGTATGGAGTACAGTTTGAGCTGTTCACAGACCATCAGAGTCTGAAGTATCTATTTTCTCAGAAGGAACTCAATCAGAGGCAGAGGAGGTGGATTGAGTTTATCAAGGACTACGAGTTCGCGATTCAGTATCATCCAGGGAAGGCGAACTTTTGGGAGCTGTAACAGTGCAGCCGTCATGAAGTGACAGAGTTGTCAGAGCTCAGTTGGGAGACTCTTGGATTCAAATCCGAAAGGAGGAGATTTCCAAGGAACCTAAGACTGATTGGACCATTGGAGATAATGAAGGTCTACGGATGAAGATTAGATTGGTTATGCCAGCCAGTGCAGAGCTGAAGAAGGATTTGTTTGATGAGGCGCACCGTACTCGGTACACAGTACATCCAGGGACTACCAAGATGTACAAGGACCTGAAAAGGCGATTCTGGTGGAGTGGTATGCGGAGAGAGATTGCAGATTATGTGGCTAGATGTTTTACCTGTCAGCAGGTGAAGGCAGAACATCAGAGACCGGCGGGGACACTTCAGCCTTTACCCATTCCAGAGTGGAAGTGGGCAGATATCTCTATGGATTTTATTGTGGGGTTGCCGAAGTCGAAGAAGGGGAATGATTCAGTTTGGGTGATAGTGGACCGGTTGACGAAGTCAGCACATTTTATGCAGGTGAAGGCAGAACATCAGAGACCGGCGGGGACACTTCAGCCTTTACCCATTCCAGAGTGGAAGTGGGCAGATATCTCTATGGATTTTATTGTGGGGTTGCCGAAGTCGAAGAAGGGGAATGATTCAGTTTGGGTGATAGTGGACCGGTTGACCACCCCCAGACGGATGGTCCGACAGAGAGGGTGAATCAGGTGTTGGAGGGCATGTTGCGGGCATGTGTCATTGACTTCCAAGGCAGCTGGGAGGATCACATTCCATTGATAGAGTTCGCTTATAACAACAGTTATCAAGCGACGATCGGGATGGCCCCGTACGAGGCATTGTATGGGAGGCCCTGTAGATCACCGATATGTTGGGCCGAGCCGGAGGACAGCTTGATGCTTGGGCCAGAGTTAGTGAGGCAGACTACTGAGAAAGTAGCCTTGATCAGAGAGCGGATCTTAGCCGCTCAGAGTCGGCAGAAGAGCTATGCGGATAAGAGGCGGAGACCCCTAGAGTTTCAGATTGGGGATTGGGTTATGCTTAAGGTATCGCCTATGAAAGGCGTGCAGCGATTCGGGAGGCGGGGAAAGCTCGCACCGAGATATATTGGGCCTTTTCAGATTCTAGAGCGCATTGGAGCCGTGTCATACAGACTAGATCTTCCCGCATCGATGTCTAGTATACACAACGTGTTCCATATTTCTATGCTCAAGAAGCATTTGCATGATGAGGAGCAACAGCGAGTATTGGATGCACCGGAGATCGAACTTCAGGATGATTTTACCACTATTGAGATTCCGGTCTGTGTTCTTGCCAGAGAGGACAAGAAGCTTAGGAACAAAGTAATCCCCTTGATAAAAGTTCAGTGGAACCGAGGAGGCATTGAGGAGATTTCTTGGGAGCGCGAAGAGGACATGCGTCGTGACTACCCAAACTTGGTTGAGCAGGTAAATAAATTCTTGCTTTGATTTTCATGTCTTAACTTATGTGCATACCCTTGGTTATGTTTACATTTAACGCTATAATGAGGATACTTTCGCTTAAATTTTAATCGGTTGGAACACATGGTATATATATGGGGGGTTCCTTGTTTGGATTTTTCACCCGATGTACTAGTTCCACTCGATTAGGATTTGACCGAGAATATTATCATTTTAGATCGTTAGGTGTAAATATCTTTATAATAGTTCATATTGCAAAGTTCGTATGATTTCCGAATTTCGAGGACGAAATTCTTTTAAGGGGGGAAGAATGTAAAACCCCGAAAAATTTCTATAATGTATATATGTATATATATGTGTGAATTAGTAATAGTAGATAATTCCCTTGTGATAAATAACTATATAAGCATAAGATATATATGTGTATCAGAGTTTGGGAGCCCAGCAGGTGTCTGCAAGTGAGAGAAATTGAGTGAGTTGGCGATCAGCAGGTAAAATGCCATCAGCAGGCATTTTTGTGCTGATCGGTCGACCGGCGCGGTCGACCGGCGCGGTCGACCGATCAGCGATCAGAGAGATTACCAGGTTTTGGTTTCGGGTTTTTAGTTGTTGGGTTTTGGGTTTCGGGTCGGGTTGGGGAGTTGGTATTTATACCAACTCAACCCAGGAGAGATCTCCTCAGCCCCAAACGTAAACCCTAGCCCCCTCTCTTCTTCCTCAAAACCCTAACTGGATTTTGGCAATCTGGGAGCAGTCCTTGGGGATTTTCGGCAGATCGTGGGTTTTCAGCGAAGGGGATCAACATCTTACAGATCTAGGGCATTATCAGCAACCAAGGCGAGTAATTTCTCGCCCAACCCCCACCCCTTTTGGTTTAAACATCAAGAACTGAGTTTTTATTGGATTTATGGAGCCAAATTCGTATCTTTGTTTAGCTAATAGTTTACTATAGCCTAGAATATGGGTTTGGGGCTTAATATGTTGTCAAAACTCACCCATGCCCTGTTAAAGAAGATCTAGATCTGAGTTTTTGCCTAAAAGAGTTTCAAACATCTTTACAGCTTTTAAAACGATTTGGATTTGTTTCTCATGGATTTAAGATCTTGAAAATATAGATTTCAAACTTTGGTTTTGGTTGTGTATTTTCAGTATGATCCCATTTTTATCAAATACCCATGTTATCGAAATCTTTGGTTCCAGGTTTTAGCAGCTGACAGAACCCAGGTAGGGTTCTGTTCGCTCGGCGGTCGACCGACGCGGTCGACCGCTGAGCTCGAGTCAGGGCTTCGGTCGACCGCGTCATTTATTCGGTCGACCGCTATTTGATTTCGGTCGACCGCGTCATTTTTCGGTCGACCGCGATGTCTGGTCGGTCGACCGATATTCCTGGCGGTCGACCGTCCTGATTTGTATCAGAGTTCGGTCGACCGTATCGGTCGACCGCCGACCCCTCTGTTGCAGATTTCCAGATTTGGTGTTTTTGGGTATTTTTACTCCTATTCGGGGTTTTGTCTGGTTTATCTGACCTAGTTATTAGCCCCACTATGTGTCCATGCATGATAGATGACCTGAGGGTATGAATTTGGGACACATATACCGATTTGGTTATGAAAACTGATAAGTAGATTTCACTACATACTTGTGGCGGCCTTATGCAAATCCCTACAGTCCTCGTGTTGGACTATAATCCATAAGAAGTCCTCGTGTTGGACTATAATCCCTCTCAGTCCTCGTGTTGGACAACTGCCATTTATTCCATGAGTTTGGAAAACTACGATAGTTGGACCTTGCATCGGACATGGTTCTTCTTCCTGCGTGTGATTATTGTACCACATTTCACAACATACTGATTATGCAAATTTTGTACCACACTTATGAAGGTATTGACACAATATTTATGTAATAAATATTGTGATATTTACGTTGACTATATCACCACACTGTAATTATGCTCTGGTGTTTGCTGTATTTCTTTTATTATTATTTCTGTACTAGAACCTCGGGTTTGGTGTTTAGAGATTTACAATTTGAGATACAAGGTATATACATGAGGGTTTCCTTGTTTGGATTATTTCGCTCGACGTACCTATGCTCGTGTTGTAAATTTCTAAATACTAAAACCCTCTTTAGTAGGATCAATGATTTTAGATCTATTATATATTATCTGTATTTTCATATACAACGAGCCCTGTCCCCTTGGGGTTGGTTGTGATGTTACTCGCTAGCGCTTTGACGCTCGTTGCCCCTCCCCCTTTCAGGTCACGAGCCAGGAGCACGGAGAGCCGCAGGTTGATAGCGGACCACATTAGTGTTCAGCTTTACTTTCTAGCTATGTATTATTTTCTTTGGTCTCCACTGTAGTGAGGTTAGACATTTGAGGGTATTATTCTAGAAGTTGTAAAGGCTGTGAGCCTTATTTCCTTATTGTCAGATATTTGTATTTGAGACTTATCAAGTATTTCAGTTTATCTACTCAGATCTTGACTATGTACTTCTATGTTGTTGGATGATGAGATATTTATGTGACTATTATCATTTCATCAGTATTCCTCGTAATGTCTTTTACCTGTTTTGTACCTACACCAGTTGTTGACTCTACTAGATAGATGTTAATTGTGATGGTGAAACATGTTATTGCACGGTGTGGTGCATAGCAGGTTTGACATCCTAGGTTTCACCTCGGACTGCAGCCTTGTGTGAACCCAGGGGCGTCACAGTTGGTATCAGAGCTCTAGTTCCAGTATCCTTAGGATCATCCTGTGTCGAGTCGTGGAGCTAGGATAGAGTTTCCTAGGATTCATGTATAGAGTCCGTAAGGATTTCCTAGTATGAGTGAGGACGATATATGCATATATCTCAAAATTTGAGAATTTTTTTTTGACAACTATTTTTGTATAAGTTTAAAGTATTTGTGCAAATACTATATGTTGTGAAAATTGTATTGTGATACGCTATTTATAGAAGTCTATTTTGACTCATAAACTCTTATTTTCTTACGAGCAGAGAGATGGCAGGATGTGGTAGACCTCGTACCAGGAGAGCTACCCAGGCAGAGTCACAGCAGACTCCATCCGAGCAGCAGCCAGCTCAGTCCGAGCCTCAGCAGGCACCACCCGAGCCGCAGCAGGCTCCTCAGTACTTGGTGGATCTTATGGCTCCTCTCATTGCCAGGATGACGGCCATTGAGGACTTGGTGACGACTCATATAGCACCACGAACACCACCACCACCGGTAGC
>NC_033795.1:71695866-71711765 GCF_001876935.1 Asparagus officinalis | reverse complement strand
AAATGCTGCTGGAGATTGGATTTGTAAATGGGCCGGATTTTTATTTTTGAAAATCAAATGCTCATCACTTGAATGGGCCGAAACTCTAAGTGGACTTGATTGCTTCAATTTTTGAAAATGAAATAGCTAAACACTCCATGACCAGACTTGAGGTGGAGTTGAAATCACAGCAAAGAGTTGGGCCGAAATTGTGATCGGACTTGGGCTTGGAATTTGCAAGAAAATTCTTTTGAAAATCAAATGAACATGGGCTCAAGAATTGGATTTTATTTTTCTTTTGAAAATCAAATAAATCAAAGGTGGAGATTGTTGCTTGGGGCTCAAGACAAATCCAATGGCTCATATTCATTGAAGATTACTATAAATAGGGGTAGAGAGTGAGGGGTTAGAGGTGTGAAAATTTTGTAAACTCCTTTTGGAGAGGAGGGCTACTCTTAATTGAGAAGGCCTTCCAAAAATTGTAACTTTAGTTGCAATTAATAAAAATAATTTTTTCCTCTTTAAATTTGTTCTTTCTCCTCTTTGTTGAATGATGAGGATGGAGATGAAGAGCAATTTGAAGGTTTGCATTTCTTTTCTCTTTTATTTCTTTTTAGTAATTTCTTTATTATTGCTTATTAGTTAGATTTAAATTCATGCTTGTAGTATAGATTTACTTTCTTGTCTTTTTTATTTTCTTTTTGCACTTTAATTTGTAGAGTAGATTTATTTTTCTTGCATTTAATTTCTGCAATTTATTTTGTAGTTTAGATTTTTATTTTCTTTGTAATTAGATTTATTTCTTGTTCATAGTTTAGATTTTTCTTTTCTTTTTAATTTTGTAATTAGTCTTCTTTTTCTTGTTTTTATTTCTTAAGATGTGAATTTAATTCTTGTAGGAATCTTAGAATTGTATGAAACTAGTCTAATTTCTTTTATATTGTATGAATTATTCTCTTGTACTTAAAATGTTCATGTTTAGGATAATCAACTAGAGAACTAATCGGTAGAAGAAGAATTTGATAATCTATGCTTATCTTAAATGGTTTGATAGGTTATGCTTATGAATTCTAGGATTATTATCATGTTGTTGTTCTTATCATGAATAGTAATTTTGACTTAGATGATAATTTGATAGGTTACACTTTCCTTAAATGGTTTGATAATCTATGCTTAATAAATCTAAGTTGAAATATGATAAAAAGAGAATAGTTTATATTTTGTAATTGAAATTGGTTAGTGGATTATATTCTAGATTTCTTACCTCTTTTGAATCCTTCATCTTAACTTTCTTAAATTTTCTTTTCATTTTTGGTTTTATTTCTTGATTTTATTAATTCATATTTCTTGCCTTATGATTTCATTTATTCTTTAATTCTTCCTTCTCTCCTCTAAAATTCAATTTATTACCTCTTGCATATAAATCAAAACAACCACTCATACAATCACACTTATTCTTTATTCCTAATTGTCACGCACAAAATATAAGAACCAAGTTTAATAATCTCTTAAAATCACCTTCTTCGTGGGATCGATATCTTTTTATACTATAACTTGATAAATTGTGCACTTGCAATTTTGGTACATAATTATGCCGCATCAAGTTTTTGGCGCCGTTGCCGGGGAAGGTGCTAAAATAGGATTTTATTAACTTGATTCTTTAACTTGTGTATTTTTCTTGTGAAGGAACCGCTTGGAGCTTGAAAATCTTGGATTGAAGATCAAGAATTTGGAGCATTGCTTTCGGGTAAGTCTTCTTTCTAGTTTTCAATTCCACCCTCTTTAGCTAGCTTCACAATTAGAGACAATTAGGATTTAAAAAAAAAGAGATTTTATTTTTGTTGACCATAATAAAATTCATCTTCTCACATTTGCTTGTTGTTGACCATAATTAAAAAAAAAAGATTTTCTTTTTATCATCCTTTTTAGTCGCTTTTAATTTCTAGGGTTGCATTTCATATAGTGTAGGAATTCACCAAAGTGATTGTAGCACTTGATTTGGCACACACTTAAAACATTCTTAAGGGCAAAACCCCAATCAAGATAAGGTAAGGGATTTCATCACCCTTTCCTTAGCCCACAAATCACTAATTCCTCACTTCACAAACCCAAGCCTTCTAAAACTCATTAGACGTTGGCCCCTAAGGATTCGAGCTCAATAAGGAACAAGAAATCCTTAAGTGAACGGTTTAAGTTTTCTCAGAATAGTTGGTGTCTAAGGCAAGGTTTAGGGGTTGCGTAAAGCGCTCCGCAAGGAAAGAGGTACTTAATTGATCTTTGATCACCCTCTAGTACTATCCTTACCTGGCTAACTACCTGGGTAAAACTTTGATCTTTTCACTGTAGGAATTTTTGGTTAGGAGCTGGTCTAGTGGAGTTAGGCTAAACCCTAGAGTTAGAGTTGATTGAAAAGTGATTGCCTTGATTTGTTTTAGTTAGGATTTTTTTCTTTATCTTCTCATATTAAAAAAAAACTAATTTTCTTTCTTCTTTCCTTTAAAAAAACTAATTTTCTTTCTTTTTTTAAAAAAAAAATTTGTTTTGGTGTATGCAATTTTGGGTTCGGGATAATTTTCATCGCTTAATCCGTGTTGAACCAATCCAAGAAATGGCAAATCAACCAGTTCTTCAGGATATGTGTTACCCCACCAGAAATGCAATTCCATCTTGCATAAGACTCCCCGAAGTAAATGGAGCAAATTTCGAGCTTAGACCGCATTTCATTAACATGCTTCCCAAATTCCTAGGTAATGAAACAGAAGATGCATATATATTTATCTCGGAATTTGAGGAAGTATGTATTATGATAAAAATGAGAGAATTAACCGAAGATGCGATTAAGCTTAGATTTATTCCATTTGCTCTAAAGGACAAAGCTAAAAAATGGCTGTACAGCTTACCGATAAATTCCATCTCAACTTGGGAGGAATTTGTCACCGTTTTTCTCAAGAAATTTTTCCCTATTCACAAAACGGTAAAGCTTAGGAACAGCATTCAGAATTTCAAAATTGTCCCGGGAGAGCCATTCTGGAAATACTTTGACCGATTTAAAGATCTTTTAATCCAATGTCCTCATCACGGTCTAGAAAAATGGCGATTGTGCCAAGTCATATATGAAGGATTGGACTATTCTTCAAAAACATCTTTAGAATCGATGTGTCAGGGAGATTTTATGAGAAAAAACGCAGATGAAGCTTGGGAATTTCTAGAGAGTTTATCCGAGAAAACAATGCAGTGGGAAAACTGTGATGACAGGGTTTCATCTGTTTCCCAATCTAAGTCTAGTGGTCTTTCCCTGGAGTCAAACATTGCTTCTGAAGCGAAGATGGCGACGATTATGCGGAGGTTAGAAGCCTTAGAAGTTAAGGAATGAGCTCCGGCTCAAATCAATCACATTTCTGCCCCGGGATGTCATAACTGTCAGTCTCCTACCCATGTTTCAGAGGAATGTCCTCTTCTAGGAAACAACCACGCTTTAGACAGATGAACGCTGCATTCCAGCGTCCTAGAAATGATCCATTTTCTCCAACCTACAATCCAGGTTGGAGAAATCATCCCAATTTTGCTTGGAACCAAGGATCAAACCCACAATTCCCGAGGGGAAACACTATCCCGTTCAATGCACCGAACAATTTTTCTAACCCACCTTTTCCAAACCAACATCCTCATCCTCACCAGCCTACAAATCAATCAAATTCTGATCATGACAAACGTTTAAGGGCCTGTTCGGTTATTTTCCGAAAAAAAAAAGAAAACTGAAATATGAAATCAAAACCATTTCAAAGCATTTCAAAGAGGTTTCTCAGATTTGATTTGTTATGTTCGTTTGACATGGAAATCTTCGGTTTGAAATCACAGATCACATTTCACCTGTTCGGTACAGCAAATGAGAATAAAGAAATGTAGTGTCCTTTACCAACATAGGTTTCATTTCACCTGTTCGGTTTGCCCAAACCCAAATGAGGAAATCAGGCAATTTAGTGTGTGCGGTGAGGTTACCTCCAAACTTTTTTCCTCCAACCAGCCAACGGTAAAATTTTTGCAACGGTCAAAATAACAACATACAGGGCAGAGGCAATGACCAGCAGCAGGGGTATTTTGCCAAGTAAATGTTGTAATCTGCTCTATGAAAATGTAATGCAGTTATCTCCAAGTAAATGTTGTTGCATATCACTCCATTGACAATGCAACATGGAAACATCTCCATTGAAATGTAATGCGTAAATGTCCACTGAAAATGTAATGCATAAATCCCCATTTCTAAATCTCCCCATCCAGCATATAGGTAAAAACATTTTCAGTCAACCAATAACTCCATGTGCAATGGAGATAGAAAAAACTCGATTAAATGTAATTTCCAGCAATGAACAACAACTGAGTATTTTGAATCAGAGATGACAGCATTGAGTGGAAGTATAACACAGTTTTGAGTTTCAAAGTGGGACTAATCCAATGCATCATAGTCAACGCGTAATAAAGTCTGACAATTATGACAAGTTGTGCTCAGATATATGTCTACAATACATTGATCCCACACCAGCAAAGTGGTTTGCATCACAATGATGGCTGCATTCCTTCCAATTTACTCCTCATCAAAAACAGGTAAATGTTGGGAATGCCTCGCCACTAACAGTGCATGTACTTATATACTGGTGAGGACAGATCAGCTACAAGACAATCATCACAGCACAATTAATCATGCAATTGCAAACTGACCCACCCAACAGTCTCAGGATATCATGACAAACAGTTACTGCAAGAACCACGTCTCAAAAACAAGGTAAGGCCTGCCAGTCAATTGTAAAGATGCTGCATATCACAAATATCATGCCTCGCCTTTACCTATTGTTTAAGATACGTGGGATGCATATGATTGATTGCATTGATTCTCATCACAGCACAAAGGTGCCAATTAAAATGCAATGAAGATACTTGCCATACCAGGATTGTGTTTGCACATGAAGCGTGGGCACTTTACCAACAATCCTCGTACACCTGAAAATAGAGTGGAAAAAGCAACGTCTACTGCAAACAGATAATGGGAGATAAAATACAAACGCAGACTGTCATCATAATCACGCATACTACCGCGTTGCACCTAAATCACAACTGAGCTACAAAACAACGTAACCTAATAAGTTACAGGCATACCCGTTCTTACAAAATACAACTTGATAGTAGCGCAAAAAGTTGCAAAAATACATAGTTCCCCACCCATCTCCATAATGGACCCTGTAAGCTAACAATAGGTAAAAAATGAAGATGATTATTTGTAATAAATTGCACGACCGTATAAGCAGCAGATCAAATTAAGTACCTGAAATGACAAACTAGCTCCACCCCTCTTGCATTTTCCTAAAATTTTCTAACAAAGCTCTCTGACCGAAGTCAGTCTTACCTATAAAATGCCTGGCCTTGGATTCATCCTAAAAAATGTGATCATAAAAAAGCTCCAGGAATTCTATTGAGTATGTATCCTTGTGCTTGAAGATGGCTTTGGACAATTTCTCTGTCCAGTGGAGATTAATAAGATTCATAGAACTTGAAAAATGTTTAACTTCGTCAACCATTTGCTGCATTATCTCTTTCTCGTTTAGACCCTTCCTCCCCCTCGCTTTAGCCGAAGTGATTCTCCTCTGTTTGTCCTTATTGCTTGACCAGACATTGTTGTTTTCAGATTGAGTTTCTTCATCTACTAGGTTGACTGACCGAGGTGACTTTTGGGTCAAAGGAATGCTAACATCCTCGTCGTCATCACCTGCAAGGTTAATCGGATCCTGACCTCCAAATTTCTCCATTGCAGCCTTAGCGAAGTTACCTCTCGCTTGATCATCCCCACAAATGATAGCTAGGTTCTCATAGTGCTTCAGAGGCTTATTAATGTACTCTTTAAGCTTGCTCTTATTTTTTATCCTGCTCGCATAAATACACATCATTTACCAAATGTGCATGAGAAAGAATCCAACAAAATTGGAGCGGGTTTGAAAGCATATACCTCATTCCACGTATCAAAACTCTCTGGATCCAACATTATCGTTTGAGTATCTTCATCCCAACCTGCACCACTAATGTTACGAGCCGCCTGCATGTCTTGAAACCAAGAACGAATTATTTTCATATGATTTACAACACTTTTCGTTTGAAAGGAAGTACCAAACTCCTTGTTCACTTCAGCAGCTGCCATAGCAAATGCATGTTGCTTAAAGTTTTTGTCTGGCTTAAGACCAGACTTGGCCAATTTTGCGAGGAAGGGTATAAGCACGTCATCATGTGCAGAGGTCCACCATCTGGTTGGGCCAACCTTTGTAGCTTCGACCTCAACTGTGTTTCTTCTTTTCTTATGGGAAAGGGCTTTGCCCTTTCTTGGTGTACAAGCAGAAGTTGCTACTGCTTCATCCCTGTCACTTCTTTTGTTGTTACCTGAGCCAGAATTAGTCCCTGTAATACTAACTGGGGAAGGAATTTGGCCGGATGAATTCGAGGCTTGACAATTTTGGGGCAAAGGTGGTGGACTATTGAGCATGTGCATGTAAGATGAAACGGGATGATGCATAGCGAAAAAGTTACCATCGTAGCTTGTCATATTTGGAAAACCTGACTGGAACATGGAATTGACACTGTGGGGAAAGGGTAGGCTTGCGGGGAAAGCATGAGATGATGGTGGGGCCATTGAATTTGTGAAGTGAGTGGAAGTCACATCTTTGCCTAAATTCATCTGTTCGGATCTTGATTTATCCCCCATTGCCTATATTTAAACCAATTCAGTCATGATAAAGTGAAAACTGGATCAGTTAACAACATAGGAATATTACTAAAGCAAATGAGTAAAAGATGACAATACACGCATGTATTTTAAGAAAGCTCAGATATAATATATTACCCATTACATTTCAGAGCACAAATGGCATAGCAAGCAATTAATAAGTCTAATAATGCATACATAAAACTGCAACAGAAACTAAATCACGCTGAATAAAAGGACAACGTCGTACAGCAGTATTATAGACTCACAGATATCTAAGTAATACGTTACACAATCACCTATCTTAAAATAATTGTCATAATCTCAGGACTACCATAGCAAATCACAATGCAGACTCGTGAGTGTCACCATGCCGATATTTCATACAATAATCAATCCACATGTCCATTGCGATTTGATCTCTAAGAGACCTCCACTCATCCTTTGAGGTGTTTTGTTCCCTGACTGTTTGGGGTTGGGTGAAATTCACAACGTTGGTTTCTTCAGTAATTTCCTCCGCGGCGTCCTCCTCTTCAATGTCATTGGTCTCATTGAGTAATTCATCCTCTGGATCAACTGTTGCAATGTAGTTATGGAGAACCGTGCATGCCAGTACAATGTCTACTTGTGTGGGGAAAGGGTAGTGCGGTTTTGCGGTGAGAATCTTGAAACGATTCTTCAATATACCAAAGGTAGCTTCAATCTTTGACCTCAAAGATGAATGTCTCAGATTGAATAGCTCCCTCCTATTTTGAGGTGTTCTTCCCGCAAACTCCTTTAGATGATAACGCACACCACGATATGGGGATATGAAACCTGGCTGGGTTGTGTAGCCCGCATCACACAAGTAATATTTTCCTACATATTTAACAGGATTTTAATATGATTGTTATAATGTAATTTTTAAGGAGGAATATCAATTTGAGATAACCAGAAGTTTACCAGTGTACACCCGTAAGCCATTTGGTTGTGGTCTAGACAGAGCATCTTGAAGGATTCTATAGTCGTTAGCCGACCCCTCCCACCCAGCTAAAACGTAAGTGAACAGTTTGTTTGGGGTACAAGCCGCGAGAACATTTTGTGTGACACCTTTGCGCCCTCTGAAACGCGACACAAGTGCAGCTGGTAGCATAGCATCCACATGCGTCCCATCTATCATACCTATGCAATCCTATGGAGTACAACTAACTATGTTAATGTATTTTAAGATTTCGGCGGATAATTATTTAGGAAAAATGGTTGAGTGGATGATATACCTTGAAAAATGGATAAAATGACGGGTTGCTTAGGATCTCTTGAGGTACTTCATTCGGGGCTTGTTTCATAAATCTGCCTTGTATGCGCGAAATAGCTTCCAATACTCTATTGAAGTACTTACTGACTGTATCTCCTGATCTTATGAATTGGGTTCTCATCATACGATTTTTGGATTTATGTCCCAAAATATTCAAAGATATGGCGAGTTGCTCCTCAACTGTTATATGCCTTGAGTCCTTTAAGAGTTGTTGTTTCCTCATTAACGTAGCTAGTTTCATAAATGCACCCTGTCGCATTCTAACAAAGTTTTGACAGCTATCACTATAACCTTCAAATATACGACTCATCAATTCAGACCTAGCCTTTTCCCTGCGCATTTTCTCAGCACTTGGTCCAGACCGTAGTGATCTACGGCGGCATTTAATTCTCGTCAAAAAGGTGAAAATTATTACCATGACTGAGAATGTAGCCCCAACACACATTCTTTTAACACCCTCTTCATCATCATAATCACCATCCATCTACAATATTTAGCTATCAGTTAATATATGTTATTAAAATTCAGAACACACTTTTTAGTTACTCAATTCAGTGTGACATCAAACAAATGTAGGTTACTGTTATTTTTAGCTTCTTTCAACCACTCCTCAAGTAGATACAGTTTTAAACCAGCCTTCAAAAAGATTACATAGCATGATTTGTACTAATTTTTTGCCAACAGTATGATGCTATGATATATGACTAGAATTCTGTGCTGGAACTGTAAGGAAAAGGGTGATAAAAAATTCAACTATGTAATTCTTTTTCATGTTATTAGAGAATTTAGTAAAAGATGAGGAGGAATGGAGGACAACGGATGGCTAAATCCTTCAACATGTGATGCCCCGTCCACTAACAGAGCACGCGAGACCTTTTCAATGTAGAAACATGTGATATTTCCATATGATCTCCAGCTTTAACCCCCACCTATTACCACATCTCATGTGTTCTCCTTAATTTCCCCCTAATACAAAGGTTAGAAGTGATTTCTCCTCAGTATTTTTCCTAATTGACTAACCAACCCACAAAAATCAAGACTAATTGTTAGGATATAAGACCAGTAAGCTGGCAGTTATAGTGCATCACAATATGCGTAGCAAGCTGATCACGTACAGGGATGAATTAAGAGGATACACTCATAGATCGTGGTGCATGTTACTCAATTTAATCAAAATATGCTCTTTGATTGAGGAATACCTTAAGGACAAAGTAGAGCGAGCCTCAAGCAAGTCGTAGTTGATGGAATCTCCGTTCAAGCACTACAGCTGCCAGGCCGGGCTCAGATCCGACGCTGAATTCGGAGGGGAAGAAGATAAGAAGCAGAAAGATTGGTCATATTGAGGTTCCATTACATTTTTTGTGTGTTTAACTAAGGGAGGTGTATTTTCGAGTTGAGAACCCACTCAATCTTGGTAATATTGATGTCTCAAAAGCTTGTTAAATTATGAAGGAAATATTGTATTGTCCAATTATGCTCCTTTCTCTTACTATTGTAACACATGGTTCCTTTTAACTTTAGAATTCTATTGGTCTTTTGTCATAGCATGGTAAGAAGAATTGTTCTAAGTAATCATGTAGGGTTGAGAACCAACTCAGTATTGGCAATATCAAGGTTCAAATGTTGTAAAACAAATTAACTTTTTGCTTACTTTTCTTATTTTCTTTAAGCAAAGAGAGATGCAATTCTCCAATAACGTGGGTGCTCTCCCAACCCCTTTTCTTGTTTTTGACACGTGTTGCCTTTCCTTTTCTTGCTATCTTGTTAGGGCCTGTTCGGTTATTTTCCGAAAAAGAAAAGAAAACTGAAATATGAAATCAAAACCATTTCAAAGCATTTCACAGACGTTTCTCAGATTTGATTTCTTATGTTCGTTTGACATGGAAATCTTTGGTTTGAAATCACATTTCACATTTCACCTGTTCGGTACAGCAAACCAGAATGAAGAAATGGAGTTTTTGCAACGGTAATATCTCCGAAAAACCAGCCAACGGTAATATTTTTGCAACGGTCACAAAAACAACTAGCCGTGGCCTGATGCAATGACCAGCAGCAGGCCTTAAAAGCCAACGGGCAAAATTTCTCCCCTACCACCCTGCACTTATATATAGCTGGGATGTGAGGCATAAGTAATAGCAACTCAACTATCCTCTACATAAATTCACTGAGATAAGAAGCATAAACAGGCAGGGAAAATACCGGAATCCAGAGGCCTTGGATTCAGCTGCGACATGGAAACAAGTCAAGTCTCCAAGGAGTTAGCTGAAGTTGTAACTTGCTACTGTCAAATACCTACGCCAATCAAGCTTTGCAAAACAGGATTACACAAGGGGAAATACTTTTGGGGGTGCGGCTACTATCCAAATAGGCGCTGCCAGTTTTTTAGGTGGGCAGAGGAGCATAATGATAAGAAGCAGTGCAAGGTAAATTGTGAAATCAACTCTGCGCAATCAGTACCCCAAAATAAAGATGTTGAAACAAAGCTCTTGCGAAGAGAGTTGAAGCTTGCAAACCAACAAGTTGATTACTTGAAGAAATGTATTCTTGTTTTAGGAATATTTAGTATTTTCCTTGTTGTCATAAACATTGTAATCTGCTCTATGAAAATGTAATGCAAGAAATCTCCAATTTAATGTATTGCATAAATCAGAGATGACAGCATTGAGTGGAAGTATAACACAGTTTTGAGTTTCAAAGTGGGACTAATCCATTGCATCATAGTCAACGCGGAAAAAACATTGGCAATTATGACAAGTTGTGCTCAGATATATGTCTACAATACATTGATCCCACACCAGCAAAGTGGTGCATCACAATGATGGCTGCATTCTTTCCAATTTACTCCTCATCAAAACAGGTAAATGTTGGGAATGCCTCGCCACTACATTGCATGTACTATATACTGGTGAGGAATATCAGCTACAAGACAATCATCACAGCACAATTAAATCATGCAATTGCAAACTGCCCACCCAACAGTGCTCAGGATATTCATGAACAAACAGTTATGCAAGAACCACGTCTCAAAAACAAGGTAAGGCTGCAGTCAATGTAAAATGCCTGCATATCACAATATCATGCCTCGCCTTTACCTTGTTAAGATACGTGTGATTGCATATATGATTTGCATGATCTCATCACAGCACAAGTGCAATTAAAATGCAATTTGAGAATACTTGCCATACCAGATTGTTCTTTGCGCTTAACGGGGCACTTTACCAAAACCCTCGTACACCTGAAACATAAGTGAAAAAAGCAACGTCACTTGAAACCAATAATGGAGAAAAATACAACGCCAGTGTCATCATAATCACCATACATACGGTTGCATCCTAAATCATCAAGCGTAGCTACAAAACAACGTAGCCTAATAAGTTACAGGCATACCCAGTTCTTACAAAATAACAACTTGATAGTTAGGCAAAAAGTTGCAAAATACGTATTTCCCACCCATCTCCATAATGACCCTGTAAGTAACAATAGGTAAAGAAATGAGAGATGATTATTTGTAATAAATTGCACGACCGTATAAGCAGCAGATCAAATTAAGTACCTGAAATGACAAACTAGCTCCCCCCTCTTGCATTTTCCTGAAATTTTCTAACAAAGCTCTCTGACCGAAGTCAGTCTTACCTATAAAATGCCTGGCCTTGGATTCATCCGAAAAAATGTTATCATAAAAAAGCTCCAGGAATTCTATTGAGTATGTATCCTTGTGCTTGAAGATGGCTTTGGACAATTTCTCTGTCCAGTGGAGATTAATAAGATTCATAGAACTTGAAAAATGTTTAACTTCGTCAACCATTTGCTGCATTATCTCTTTCTCGTTTAGACCCTTCCTCCCCCTCGCTTTAGCCGAAGTGATTCTCCTCTGTTTGTCCTTATTGCTTGACCAGACATTGTTGTTTTCAGATTGAGTTTCTTCATCTACTAGGTTGACTGACCGAGGTGACTTTTGGGTCAAAGGAATGCTAACATCCTCGTCGTCATCACCTGCAAGGTTAATCGGATCCTGACCTCCAAATTTCTCCATTGCAGCCTTAGCGAAGTTACCTCTCGCTTGATCATCCCCACAAATGATAGCTAGGTTCTCATAGTGCTTCAGAGGCTTATTAATGTACTCTTTAAGCTTGCTCTTATTTTTATCCTGCTCGCATAAATACACATCATTTTACCAAATGTGCATGAGAAAGAATCCAACAAAATTGGAGCGGGTTTGAAAGCATATACCTCATTCCACGCATCAAAACTCTCTGGATCCAACATTATCGTTTGAGTATCTTCATCCCAACCTGCACCACTAATGTTACGAGCCGCCTGCATGTCTTGAAACCAAGAACGAATTGTTTTCATATGATTTACAACACTTTTCGTTTGAAAGGAAGTACCAAACTCCTTGTTCACTTCAGCAGCTGCCATAGCAAATGCATGTTGCTTAAAGTTTTTGTCTGGCTTAAGACCAGACTTGGCCAATTTTGCGAGGAAGGGTATAAGCACGTCATCATGTGCAGAGGTCCACCATCTGGTTGGGCCAACCTTTGTAGCTTCGACCTCAACTGTGTTTCTTCTTTTCTTATGGGAAAGGGCTTTGCCCTTTCTTGGTGTACAAGCAGAAGTTGCTACTGCTTCATCCCTGTCACTTCTTTTGTTGTTACCTGAGTCAGAATTAGTCCATGTAATACTAACTGGGGAAGGAATTTGGCCGGATGAATTCGAGGCTTGAAAATTTTGGGGCAAAGGTGGTGGACTATTGAGCATGTGCATGTAAGATGAAACGGGATGATGCATGGCGAAAAAGTTACCATCGTAGCTTGGCATATTTGGAAAACCTGACTGGAACATGGAATTGACACTGTGGGGAAAGGGTAGGCTTGCGGGGAAAGCATGAGATGATGGTGGGGCCATTGAATTTGTGAAGTGAGTGGAAGTCACATCTTTGCCTAAATTCATCTGTTCGGATCTTGATTTATCCCCCATTGCCTATATTTAAACCAATTCAGTCATGATAAAGTGAAAACTGGATCAGTTAACAACATAGGAATATTACTAAAGCAAATGAGTAAAAGATGACAATACACGCATGTATTTTAAGAAAGCTCAGATATAATATATTACCCATTACATTTCAGAGCACAAATGGCATAGCAAGCAATTAATAAGTCTAATAATGCATACATAAAACTGCAACAGAAACTAAATCACGCTGAATAAAAGGACAACGTCGTACAGCAGTATTATAGACTCACAGATATCTAAGTAATACGTTACACAATCACCTATCTTAAAATAATTGTCATAATCTCAGGACTACCATAGCAAATCACAATGCAGACTCGTGAGTGTCACCATGCCGATATTTCATACAATAATCAATCCACATGTCCATTGCGATTTGATCTCTAAGAGACCTCCACTCATCCTTTGAGGTGTTTTGTTCCCTGACTGTTTGGGGTTGGGTGAAATTCACAACGTTGGTTTCTTCAGTAATTTCCTCCGCGGCGTCCTCCTCTTCAATGTCATTGGTCTCATTGAGTAATTCATCCTCTGGATCAACTGTTGCAATGTAGTTATGGAGAACCGTGCATGCCAGTACAATGTCTACTTGTGTGGGGAAAGGGTAGTGCGGTTTTGCGGTGAGAATCTTGAAACGATTCTTCAATATACCAAAGGTAGCTTCAATCTTTGACCTCAAAGATGAATGTCTCAGATTGAATAGCTCCCTCCTATTTTGAGGTGTTCTTCCCGCAAACTCCTTTAGATGATAACGCACACCACGATATGGGGATATGAAACCTGGCTGGGTTGTGTAGCCCGCATCACACAAGTAATATTTTCCTACATATTTAACAGGATTTTAATATGATTGTTATAATGTAATTTTTAAGGAGGAATATCAATTTGAGATAACCAGAAGTTTACCAGTGTACACCCGTAAGCCATATGGTTGTGGTCTAGACAGAGCATCTTGAAGGATTCTATAGTCGTTAGCCGACCCCTCCCACCCAGCTAAAACGTAAGTGAACAGTTTGTTTGGGGTACAAGCCGCGAGAACATTTTGTGTGACACCTTTGCGCCCTCTGAAACGCGAAACAAGTGCAGCTGGTAGCATAGCATCCACATGCGTCCCATCTATCATACCTATGCAATCCTATGGAGTACAACTAACTATGTTAATGTATTTTAAGATTTCGGCGGATAATTATTTAGGAAAAAATGGTTGAGTGGATGATATACCTTGAAAAATGGATAAAATGACGGGTTGCTTAGGATCTCTTGAGGTACTTCATTCGGGGCTTGTTTCATAAATCTGCCTTGTATGCGCGAAATAGCTTCCAATACTCTATTGAAGTACTTACTGACTGTATCTCCTGATCTTATGAATTGGGTTCTCATCATACGATTTTTGGATTTATGTCCCAAAATATTCAAAGATATGGCGAGTTGCTCCTCAACTGTTATATGCCTTGAGTCCTTTAAGAGTCGTTGTTTCCTCATTAACGTAGCTAGTTTCATAAATGCACCCGGTCGCATTCTAACAAAGTTTTGACAGGTATCACTATAACCTTCAAATATACGACTCATCAATTCAGACCTAGCCTTTTCCCTGCGCAATTTCTCAGCACTTGGTCCAGACCGTAGTGATCTACGGCGGCATTTAATTCTCGTCAAAAAGGTGAAAATTATTACCATGACTGAGAATGTAGCCCCAACACACATTCTTTTAACACCCTCTTCATCATCATAATCACCATCCATCTACAATATTTAGCTATCAGTTAATATATGATATTAAAATTCAGAACACACATTTTAGTTACTCAATTCAGTGTGACATCAAACAAATGTAGGTTACTGTTATTTTTAGCTTCTTTCAACCAGCATTCAAGTAGATACAGTTTTAAACCAGCCTTCAAAAAGATTACATAACATGATTTGTACTAATTTTTTGCCAACATTATGATGCTATGATATATGACTAGAATTCTGTGCTGGAACTGTAAGGAAAAGGGTGATAAAAAATTCAACTATGTAATTCTTTTTCATGTTATTAGAGAATTTAGTAAAAGATGAGGAGGAATGGAGGACAATGGATGGCTAAATCCTTCAACATGTGATGCCCCGTCCACTAACAGAGCACTCGAGACCTTTTCAATGTAGAAACATGTGATATTTCCATATGATCTCCAGCTTTAACCCCCACCTATTACCTGAGTCATGTGTTCTCCTTAATTTCCCCCTAATACAAAGGTTAGAAGTGATTTCTCCTCAGTATTTTTCCTAATTGACTAACCAACCCACAAAAATCAAGACTAATTGTTAGGATATAAGACCAGTAAGCTGGCAGTTATAGTGCATCACAATATGCGTAGCAAGCTGATCACGTACAGGGATGAATTAAGAGGATACACTCATAGATCGTGGTGCATGTTACTCAATTTAATCAAAATATGCTCTTTGAGTGAGGAATACCTTAAGGACAAAGTAGAGCGAGCCTCAAGCAAGTCGTAGTTGATGGAATCCCCGTTCAAGCACTACAGCTGCCAGGCCGGGCTCAGATCCGACAACCAATTCGGAGGGGAAGAAGATAAGAAGCAGAAAGCACCCGATAAACCCACCGTCGCCGCTAGATCTGGCGACGATAACACAGTCAGCCCTAGAACGGTCGTTCAGGGCCGCGATTTCCAGTTTTCTCAGAGTGAGGAAGATGAAATTAGAGCCGGAGCATAGGAGCCGGCATGAGGCGAAGCAATGGGGAAGAAGAAAGAACCGAAGAGTCGGTGACCCTAACCCTAAGCAAATCCCAATCTTCTTTCACCCCGCCTAGGAAATCGCCCCTGCGAATATTAAATTGGGCGGAGAGGAGTTTTCTGGGTGTTTTCACGC
>NC_033795.1:71691677-71694866 GCF_001876935.1 Asparagus officinalis | reverse complement strand
GCTTCTTACAATGAATCCTTGCATGTGGAATCACGTGGTACTAAGCGTAAATTAAATAAGGAAAATTCGCCGACATTATGACATAAGCGCTTAGGTCATATCTCAAAAGGTAGAATTGAGCGTCTTGTGTCTGATGATATTTTGGATTCCCTTGATTTTTCGGACTTCGACGTATGTGTTGAATGTATCAAGGGAAAACAGACCAAAGTGAAGAGATTAGGTGCCAACAGATCTTCGGATGTCTTAGAATTGATACATATGGATATTTGTGGGCCATTCCCTACGGAATCCTGGAATGGTCAACAATATTTTATATCATTCATAGACGATTACTCACGTTATGGGCACCTATATCTTATTCATGAAAAATCTGAGTCTCTGGACATGTTCAAAGCCTATAAAGCTGAAGTTGAGAATCAACTCAACAGAAGAATTAAAACCGTCAGATCTGATCGTGGTGGTGAGTACTACGGTAGATATGATGGTTCAGGTGAACAACGTCCAGGACCATTTGCTAGATACCTAGAGGAATGCGGTATCGTCCCACAGTACACTATGCCGGGTTCACCTAGCATGAATGGTGTAGCTGAAAGACGAAACAGGACTCTTAAGGATATGGTAAGAAGTATGATTGCTCATTCTTCTTTACCAGAGTCACTCTGGGGAGAAGCACTTAAGACAGCAGTTTACATTCTGAATAGAGTGCCAAGTAAAGCAGTTGCTAAAACACCTTATGAGCTTTGGACTAGTCGAAAACCCAGTTTAAAACATTTATATATTTGGGGATGTCCAGCTGAGGCAAGGCCTTATAGGCCAAATGAAAAGAAATTGGACTCCAAAACAGTTAGCAGTTACTTTATTAGATACTTTGAACGCTCTAGGGGCTATAAGTTTTATGATCCCACTATAAGGAATATTTTTGAGACGGGAACAACAACATTCTTTGAGGATGTTGAGTTTGGGGGGAGAAATAAGGTTAGAGACATTAGTTTTGAGGAGGAATTGGCTTCAGATCCAATCCATACAGTTACTTTTGATAATATTCAGGTTCCTATACCTGTTGTTGCTCAAGAAGTAAATCCGGAACCTCAAGATGATAATGTTGAACAACTCCCTATTCCAGAAGAACAAACTCAACAACCTCAAGAACCAGTACCATTAAGGAGATCCACGAGAGAAAGGAGAAATGCTATTCTGGATGATTATATTGTATTTCTCTAAGAACATGAGGAAAGTAGTTGATGCGACATAATTATGTACCAAAATTGCAAGTGCACAATTTATCAAGTTATAGTATAAAAAGATATCGATCCCACGAAGAAGGTGATTTCAAGAGATTATTAAACTTGGTTCTTATATTTTGTGCGTGACAATTAGGAATAAAGAATAAGTGTGAATATGATGAGTGATTGTTGTGAATATATGCAAAAGATAATAAATTGAATTTTAGAGGAGAGAAGGAAGAATCAAAGAATAAATGAAATCACGAGATAAAACAAAAAATGAAAAGAAAATTTAAGAAAGTTAAGATGAAGGATTCAAAAGAGGTAAGAAATCTAGAATATAATCCACTAACTAATTTCAATTACAAAATATAAACTATTTTCTTTTTATCATATTTTAACTTAGATTTATTAAGCATAGATTATCAAACCATTTAAGGAAAGTGTAACCTATCAAATTATCATCTAAGCTAAAATTACTATTCATGATAAGAACAACAACATGATAATAATCCTAGAATTCATAAGCATAACCTATCAAACCATTTAAGATAAGCATAGATTATCAAATTCTTTAAGATAAGCATAGATTATCAAATTTTTCTTCTACCGATTAGTTCTCTAGTTGATTATCCTAAACATGAACATTTTAAATGCAAGAGAATAATTCATACAATATAAAGGAAATTAGACTAGTTTCATACAATTCCAAGATTCTTACAAGAATTAAATTCACATCTTAAGAAATAAAAACAAGAAAAAGAAGACTAATTACAAAATTAAAAAGAAAAGAAAAATCTAAACTATGAACAAGAAATAAATCTAATTACAAAGAAAATAAAAATCTAAACTACAAAATAAATTGCAGAAATTAAATGCAAGAAAAATAAATCTACTCTACAAATTAAAGTGCAAAAAGAAAATAAAAAAGACAAGAAAGTAAATCTATACTACAAGCATGAATTTAAATCTAACTAATAAGCAATAATAAAGAAATTACTAAAAAGAAATAAAAGAGAAAAGAAATGCAAACCTTCAAATTGCTCTTCATCTCCATCCTCATCATTCAACAAAGAGGAGAAAGAACAAATTTAAAGAGGAAAAAATTATTTTTATTAATTGCAACTAAAGTTACAATTTTTGGAAGGCCTTCTCAATTAAGAGTAGCCCTCCTCTCCAAAAGGAGTTTACAAAATTTTCACACCTCTAACCCCTCACTCTCTACCCCTATTTATAGTAATCTTCAATGAATATGAGCCATTGGATTTGTCTTGAGCCCCAAGCAACAATCTCCACCTTTGATTTATTTGATTTTCAAAAGAAAAATAAAATCCAATTCTTGAGCCCATGTTCACTTGATTTTCAAAAGAATTTTCTTGCAAATTCCAAGCCCAAGTCCGATCACAATTTCGGCCCAACTCTTTGCTGTGATTTCAACTCCACCTCAAGTCTGGTCATGGAGTGTTTAGCTATTTCATTTTCAAAAATTGAAGCAATCAAGTCCACTTAGAGTTTCGGCCCATTCAAGTGATGAGCATTTGATTTTCAAAAATAAAAATCCGGCCCATTTACAAATCCAATCTCCAGCAGCATTTAATTCGGTCCATGAAGAGAAAAAAATCAAAGCTGCAGTCCCAAAGTTTCAAGACCGGTCCATTCATTTCATTTGATTTTCAGCTGCAGCATAATCCAGTCTAATGGAGCTTGATTTGGTGTATTCATTTGATGGGCTTTGGGCCTTTACATCCTTATATTTCACTTGAGAATTGGTTGAGTTTCTTGATGGGTTTTGGGCCTCCAAAAATTCGAAATTCATTTGTGAAAAGAGAGGAGGAGCTGCCATGGACATTTGGGACATTTGGGCTTTTAAAATTCAAATATTTCACTTTGGCTTCTTGAATTTCTCTTATTTCTTCATTTACTCAAGGGCTTTTGTTGAGAGATGGGATTTTTGGGATTTATTCTT
>NC_033795.1:71686138-71687762 GCF_001876935.1 Asparagus officinalis | reverse complement strand
GCATACTTGCCCTTCTTCTTGACCCCACCTCCCTTCGCCATTGGGTTGTATGTTCATCAACTAATAAGTTACTAGTGTGTACCACGTGCAAAGCACATCCTATTGTAATTTTTTAAGCATTTCATCTTGAACCTCCTTACTCTAAGGTTTAATACATTTGATTTAATTATTATATGCTTAAAATTAAAAATTATATCTACTGTTCTATACGTAAAAAAATATTGTTCATGATACAGTAAAATACTGTGGTATGAACAACAAATTTATTCCGTTATACTTAGAGAAAAGATCAAAAAATTTATTGTTCATACTATAGTAATCAAAGAAGTCAACTAGCATAAATCTATACTACTATCCTAAAATCTTACTATGCGTACAGAAAAAAGTATGAAGGACAGTGTCAATCATAGAGGAGTATTTTTAAGTATTGCAGACATCATTAACATGAAAATCAGAATGCTAATCATGATACTATTCTAAACAGCACTAATTAGATTCTTGGATTGTTGGGAATATGGGCTGTTTAGACAATAATGAAAATCAGTGTTGGGAATATAAGCTGTTTAGAGTGTAATTAGCACAAAATGCAGTTTTAACAGAATTAGATAATGATTAAAAATAGATATAAAATTAAGCTGAGTTTAGAATATAGCCTGATGGTCGAGGCGTGCAAGCACTGTCCCAAGAATCTAATTGCCCCCTCTCGTACAGGGCTACGTGGCAAAAGTTCCCGGAGATACAACGACCCTCGGTCAGGCGACCTCCTTCTCGTCGGCACGAGCTTCAAGAAGGCTTTGCGAACTCTTCTAGACTTTCAGGGAACCAACAGAATATAATAGCAAATATTTTGAAATAGAAGAAGAGAAGAGAAATTCGTTTGTAAATCTGTATCTTTAGCCTTCGGCAGGTGTTGGTTTTTATAGGGGGAAAAACAACCGTTACAAATCCCGCGGATTTAATTCTCATAAAAACTCGATTCGGTTTTAATTACTGATTTAATAAAAATCCGTTTTCATTTTAATTACCGATTTAATTCTCATAAAAATTCTTTTTCCGTTTTGATTCTGATTTAAATCTCATGAATATTACCGTTTCAAAATTTAATTCTCTTAACCGTTACAAAACGTTTATCACATGTTAATTGTTCAAAAATAAATATTACATTTTAATTATTAATAAATATTACATTTTAATTATTCAAAAATAAAAATGTATCAGATTAAAGGCCCATTAATCCGGAGCGGCATTCGTGTCCGCAGGTCGTGTGCGCGCGCCACCCGACCCGACCCGAACCCGAGCCCGAGCCCGGCCCGGCCGGCGCGCGCGTGTGTGGTGTGGAGCATAACCTTTGTTTTCTTCTAGGCGACCCGAACCCGAGCCCGGCCCGGCCGGCGCGCGCGTGTGTGGTGTGGAGCATAACCTTTGTTTTCTTCTAGGCATAGGAGAGAAAGGGAAGGCTTATAAAGAGTCTATCTTCCCATCTCTTTTCCAATGTGGGAGTAAAGTTTTCCTCTTTTCCTCTAGAAACCCAAGTTTTAAGTTACAACTCCAACAAGGCTATATATATATAGCCTTGTTCAAAAAGCCTGCCGAACCCGGCCCGGAAACCCGGGCCAGACCCGGG
>NC_033795.1:71682442-71686128 GCF_001876935.1 Asparagus officinalis | reverse complement strand
GTTGCGGGCAAAAATCCGGGCCGGACCGGGCCGGCCCGACCCGGTCAAAACAGTCATTTTTGACGTTTTGCCCCTTAAACTGGTCAAAAAAGGTTGCGGGCAAAAATCCGGGCCGGACCGGGCCGGCCCGACCCGGTCAAAACAGTCATTTTTGACGTTTTGCCCCTTAAACTGGTCAAAAAAGGCTATTTGGAGAGGTTTTTTTAGTCATTTGCCTAGGAGGCTGCCTCTATAAATAGAGGGGGGGTTTTACTTCTTCTCCTCACACCAAAACTCATCTACTTCTCTCTAATACTCTCTTATACAATCTTATACTCTCTTATACTTTCTAATCCTTTCATCAAATGGCTTCTAGATCTGATTATGATCTAGAATATAAAGAGCAAAATCTATCTCCTACCTATATTGAAATGAGTCCTACAACAACAGCTACTCCTCCTACCAGTGGTAATCCTGAATCCGGTGGCGACGAATCTGCTCCAAGAGCTCCTAAAAGGCCGAGATCCGATGTGTGTAATTTTTTTAAGAAGATAGACTTCACCAAGGATGAACACGGTAGGATCCTCATTCAGAAGACTAAATGTGCGTTGTGCGGCCGGACTTTCCAAGCTTATCATAAGAGTGGCACCAACCACCTCAAACACCATATAGAAAAACACAACAAAGGTCAGACTCCTCAAGGTGATATCCGACAATCTATGATTTTCCAATCCTCCTCTTCTAGTAGTCTCGGTAATTGGAATTATGATGCTGCCCGAGCTAGGAAATGCGTTATCAGGTTTATCATTCTTAAAAACCTTCCTTTTAAATTAGTAGACAATGATGAATTTGAAGATTTGTTTAGAGATGGTTTTTATCCCGATTTTTAAAAAAAAAATTCTCGTCAAACCTGTCAACGTGATATTTTAAACATTATCAAACGGAACAAGGAAAAATATTTTCTTATTTTAAAATTTTAAACTGTAAATTTTTTTTAACTTCTGATATTTAGACATCTAGAGCACAAACAGGTTATTTATGTATCACAGCACACTAAATAATTGATAAAAATTAACAAATATTTAAAAGTGTTGTTTCTTTTATTACAATTGAAGAGTTACATACTGGTATTAATGTAGCCAATTTAATAGTTGAAGAACTTATGAAACTAGAAACTGATCAAAAAATATTTTCTCTTTCACTAGATAATGCAAGTAATAACAATGTGGCTGTAGATTTTCTCAAAATAACTTTTTTATTGCCCTGTCATGGTGAACTTTTTCATATTAGATGTATATGCCATATTTTAAATTTAATTGTTCAAAGTACATTTACTGAAATTAAACCCATAATAGAAAAGGTTAGAACAGTTGCTTATATGCATACTGCTTCTGAACAAAAACTTAAAAGATGGAAACAAATGTGTAAAAGAAAAAATATTAAGGCTAGACTAATTCCAAAAGATGTTGACCATAGGTAAAATTCCACATATGCAATGTTAAGTGTAGCTATAGAATATAAAAAAATTATAAATTATTTTATAAATTATTTTGCTTCTAATTCTAGCTCTGGCAGCTCTTATGGAATAATTGAAGATGAATGGACAATTATATGTAATTTAAATGAGATGTTACAAATTTTTTATGATGCTACTATGTTATTATCTGGTTATTATTATCCAACTATTACTTTAGTTGCTTTACAAATTTTAAATATTCAAAAAAAATTTAACTATCGTATGAATGATACTTTTGGAAGTATAATTTTTCAAATGGTGAGCAAATTTAATAAGTATTTTAGACTTATTCCTCATATTTTTGGTTTGGAGGTTCTTATTGATCCATGTTTGAAGGATATTGGCCTTCGAAGTTTGTTGCAATCATTGTATGGTGGACAGGTTATAGAGTTAGATGATGGATCTAGCATTACTGTTACTTCTCATTATTTAGCTATTAGAAATTATTTTCAAACCTTATATGATGAGTACACAGCTAGACATGGTGTAGTCTGCAGTCTGTAGCTTCGGCACATTCGAGTTCAAGCCGAGATAAAAGTGTAAGTTTTGATAGGCATGCAATGATAGCTGAGCTAACTGGTGGGTCTGGACTTGGATCATCGTTGGAGGTTTCTGAAATAGATGAATATTTATCTGCTTCTTTAGTTAAATGCCAAGGAAATGCTTTAGATATTTTATAATGGTGGAGAGTATATGGATAAGTTTCATATCATATACTTTCCACCATGGTTCGTGACTTACTAACAGTACATGTTTCGACGGTAGCTTCGGAATCCTCCTTCAGCACAACAGGACGTTTGATTGACGACCACAGGACATGCTTAGATCTGTATACTGTACAAGCGGTAATGTGCTTACAAGATTGATGGAGGTATGAGAACCGAATGCAAGGCATCGATCGAATGGCTGTAATTGAAGATAAATTTAAAGAGTTGGGACTAGCAGATAGATATAAAGATTAAACAATATTCATCAAATTATAATTTTTATTTCTTAGCTTTAAATTTGTAATGAATTATTTTAGAAACAGTTACAAATGATAGTGATATAGGTGAGTAGGTGTCAACCTAGTTGGGATGTACTCATCTATTATGATGCGACGAATTCCGAAATAAATTTATACTTGTAAAAGATTTACTGATTATTAATAAAGAATGTATTTTTATTATCTTTTATTTTTATAATTTTTCGTATTTGTAATTTATGTCATTTCAAGTTATTAATAATATGATTATTTTTATTTTTATTTTCTATAATTTTTTGTAATTTTTTATATATATTTTAAATTTTAAAGAGATTATTAAAAAGTTACAAACAAAATTTAAGGGGCTGTTTGGTTGTTGTTGGTAAAGTTGTGTATTTATGACACAACTTGGAAAGTTGTTGTCCACCTTATCAATTTCACTTTTATACTTTTATTTGTTTGTTTTTTATTCCATTGGAATCATAAATTGCTTATTTGGTTTGCAAATGTAACTTTAATTGTTTGTTTGGAAAGTGTAAAAAGTGGTCCTTACTCAAATGATCATATTGGTTAGAATTATTTTTTATTATTTTTTCCTGACTTCAATGTCAGCTTTCTCCTAAAATCATGTCTTTTTTGTATGAAATCACTTTACAAGCCATATCAGCATATAAAATCACTTTACACTATTTTCACAACTACAAACAAACAATTGAAAGTAATGAAAGCTGACATTGGGACCCATTTTTTACACTTTTCATCCTTTTACATGGTAAAAACATACAACCAAACAGCCCCTTGGTACCAAGTTCTTGCATTGAACTTGGTAGTGAGGTGCCCCCCCCCCTATATCACACCTTAAAAATAGAGACTCTTTTTAAAAATAGGTGAATATGGAAATAGTGATTGAGGCTCTCTCTTCAAGGTGTGATGTAGGGTGGGGATTTGGCCACCTCACTACCAAGTTTAATGGAGAAACTTGGTACCAAGTTTCTCCATATTTCTTATATATATATATGAGAATAATGTGTATCCTTGTCATAGGAGGGGATTTCCTCCTTGAAAATGATGTGGCACAATCCTCACCATGTGATATTCTCTCTCCTACTTTATTCACATGGTGAGGATTGTGCCACATCATTTTCAAGGAGGAAATCCCCTCCTTGACATAGGACACCCATTAATCTCATATATATATATATATATATATATATATATATATATATA
>NC_033795.1:71662863-71682420 GCF_001876935.1 Asparagus officinalis | reverse complement strand
ATAACCTCAATATCCAACACCCACAAAAGTTTTGAGTTTGAGTTTAAGCATTGACGGTGATGCATTAGAGAACATAATCAATGACCTAACATGGGATAAGCTCATGTTAACTGAGAAGCTTGGATTGATACACATCGAATTGCACCTCGCTGCAAAAATGTGTGAAGATCCACAACTAATTCTCCTCTATGGATTTTCAGATGACAAATTGAAGCATAATATCATGAAACTGACAAGTTTTCACCTTCCCATTAAAACTGATCTCAATCGGTGTTGGATCATCGTCAAAGTATGAATCTGCTACTGCAACACTCTCCATCGTCATGCCGCGATGCTCTGCAACAAACCCTTTTGATATCCAAAGTCTCTGCATCCTCTTCCGGCTGATCAACTAATCCCATTTCCTCATAGTAAGGCAAAGATTTGTAACTAAGGCCTAGTGTCCAAGTCATTCCTAAAGTGTGGGATTAATCTCTAGCTCGAAGCCCAGATGATGTGAAAGGTTCTGCCATTCAATAGGACTTGTCTTATTAGGTTTGCTAGTAAGTAAACCTCTTATGGTTGCAATGGCTACGCAGAGTCTGCCTCATTTCTTCAAGAATTGCTCAAAGTGATGTTCAGGATGCATAGGAAGAAAATGGATAGGAACAAATACTTTCCTGCAGAGCAGATCCTTGGACTTCCTCATAGAAGAGAGGCTTGAGTTTGTAGACATGTTTATGATTGAGTGAGGAACCAGTGTAGGCCACATTTTCCATCCTTGTGGTGACTATAACATTGCTACTATTGTTGCAATCCAGTAATAATACAAGATTATGCTCTCCCACGCTTCAATTGTCCAAACAACAAATATGTACCTCATATCCTTGAGATGGTCTTTGATCTTCTCGCCAAGTTCTAGCCCATCCATTTTCTCTTGCTGCAACTGAGACTTCGTGAACAATTTTTTGAACATTTTGCTGAGAAGCTTCTTATTGTTGATGGATTAAGAAATAGCAATCCAAATGTTTCAGTTCATTTGTCCATTGTTAATCATCAAAGATTTAGTAGACCTTGGTGAAAGCGATCTTGCCTAAGCCACCACAACCAACAATAGAAATCACATCTAATTGAGGTTCATTCTCCTCCAATAGCCACCCAATGAGCTCACCTCGAGGCTTCTCAATGCCCTCAAGCTTAGATTCTTCGATGAAAGAAAGCACTTTGTCGAGGATCATGATCTTGTTGTCCATGGCTCCTACTAGTGGTATTTATTATTGGATTATGCGTGGATGTAAATCTATATTGTCAAGCTCTCTCGCTAGCGTCCTTTGCTTGGATTTTGATCCTTTGGATCTATTTGGCAATCCAACGACTCTTTGCCTATTTTTCACTGATATGGCACCAACTCATGAGGGATGTTGCAAGCAGCTTGTCAAGATGAAGCTTGAACTCATCAATGCAATCTTTTGTGTTGTAGGCGAGCTCCCTCACCGTCTTCGTCCCACTCCCTCTTAATCTAGCTTCTCTCTTGGCTCTCTTCCTCTTCCGCAACATCCTCTTCTAAACATCTTTGATGCACTGCGGCTCTTCTCTCGCCCCACCAATCAACTTTGCTTCTTCAATTATCAAATCCCCAAGCTTCTCGACAATTTAAGTTCACCATAGCATCTGCCATCTCCCTATTCTTTTCTCTCTCTCTCTCTCTCTCTTTTGCACTTCCTTGAGCAGAGAATTAATCAAATGATGCTTGGTTCTTCCTGTTTCATTGTATGGAGGAGAATACATGAAATGAATAACTTATCAATTCATGTTGTAGGATCCATTGAGTACAACTCATTGTTTGGCTTGATGCAATGCCAAAAGTGCTAGCAATAGCTACACTTAACTCCTAGGACTTACTTTATAAACTGTTTAGAACTCTATTTATTTTCTCTTATCACATATCACCCCCACCTTAATTACATGACAGTAGGTGATATGGACTCTACTGGTGGCTACTATGGGTTCTAGAGATAGCTCATACCATTCTCATGCACAATAGCACTTAGTCCCGCATAGCAAATAGCTCCGCATTTTCGATCGACTAGCTAATTGTTCTGATACCATTTTTCAAACACCAGACCCACTAGCCCATTGGCGTGATACATGCCTTGTGACCTACTGAGTGCAACATGTTGTTTGGCTCAATCCACTACCAAAATAGTTAACCATATTACACTTGACTCCCATGGGTTACACTATAAATCCTACAGTGTCTCATTCACCCACCAATGTGGGACTATTGTTTGGCCCAGCCCATATCCACTCCCATCAGGCAAGCCGAGGCTGGTCTGGCCGCTCTAAGACGCCTAATATTGCAAAGAATAGCTATACGGTTTGCCTAACAACCATTATCTGCTATTAAGTACGCAGTTCTTGCCTGGACGATAAATATCATTCATAAGCAAAGACGAGTCAGTATTCTAAAAGCACCATAAAATCCAGCTCGCTTATCTCTGGGACAGAATATGTAGACCATGCAGGCAAGTAAGAATCTCTTTCCCAAATTTTCAAAAGAAATATACAGGTTTTGTTCTGCAACAACGATAAAGAACAATAACAGTATAGGGGTCCTGAAACACATCCAATATTCGTCACTGTTTCTCATGAATATCACATCAGAAGAAAACAGTAAAGAAACATACTTACAAAAAGACGACGTCTGCAGAGTTCTTTCGAAGTGTCTCACAGTTTTAGATGCTTCTTAAATGGTCCTCAAGCAAAACTAGGAGGAAAGAAAAGGTAACATCGTGTAACCTCACAAAAGCACATGATCAAAAACTGCACACATGCTAAGTGCCCCGCAGTAGTAAACTCCAAAATGAAATTGAGTCACAGATTCTGATCAAGATAAGGATCTCGTGGAGATCTATCGCCAACACCAAGATATTCAGAAACTCCAGAAACTAACCCACCCAACAACGAGGTGCTGCGTGTAAGCCAACCAACCTTTGTTGGTGACTGTTCTTGAAGCTTGATCTTCCTTTGTTCTTCTAATAACATGTCGAGCCATCTTTTCACCATGTACTCCTTCACTGCCTCAACCCCTTGGTTTGCCACCTCCAATGGTGGCAAAGATAGCGGGTTCTGATCCAAGTTGAGCTTTGTAAGTCTCTCAAGACGGCCAAATGTATCAGGCAAAGCATGGATCTGATTGTTGCTGAGATCAAGTTCCCTAAGGTTAATTAGGTCGCCAAATGTAGGGGGAAGCTCCTGCAGGTCACTGAAGTTGCTACTCAAATTTAGATACTCGAGATTTGACAGTTTTCCTATAGCATAGGGTACACCTCGTAGTTCATTAAAGTGTGCATCCAAATGCTTTAAAGATTTCATCTCGCAAACAGATGTAGGAAGAGATCGAAGCTTATTAAGTTGGACGCACAGCTTTTGCAGATTCACTAATTCATGCCCAATACTCGTTGGCAGAAAGGTGAGCTCATTGTAACTCACATCTAGCTCCACTAGGGATCTGGATTTTTAAGAACGTCTACATGTAAGGAGTCTGCTGATAAAAAAGATTCAGCTTAAGTTTAGAATAAGTATGAGAAAGCCAGGAGATAATCAGTACCTGCACTTAGAGATGCTATCAGGCAATGCCTTGAGCTTGTTACTAGATACATTGAGGATCTTCAGATTAAGCAGAAATCCAATAGAATCAGGCAATGAGACTAAAAGGTTGGAAGAAACTCGAAGCTCCTCTAAATGTTCCAGCCCTGCTATAGAATCTGGAATGACCTGTAAAGCAATTAGAAAAAGATTTTAGGGAAGCCTGAGGTATTGGATATGAACATGGACATACACTCAGTCCAACTTTTTAAGGCTAATTATCGCAAATGATTCTAATTCTGATCATTAACATTACAGAACATTTAGGAACATGAATACAAAAGTAAATGCTATTTTACACTACTGGAAGTGTAGAACTGTTTATTACTACATAGAATAAGGAAATGTTATCATTTCATAATTAGAATATTTTAGAAACAACAGTGACCTATTACATTTCTTAAAAACGCATAGCAGACTTGTCATTGGTATCCACCAATGCTACCAGTAGGACCATTGAAACAAAAATCTCACAGTAAACCATAAATTGAAGAGTTCAATAGACCTTGTGCTTCTGGCACTTGCTGCTAACTACATTGAGAACAAATATTAAAGAAGCAGAATACCAGTCCGCCACCTTAGTTGCCAAATAAAACAGATGATCTTGACTTCAGAAGGTCAGTTGAGATATATATGTTTGGTTAGTTATAACTAGTGCTGTTGTCCGAACACTTGCATCATGCACTTGACAGACAGTGTTTGGTTTTTTGGCTTAGAACCTTCAGGTGGTGTTGCAGGTTGTAGGCAAAAGATTGCAGGTGTTGCTGAGGCCAAGTTGCATGCAACACCATTTACAGGCCTATAACACTGCCAAAAAAACTACAGAAATGATTCGGTTGACTTCTCCAAATAATTTGCATATAAAATGTAGATAGTTCATAAAAACTCTGTTTCGTGTAATTAAGAGATTATTTAGTACTCAATTTACTAGCCATTATATTTAGGACCAGGAATATCCTCGATGGGGAAAAATAGAGACAACAACACGGTATTTCATGCAAGTGCGATCTGGAATTTTGCCACTGGTAACAGAATGAAGTACCAAGTCACATTTTGTACAGGAGACTTCAACGCTGAAATTTGTTAGTTGCACATTGGAACTAAGGGTGTGTCCGGCAACTCCTCCGCTGAAGGTCTTAGCCAGTTAACACAGCCTAACACTACTCTTTACTCTCTCAAAATGCAATGCAACCTTTTCAAACATGCACCCAAATTTATGATTCATTTTAAATTTGGGACAATCCTTTTTACACATGTGACGTTTTATTTTATTTTTCAATTTCATGTGAAAGGAAGTATCTTTTCTGAAATCAAATTAAGTAATGTTTTTAAAATACAAGAAACTAGAAATCATTTTAATATAATGTTGAATTGAGAAGAAGATATAGACTCGAGACTTATTGCTACACAAAGGCGTTCATGCGTATGCAATGTTTTGAAGCTTATCATATCAAAACGTATACCTTATTCATATTTCTTTAAATAACTCAGAGAATAATTTCTTTGTCAGTATGCCCTTGCCAACTGTATATATATAGCTATTTGCTCATTACCATGTTAGCATGGATGTGTGTGTATGCATGCACATATATATGATAAGACTGTTGTTGGTTTCCATATTAGCATGGATGTATTACTTGTTACATGTTAAGATGGATGTTTATGCATGTATGTTTGTGGATATCTACCTATGTCCATGATTGTATGTAGCGTTTGTTACAGAATGGGGAAGGGGAAGGACACTTGGGTGATTTTAAAAAGTACAATTGTCCAACAATATAACTTTTTAAATTATGCAAGACAGATGCAATGAATCATGGATCCAAAATTTATCCACTTTGGCATCTCCCTTAAACAGCAGAATGATTCAAAAGCACCCAAGACTATGTGCCTTGGTAGAAGGGCCTAATTATATACTTCATTTTGTAAAAGATATAAGAAATATTCCTCATCATATACAATAAGTTGGAGTTTTGGTGGAGTGGAAAAAAGTTCAAGGGTGTTAAATTGAAAAAGGTAGAGTTAACATGCCTTGCACCACCAAACACATGCATGCATGTACCTATCATCCATCTATCATTAGATACATAATACATATCAATGAAACAAAAAAAATACACATATATAGATAAATCTGAATATGTGCCATGCAATACATGCATCTCTTATTTGATATTTTGCACTAGCTAAAAAATATCTACTCCCTCTGCATCTCTTCCTCTCTCATGTGTTGACTAAGGTTTCTAGTAAAATAACGATGTAAGGGAGGAGCATGGAGGGAAAATAAGGGCCATAGGATACAAGCTGGAACGCTGAAGTAGAGAAAAAGGGAGGATCAACATGGGATACTTGTACAAGACTCTCAATCTAGAACCAAGGTGTTAAACTTGGTCAAAGCATCCAAGGTGGCACACGCAAGTCAGCAAAACCGTGAAAGCATCTAGGGTCACACAGGCAAGTAGAGATGAATCCCGTTAAGTGAAGTAAAAGAAGCTTCTATCAGCAAATTAATAGAAAGTTCTCAAGTTCATACCACAGCATCAGAAGGTTTAAGAGGGAAGAAGAGGTATTCACGTGGATCACTTCCTCAAAAGGAGCTAACTTCTAAAGATATCAATTGAAGATGACTGCTTAGTGCTTCCATTTAAGCCTGTGCACAGAGTTAGAAAGGCAAAATGGCCAATGCAAAGGACACGGAAAACTTTAATACTATTCTCCAAAAAAATGATGGGCAGGTCTCATAGTAACCCATGACTATGTTAAAACTAAAAGGAAAAAAGATTTGATTGTATTGAATTCGCGAGGACCAAGTCGTGGTCCACCAACAAAAAAAATTGTTCTCATATAAGACATGGAAAAAGTAGTGGTCCGCCAACAGAAAAATGTTCTCATATATGACGGTTGGGGTTGTTTGTATAGAATGGTGTCAGGATTAGAAGTGTTTTATGTATAGAAGGTGTTGGTAACTGAATGCCTTGGCATAAAACGATGTCAAGTTGTAATATACTCACAACAATTTTCTGATGGTGAGAAGGTTGTTACAAACTCGAAACAGCTCAAAAGTGATGAAGTCAACAATGACAACGCCTATGGTAACGAGTATATACACTGGAATCAAATTTTGGACAGTTATAAGGCTAGTATAGAATTAGAATTGAACTTCGACCACTGAGAAAAATATCAGAGAAAAAGTGTAGGTAGGTGTGGTTATCAAAATGTGATAAAGAGGTTGACAACGGAGAAGTATAGTGTCTTCAAGAGAGTATGAAAATGTTATGTTGTGATGAATGCAAATGACATATATGTACAAGAAATTCAATTGGATTGTTGATAAGTCAACAACTAAGTAAATTAAAAGATGACACCTTGATTGTTTGCCTTGAAAATTATAAACACTATTAACTGCGCAAGTTTCAAAATTACAAATTTAAATATTTCTTGTGCATGAGTCATGACAATTCATAATTACAAATCTAATTGTCTTCATATGTAATTATAGTATCTAACTTACATATTACTTTAGAACTAAAACCTCACTTATACTTGATGAACCTCCTGGAAGCCTGACTAAAAGATGAAATGCATAGCTATTGCTATAGAAGACATGTACACCTTCGGGTGCTATATTAGGCTACGAGCCATTTACATTAAACTTTTTCTTAATTAAAAATAAAATATGAGACTTACATGGGACATGTATTGCAACTATTGTCTCTGACTTGATCTCTTTCAACTGCTTGACACTACTATATTGCCCTTGTCATTGGTGAATGGTGGAACACCGTTGTATTATGTTTACAACTCCCGCGAGAGAATATGAGGGAATGAGTGAGGGATAGTTGCCCTAACCCTATTATACAAAGCAGGTTGGCTCAAAACAACATTAAACCATTCTTCCACCCCCACCCCACGCCCAAGGCATTGAAAACATCAGTAAGGTGGGACAAGGTAGAGACATAATTGCTAGGGCAGAGAAGTCATAGTGAGCAAATAAGAAGCAATTTGGATAAATACACACACACACACACACAAGTGTGTGTGTGTATATATACATATATATTTATATATGTATATATATGTGTGTATATATGTGTGTTTGTATACATATAGTACATATATACACATATATATGTACATATATATGTACATACACACACACATATATATACATTATATATATATAGTAAGACTCCTATTAACTTAAGTGGATAGAAGCACTTGTCCACCAAACTTTTTATCCCTTCATTATGCTTTGAGATTTGTGCTATACATCAATGCTATCTTTGAAATTTGTGCCTTCATTTGTATTATATGCTAGCACAAATCTCAATGCAAAATCAATGGATAAAAAAGTTTGTGGACAAAGGGCTCCCATCCACTTAAGTTTATAGGAGTTTTACTCTCTGTCTCTCTACACACACACACACACACAAGTAACGACAAAGAGATCTTAGAGGAACTGTCACATATAAAATTGAGCACAATTTTGCAAAGAAATACACCATATGTTTCTCGAGAAAAGATGGGAAACATGCTCAATATCATTTAATTGAATACTTTTTTCTCAACTCCTTGTTGTTTGAAGAAACCCTCCCCTTCAATTGGCCATTTTTCACGAAAAGCAAACATGATATAACAAAGCAAATCTTACCCTAAGATTTCGAATAGCGGTCTACCCTAGAGATGTTACTTGTAGTAGAACAGAGTAGTGAATGTGCAAATTAAGTTCATTCTCTTGATTGAGAGAAAGCGCCTTATGAACGTGCATAGCCTCAATCATGATGCCCCTCCTATGTTGGTGGATAGACTGCTTTCAAAAAATTGCATGGCATGAATTATAAATAGGGTCAAAAACATTGAACATAGAATAAAGGTGGTCCATTCTCAAAAATAGGAAACTTATGAAGTATCAATTATCCTTTTTAGGTTCTTGAACAGTTGCAGATTTTTGACAAGACATGGTTGCTCGAGTTTCGCTTCATTTAAGTTTGCACGACTCTTTTACTTTTGGTAGTGTATAGAATGCTCCGTCCATTTCTCTGTGGCAGATCTTTTGAATTATGAACTTATAAGAGGTAGGTCTTTTGAATGATGTACTTATACATGATAGGTCTTTTGAATGTGTATAGAATGCTACATCCATTACTATGTAGTAGGTCGTTCGTATTCGAGAATTGTTGTAGCCAATCTTGCATAGAGGAGTTGATTTAACACATGTATATGTGACATGTCTGTGTCTTGTGGCATGTTAAAGAGTCATTGCGGTTAAGATACAAAACACACACACTTGTGCCTATGTCATTTTGTCCCTTGGTGTGGTACATGCTTATACTGATATGTCATGCACTTGTTCCATGGAAGAGTGTCTTTGCTTGTATCGGGCTTGATGCTGATCTTAATGTTGTTCTTTCCCATATACGAAACTTTTGTGGTTGTTAGTATCGTGTCATATTGCCCATGTAGGCTAAACACATATTCTTCACCCATAATTCAAGATTGCACTTTGTTCATGCAGATCTGCGTCCTGTTAGTTATCACGAAATGCGTCTATAAGGAGGGCTGACTAGAAGTTTGATTGACTGTTCGCGCACTTAGTGCTTGACGTGAGTTACGCGATATCCACCAGCAAGATTCTTTGTGTTGGACAAGTACACACGGCCATAGAAGATGGTATCCAACTATAGGCACAGTTTATACGCTACTAATTAAGTTCATCGTCAGAGTTAAACCAACTCCTATAACAGATCAGATCAAAATAAGCAGATAACTTCATGGGATTAATTAAAAGAAAAAGAGTCATCTCCTATAATCAGGTACCTGCAGCTGATTGTTAGAGAGCTCAAGAGAGATGAGCCCTCTGATCCTCCCAAACTCCTCCGGCAAGAACCTCAGATTCCGGGCCGACAGCTCCACCTTCTCCACTCTCTCCTGTTGCAAGATCCCAATCACCTCTTCGTTCACATTATCATCCTCCACCAGTTCCTTACCCTCATCTTTCTCTTTATCTTCCTCATCTTGATTCAATCTATGCCCTTCGTAAATCTTAACCAGCTTCTCCTCAGCTACCTTCAGCTGGTTATTATACGCCTCGTGCATCTCCTCCAGCTCGATAATCGCCTTGAACGGCGCCTTCACCTTCTCGGCCTTCTCTCGGCACTCTTTCTCCTGATCAGCCATGACGGACCTCCAGGTAATCACGTCGACTCCTTCGGGCCGAGGGGCGCGGACGATGTCCTCGAGGCTCCTGTAGAGGGCGGTGTCGATCTGAGAGAGGCGAGCGCGGGAAACGTCGACGGACTCGTGGTCGGGGCGATCGCCTAGGGTTTGAGGACGGAAGCGGGTCGGGCGACCGTCGCGACGCGAACTTCATGGCGGGCGAGGACAGTGGGATCGCGAGGTGGGGCATGGATTCGAGGAGGTCGACGGAGAACGAGGCGCTGTGGTTCTTGAGTCGCATCTGGATCTGAGGCATGCTTCGATGTCGGGTTCGGAATCGGATCGGATGAAGGAGACGGAGTTAAGGCGCGACATGACGTAGGAGAGGATCGGGAAGCGCGTAGGGTTTGGATCCATGACGGGGATTGGAGCTCTGGGGATTGATTGAGGAAACAGATGATGATAACGATGAGGATGATGATGATGGAGACAGTAGGAAGGACAGAGGGAAGTTTTGGAGCGTTTCTGCGGTTTTCTGCCTGAGATTTGCTCGGGAGATGCGGATTCCCTGGTCAGCGCGATGATGGGCCGGCCCGCTCTTCAAGGGCCCACCAATGAAATTGACACCTATTAAAAATGGGAAGAAAACCCCTCCGGTGGCGAATGATGGTGACTATATACCATAACATACTATCATGAGCGATGCCGGTAGATTGGGTAAAATCTGAGGTGGGCTTGCGCCGGACCAGTTCAGGCCTGTGACTTGGACCGCCGAGTTAAAGTCCAGCCAGGTCTAATACGGGTTCGCACGGGTCAAAAGTGAAATATCTGCCTACTTTCACTCTGAAATGGGTAAAAGCTATAGGGTTCTTACGGGTCTTTGATATTCTATCTTCATTTGCTGGTAGGTAAAGCACTTAGCCACATATTCTGCAATATCTCTACATATGCCGCTCCATCGAAAGTGTCTCTTTAGGTCCTTGTACATTTTAGTGTGTCTGGATGCACTGTGTACCTGGTATGATGCGCCTCATCAAATAAGTCTTTTTTCAACTGTGGATTACTTGGCATCACTAATCGGCCCTTCATTAGAAGTCATCCATCTGCTCCAACGGTCCAATCAGACTTTGGCTCTTTGGAAATCTCCTCCTTTCGGGTTTGAATCCAAGAGTCCTCTAGCTGAGCTCTGACCACCCTATCAGTCCAAGATAGTTGTGCGAACAAAGCTCATAAAAATGCTGTTCGTGGAAAAATTAAAGAAGAAAATTTAGAAGAAAATATGTATTTTTCTCTCTCACTGACTTAGAAAAAAAGAAATATAATTCTCTCAATGCAATCTCTCTCTAACAGACTTAGAAAAAAAAATTACAATCTTCTTGATTGGTATCCCGATTTACAAAAGAATAAAGGGATCAACGGAGACCCTCCCCTTTATTTAAAACTGGGTTCTTCTTGGTGTCGATGGGAGCTTGAATCTTATATCCCGTTGACGATCCGAACGCTTCGCCTCATGGAACTTGGTTGATTCTTCTTGATGGGAAGAACTTGCAATGCAAGTTTAAAACTCTCACGAGTTTAAGAACTCTAATTGAGTTTGAGAACTTGGTACGAGTTTAGAACTCTGAACGAGTTAAGAAACTCAGAACGAGTTTAGAACTCTGTAAAAGAGTTGATTTAATTCAACAGAAATTCAGTTCACAAGCCAAGAATGAAGAAAAGCTCTAAGAACAGCTCCTGAAGATGCTCCAAGCTTTCTGTTGCCGATCTCTAGATCCAAAAATGCTCAAGATCTAAAGATCTGAACTCAGTTGAGTTTTTCGCTATTTATAGGGGTTTTAGGGGTGTAACTAACCTCTAAAATCGCTCCTTAGTGGGGTTGTGATCCCCTCAAATCGCGAGAAACGGTTTTAGAACCGTTCAGCTTGTATTTGAACGAGTCAAACGCAAAATTTGTGTTATGGGCACGAATTCTGCGTTTTGAGTCCGGAACGTAGAGATGAGTTTTGTATTCTGGGTCTGGAACGCAAATATTAGTTTTGCGTTTTGAGTCTAGAATGCAGAGATGAGTTATGCGTTTTGAGTCTGAAACGCAGAGATGAGCTCTGCATTTTGGGTTCAAGAGACTGTTGATTTGTAGTCTCTCTAGTTAGAGCGTTGCAAAAATTGTAATCTTCATCTTGGCTCATTGGAATGTGAGAGTCATTAGTTGTAACTCCTGTTGATGATTGTGAAGGCTGTTGAATCAGAACTTCTATCGGTTGTTGTGAAGGTCTTTGAATTGTAACCTTCATTGATTATCGTGAAAGTCTCCAAATTGTAGCATTCTGAAAGTCGTTGAATTGTAACTTTCATTATCACTGCTTAATGAGAATTAGCTATCTACAGTAATTTTTAGACATCCTACAAAACCCCCTCCAAAATTTTCAAAAGTTCGTTGTTGACTGGAATAAATTTTCAGAATATTTGGATCCTAATTTTTATTTTGGATTGGTTGGGTGATTATTCATTACACCCACTTTGAAGGCATTGTGGACTTGATTGCAGACACTAATCATGCAAGATCAGTACGAAGGTGCCTATCGTGGCTCTGTTTTTGAAGTACGGAGACGGGCCTTGCTGCTTTGAAATGCGGAGATGAGTTTCGCATTTAGAATATGAGAGACGACGACATCAGTAAGAGCCATAAGCCTAATACTAGCAGGTGCTCCAACCTTGTATTTAGCGACTTTCTCGCTAACTTCCTTTAGATCTACCTTGGTAAAGATCAACCCAATATTTCTTAAGGGGGTGTTCTTCCTCGTGAGAATCGCTGAATCCTTACAGAATCTCTTTCTGATCAGCATCGACGATTAGAATTTGTCTGTACTCTGTAGGTGGTAAAAGTTACCTTTGTAGATATGCCTGAAATCCGCCTGCATATTCGAGTCGCCCGCACGACTTGAAAATTGGGCTCACCCGTGTGCTTGACTCGTCAGCACGAGCCAAGACCACGCGATCACCAAATTTGCCTACATCTGGGCAATCCGCCAAGCGATCAAAAACTCGCCTGCAAACTTGATTCGCCTGCGCGAGTTAAGTTTACTCAAGAGCTGAACTCGCCTGCGTGCCCAGACGATCAGCCAGGCGATCGGTAAACTCGCCAGACTCACCAGAGTACCTGGCGACCGCAATATTACGTACAGGGATGGGCCTTCCTATTTCCCACGATGTGAAGGGAAGGAGCACAGTACTCCGAGCCCATCAAGCGGCTGTCCATAGTACGAGCAACCAGTCGAATCCACGATGTCGCTACACTCGCCTGCATGCTTGACTCGCCCGCACGAGTTAGGTTTACTCAAGAGCTGAACTCACCTGCACAAATCAAGAGCCAAATTCACTCGTAATCAACAAACTCGCCAAACTCGCCAGAGCGCCTGGTGGCTGCTACATCACGTACAGTGACGGGCCTTCCTGTTTCCCACGACGTGAGGGAGAGAAGTACAGTGCTCTAAGCCCATCAAGCGACCGTTCATGGTACAAGTGAGAAGCATAGTATCTCCCAATAGTACATGGTCACATCCCATGATTCAAGGGAGCGACCATGCCATCTCTCCTCTATTTAAGGGCCTCCCCTGGCTACAGGAGAGAGGTTCGCAGTTAATTGATTAATTCAATCAGTTAGCTGGACCATTAGCTCTCAACTCTCGACTGAGTTGATGACAAGCTCTTTGCATTATCCTTGCACTGTAGCATCTTCTCCCAGCTTCGGGCCCTGACCGCCACTGAACTCGAAGACTCAAACTCGACCAGCACGAGCTTCTACTGCGTACTGAAGCTCACCAGCAACCTAGATCGAATCGTCCAAGGGAAGCAGATTCGGTGTGAGAACCGAGCGAGACGTCCTATCACTACCAAAGTCCCCACGATAAACAAGGAGGGCCTTCCCTCTGTTTTTGTTATAATTTCGATTAATAAGTTTGTAATAAGCTATTCTTATCAATACAAACGAAACCCCCATTTCGGGAGATCAAAATTTACACCTACAGAAGATCGTGACCACAATGGGAGAAGCTATTTCCTCGACCGAAATGATGGTAGCGCAGTTCGACGAGGTTGCTGTCAAGACAACCGTGGAGTCTCTAGAAATCGAGTTCGACCAAGCCAAGTACGAAGAGTACTTGTCTTCCTCCTCCTCTTGTGGCAATGCATCCCGCAAATGCCACAGAATTGTGCACAGAGGCCAACCTCAATTGGTCAAAGCCTCCGTGCCTGAAGACTCTATCCGAGTCACGCCAGTTGGTATCAGAGCTCTAGTTCCAGTATCCTTAGGATCATCCTGTGTCGAGTCGTGGAGCTAGGTTAGAGTTTCTTAGGATTCATGTGTAGAGTCCGCTAAGGATTTCCTAGTATGAGTGAGGACGATATATGCGTATATCTCAAAATTTCGAGAAATTTTTTTTAACGACTATTTTTGCTTTAAGTATATGTGTGATGTATTAAGCATGAATAGAATATACGTCAACTTTGACTCATAAACTTTATTTTTCTTATCACCAGAAAGAGGGAGATAGATGGCAGGAAGTGGTAGACCTCATACCAGGAGAGCTAGCCAGGCAGAGTCACAGCAGACTCCATCAGAGCAGCAGCCAGCTCAGTCCGAGCCTCAGCAGGCTCCACCCGAGCCACAGCAGGCTCCTCAGTATTTGGTGGACATCATGGCTCCTCTCATTGCCCGGATGACAGCCATTGAGGAGTTGGTGACGACTCATATAACACCATGGACACCACCACCACCGGTAGCTCAGCAGCAGGGGATATCTGCCGTTCCTATCAGAGAGAGACCCCCAGAGGTCACGCTTGCAGCCATTCCTCTAGCAGTCCCAGATAGAGCCACAGAGCAGGAGGCTTGGCTCCGTATGGTGGAGAGGTATCAGAAGATGAGGGCACCAGAGTTCCAGGGGTCACCAGACCCTCTTGCAGCCCATAAGTGGAAGGAGGATGTGAGCAATATTCTTGATATACTCGGTGTAGATTCAGTACAGAAGCAGAGGCTGGCATCCTACAGCCTGAAGGGAGATGCCGGGAGATGGTACCGACTTCAGTTTACCCCGGAGCAGAGGATGACCCTCACATGGGAGGATTTCATATACTTCTTTGATGGACAATACATTTCTTCTACAGCACGGACTAGGAAGGAGCTTGAGTTGTCCCGGTTAACTCAGGGGGACATGTCAGTGGCGGATTTCGAGAGCAGGTTCATGGAGTTGCTACATTTCACGGGCATGTGGCAGACGGGAGAGCGCCAGGCTCAGATGTTCTTAGCAAGGCTTCGCCCTAATCTCCGACGGTACCTCGTGTCGAGGAGGTTTTATTCAGTTAGGAAGGTAGCTGAGGCTGCCACTTCTCAGGAGATTGAGACTACTATGTTTCAGAAGGATAAGGAAGTGAAGGCTAAGATAGGACAGAGTGGGGATAAGAGCAAGAACAAGAGACCCTTTTCTGGACATCAGCAGCAGCATCAGGGCCCTTATAAAAGGGGACCCCAACAGGATCAGAGAGCGCATCAGCAGCGCAAGTTCCAGGGATCTTGTTTTAATTGTCACAAGGTCGGGTATAAGGCATCATAGTGTCGTAGCGTACCAGCAGGAGCCCAGCAGGGCAAGGGTCCGAACCAGCAGCAGCAGCAGCGCCAGCAGGGCAGAGGTCAGGGCCAACAGAACAGGCTTGAGGCACCGCCAGCAGCTCAGAGGACTGAGGGACAGATTCGAGCAGTTCAAGAGGTTCCTCAGGGGTAGATTGTCCCATATTCTCCATCTCCAGTAGCAGAGCAGTCTTCAGCCACGGGCAGGGTTTATGCAGTAGTTTCCCGTGACCATGGAGCTAGCGGAGCAGTAGTGGAGGGTACGTTCTTTGTGAATTTCTTTCCCGCCCGTATTCTTTTTGATTCGGGAGCTTCGCATTCTTTCATCTCGCATGCATTTATGGATAGACTCCAGCTCATGGCTCAGCCTCTAGACACCCATTTATCAGTTTCCACCCCTTTAGGTGAAGTATCGCTTCTGGAGAGCGTTTGTAGGAGGTGTACCGTCAGTTTGGACGAGTCAGAGTTCATGGTTGATTTGATAGTGTTGCATATGTCCGAGTTCGATGTCATCCTTGGTATGGATTGGTTGTCTTCCTACCATGTTAGCATTGACTGCTTTGCGAAGACAGTCAAGTTGCGAGCGTCCGACGGGTCCGAGATGATTATAGCCGCCTCTCAGGGCAACCGACTGTTCGCGGGGAAAATCGTGTTCTTCATTGATGTCATTGTTTTCTCAAGTAATTGCTTTTTGATTACAAAAGATCCGGTCTTTTTATAATATCCGGTTACAACGAAATCAAAGAAAAATAAAAAGATTATAACTTTCCTTTCGAACGAATCACGAGCTCCTGTTTTGTGATCACTCGCTTGCGTGGGTTCTTCGCCTGCGCCGGGGTTTATCCGTGGACCACCGCGCGATCTAGATCCGGTCAGATCTACGCATTATGACGGATATTATTTCGCAAAGAAAATAATAGCCGGGGGGGATTAATTCACCAAGGAAATAATCACCCTAGTTCTCGGGATCAAAGGCCAAGCTTTGATCCGGAGGATGACTACGTAGATCTGAGATCCGGTTCCTCTCGAACTCTTACCTTATTTGGCGTTGACGATCGCCGAGCACCGGATCTGGATGAGCAAGTCCTCAAAGTCCCAACGCTTCAATCTTTTTTAATTCTGAGCCTTGAATCTAGCAGAGCTTCGCCTCCCAATTTTCTAACCTTTAAAAATGAACCAAGGGGGCCCTATTTATAGGCAACCTTTACTGTGCCTTGGGCACAAGGTGGCCGGCCACCTTGGTGGCTCGGCCTTTGAAAATGAACCAAGGGGGCCTATTTATAGGCTACCCTCACTGTGCCTTGGGCACAGTGCAGCCGGCCACCTTGAGGTGGCTCGGCTCTGGGCCGGCCACCTCAAGGTGGCTCGGCCACCGAGCCACCTCAGGGTGGCTCGGCATTGGCCGAGCCACCTTGAGGTGGCTCGGTTTCGGCCGAGCCCCTCTAGGTGCCGTTTTCCGTCGTTTTCCGTCTTTTGGTTCTGTCCGTGATTCGATTGTGTGGTTGACTTGTTTGGACTCGATTCGCTGACCTGATTTGGCAGTAAATCCACTTCTGAGTTCGAGTCCGAAACTGATCTTGATTCGATCGTGATTCGTCCGAGTCCGCTCTTAATTGGATAACTCGTTGATTCCTCAACCCGTTAGCTAAATTCCGCACGCGAGTGGATTTATTCCATTGTTTGCGTGCGGTTCGTTAGCCTCGTAGCCTCGTTAATCCGTTTCGTCGCGTATCACTTGGCTTCAGTGTTATGGACTAACAATCGCATCTGCATACGTCGCCCGATGGTCGGTTCGTCGAATCGGCGTCGTCGAGTTGTGTTAAGAGACCTATAGGCAGTTTTATACACCTACAGATACCCCCTCTAAAGTATTTCAGCCTCGTTCTTTTATAGAAGAGCCTGGAATACTTTGGATATGATTGTCCTATTCTTCGACGGGATATTTGGAGTGACTTCCGTTCTTGGTTCCTTCAGTCCCCCAGGCTGTTCGGTACTTTGTCGAATGTCTGTAAGGGTTCCGGTGCTGCATTTATTGTCTGACCGTCTGTCGGAATTTTGAATTTGAAGTCGATTCTCGATTTTCTGACTTTTTAGCTCAAGTTGGTTATTTCAACATAGAACTGACCATCGGTCGTCGGCGTTGAATCTTCATTTACAGCGCGTTGTCCGGCGTTTGAGCTTCCTTGTGACGCGTTGTCCGGCGTCCAAGCTGGAGTATACAAAGTTTAAGCTCTCTTGGAGCGTGGCGGATACTCGAGTCATGAGACCAATCTATGGAGTTGATACATCTATGACTCGTATTTATAGAATTTTTGGCAAATTCTCAGCCATCAACGGGTTTGATGAGCGTTTACCGACTACCGTTTGAGTCAGGCTAGCATGCGGATTGTTTAAACCCGTTCCGCATGTAACGTTGTGCTAAGAGAGTAAATTCTCTGAGACTTTGTGCTATGATATTGAATACATAGACTTCGCCATTGTTACGGGAATAGGCTACCCGGCGACGCGTATTAGACGCTGACTTATCCCTACTTAGGCTTCGGGACCCGACTACCGTTTGAGTCGGGCTAGCATGCGGATTGTCTAAATCCGTTCCGCATGTAACGTTGTGCTAAGAGAGTAAATTCTCTGAGACTTTGTGCTATGATATTGAATACATAGACTTCGCCATTGTTACGGACACAGGCTATCCGGCAACACGTGTTAGGTGTTGACTTCAGGATTTTTGGCTAACCCCCAGCCTTCAACGGATTTGATTAGCCTTTACCGACTACCGTTTGAGTCGGGCTATCATGCGGATTGTTTAAACCCGTTCCGCATGTAACGTTGTGCTAAGAGAGTAAATTCTCTGAGACTTTGTGCTATGATATTGAATACATAGACTTTGCCATTGTTACGCGCACAGGCTACCCAGCAGCGTGTATTAGACGCTGACTTATCCCTACTTACGCTTCGGGATAAAATACCCCAGAATCGAACTCTGGTGTCTTTTTCTACGGAGAAAGACTAAACCGGCGACGCGTGTTAGGCGTCGGCATATCCTTTCTTAGGATTCAGGATGAAATTCCCCATGCGTGTAAGGCATGGATTTTGGTATTATTAATAACAACCTGCCACAATGTTGAATATGTGGACGAGTGTTCTTTTTAACGGTTAGGAACTAACCGGCAGCGCGGGTTAAGCGCAGACTTATCCCTGCTTAGGTTTCAGGATAGAATACCCCAGAATCAAACCCTGGTATCTTTTTCTACGGAGAAAGACTAAACCAACAGCACTGTTAGGCGCAGACTTATCCCTGCTTAGGATTCGGGATAAACTTCCTAGGATGAATCCTAATTGACAAATTTTGGAAAAAATCAGTGCGAGAAAGGAAGAATTTTATATTCTATTTCCCGGTCTTCTTTTAGGGTGAAGGCGAACCCGAATACAAGGAAGAAAGGATTTTATATTATATTCCTTGATTCTGGAAAGGAAGAATTTTATATTCTATTTCCAGTTCAAAAGAAACTAGAAGTGGGATCTCTACTCCGAGAATCTGGAAAATCTAGATAAACTTGCCTTTTATAGGACTGGTTATCTAAAGATGAGTTTTCGTTTATCGAAGTGAAATTTCAACTTAGGTTATGACCATGAGAAGGCTTAACCAAAGAGAAAACAGAAGGGAGTTCTTTCGTTTATCGAAAGAGGACTCTGAACTGAAAGTGGACCTCTTGTTCATGGAAAGAGTCAAGAGGGCTAGAAAGACATTTTTGATGGACTCACTATCAATTGAAATTGATCAGTGAGGGATTTTGGTGGTGAAGATAATTTTGGGTTATCCTCTAGAATATTAAGTGTGATATTCTTCAAGGAACTTCCCGGTAAATGAGTTATCCCGAACGTACTAGGGATAGTACTTTTTCAGGAACTTCCTATTTATTGGCATTAATTGCCTGACGCCCTCTTGAGTAATCAGGTGATATGCGCCGTTTGAGTAGACTGTGTCTATCACAAACGGTCCTTTCCATTTGGGTTCGAATTTACCTTTCTTCTTGGAATTGAGGATTATCGGTCGGCGATCATCGAGGACCAGATCTCCTTCCTTGAAGCTGTTCGCGGGAAAAGTTGGTGTTTTCTTCATTATCGATGTCATTGCACTCAGTTAACAACTTTAT
>NC_033795.1:71645285-71661863 GCF_001876935.1 Asparagus officinalis | reverse complement strand
CCCAGATGAATGATACTCCTTTCTTGTTCAGCTTAGAGAACGGTTGGCACTTCCCAGAAAGATTTGAGAACGGTTGGCACTTCCCAGAAAGCTTAGAGAACGGTTTGGCATCCGGCTTGATATCGAGGCGGTGCATTGCGACATTGGGGTCGAGCCCTGGCATGTCTTCATAATTCCATGCGAAGACGTCGATATATTCCCTGATGAGAGTAATCAATTCCTCCTTCTCATCTGGGGGAAGACTGTCGCTGATGAATATAGGCTTTGGGTTAGCTTCATCACCCATGTTAATCTGGACTATTTTATCTTCAGTGGGTGGTTCTCTTTGCTCGAACCTATCGCCATATTGCATATTCAGATGGTGAACCCACGGGTCTTCCCATGTTGGCATTTGATCGTCGTCTTCCAGGGTGGATGGATCGGCTGTAGCCATATTTAGACTTCTCCCAGACTTGTATCGGAGTCCCACTCTGAAGCATCGGGAGAGTATCCTTTCTTGGCTTTGTTAGCAATTTGATCGATGATTTGCCAACCACATTCGTCATCTGATGAAACATAACCTAAGCCTCGCCCATATTTATAATAATCCTCAGGTTTACCTTTTGGTACATATACTGCTTTGGCTGGATTACGAGGACCTCGATCGAAGTATAAACCTTCTCCGAGTGTGAAATCGTAGCCCTGCTTTTCCATGAGCTTGCGCGCTTCTGGACTATACTTGGATAGATGTCGACCAGGTTTGTCATCATCTTCGTCTTCACTTAGGAAATGATCTGGTAACGGAGAGCTTTTTCCTTTACCGTAAATCACTTCTTTAGCACCTCTTACTTTGTTCGGGATGACCATGGTTGTTCCGAAAGAATGCTGGAGGTGTTCCTTCGTTACATAGGATGATCGGATCGGCATATACAACTCAGGATTATCATACAGCCCTTTCATCACATCATCAAGAGACAAGGAGTACTCTAAATCATCTTTTATTGCAATATCGGCAAGTTGCCAGTTACAACCTCCATCTGACGATTGTTCATCGTCAAGATTGATTACAAAGGGTACAATGTCATTTAAAACAAAACCGCCATTGTAATCGAATCCGGCTTCAGAATCAGCTTCTTCTCCGCTGTCTGTGCCCTGGGCCGATGGTTCAGTATCGGATTCGTTACCATAAAGGAGAGAATCGGTGAAATAATTCTCATACCCCTTGAATGGTTGCTTATCCGCGACCACCGTCCTAACCTCATTGTCAGTGTCGACATACTTCAAACACTGATGGAGAGTAGAGGGAATTATCACATTACTATGGATCCAAGGCCGACCCAATAGTAAGTTGTACGAAGTCTCCGCATCGATCACATAACACGTGACTTCTGTCTTCAGATCTCCCATCTGGCACTTCACCCGGATCTTACCCAAGGGTCTTGACCCACTAGTGTTGAATCCATAAATAACAGTGCCTGTGGACGCCAACTTGCTTACTGGGATGCCGAGGAAATGCATCAATCGAAGCGGCATAATACTCACAGCAGAACCCGGATCCACTTGGATTCGGTTGACTTGGCTGGAGCCAATGTATCCGACGAAATATAACGGCCGATCGTGGTTCGAATTCTTCGTCTGCATATCTTCTTTGGTGAAAGTAATGCAGGGAAGGTTCTTAGTCGCTATGTTGCACTGTTGACTCAGCGGTTCTGGCTGTTCAGGTATCGGCTTGACTTGAGTCAGAAATACCTCTGCATTGGCCAAAGCTTCTTGTAGGGCCTCCCTGGTTTCTTTGGATAATCGCAGCAACTCATACAGCGTTATCCGTGCAGGAATGTTGGCTAATTGCGCCATAATGTCGAAGCTATGCGGAGTCTTCGAGCTTTCCGGTTTGTCTCTTCCAATTGGACGACTGAAACGAGACTGCTTCGGATTCTGTACCTCTTGGGGATTCTTCTCTTTTGGTTTATTCACCGGTTGTCGTAGAGCTTCTTTACCCGGTGTGGGACTTGCAATCACTCCCATCTCCGTGAGAGTTTTGGCTGGTCCCCGCTTGTTCACCCCCTGCTCACTAGGTGGCGGATAATTGTAGTGGTATTCATTTCCGCTCCGTGTCGCAAAAGCTTCTTGTTCTTCTTCAGAGAGCAGGAAAGTGGAGATTCTTTCGTCATCTTCCCCTGGGATAGCAGAGACTCCATAACAAGACTTCCCTTTTCCTTTAGACTTCCTCCCGGATGACGAACCGGCCCATTGTTCATCTCCAATCAGATCTGGATGAACCCAAAGGATTTCGCCATTTGGGGTTGTGTGCGGCACAAGTCCCTTTTGGCGCTGTCCGTGCGGATCGTCATTCACCGTCTTCATCCCGACTTTGGTGACGCGTTTTGGCTCGAACCAAGTTGTAGGCACTGACCCAAAACTGATTGACACTGCGTTGGCCCCCACATTCTTGGCTGGTTTCGGGGTTATGACTCCTACGTCGATTAACGCCTGGATCTTGTCCTTGAGGTGGTAGCATGATCTCGTAGGGTGGTGGACCGCTCTGTGGTACGCGCAGTACTTTGGATCCGTCACTTTGCTGGCCCCTTCTTGATCCACGATCGCCGGCAACTGGATCTTGTTGTTCTCCAACAGGTATTTGAAGATGCCGGGAACTTCATCATCCTTGAAGGAGTACACTTTAGGAAACCTCGGCTCCGCAGATTTCTGCTTCTGAGGCCGTTGTTGCCATTGTCCTCGAGATTGTTGGGGTGCTTGTTGCTGTGGCTGCTGTTGCTGTGGTTGCAATTGAAAGGTTTGATTAGCATCAACTGCATTAGCTTGTGCCTTACCTTTCCCCCGTGGGACGAAGTTTTGCTTTGGAACACTCGTCGCCGGTTGGCCTCTTTCCGCCTTCTTCCTCTTGAGGAATCGCTCAGCTTGCTCTCCCCGGACTTTCAAGTCCTTCCATGTATTGGATGGTGCTGTCCCCATTGCTTCTAGCACGTCCAACGCGAGGTTGTTGTGGCAGGTCTGGAGGATGAATTCCTCGGTGATCGGGTCCCGGCAATTCATCGCCTTGTTCCGGAATCTTTTGACGAAGGTATCGACTAACTCTCCGTCCTTCTGCTTCTCATCGAGCAACGATCCGATAGATATCTCGGTGTCGTCGTCGAAGAAGTTGGCCAGGAACTTGGTCTCCATGTCATCCCAGCTGTTTACGCTGCCTGGCTTGAGGCGGCGATACCAATCGAAGGCGGCTCCGCGAAGAGTGCCGACGAATGACCGCACCATCAGAGGCTCATTACCAGAGATCACCCCCAAATGCGATTTGAAGTAAATCAAATGCTGGGTAGGTGAACCCATCCCATTAAACGGCGTGAAGTTAATTAGATTAAACTTCGCCGGATATGGGATCGATTCCCATTCTCTTGGGTATGGGCAAGGAATGCCTGTTTTCTTCGTCTCTTGAGCGGAAATTAGTGTGTTGATTTTGCTCTCGAGGTTCTTGATCTTCAGGTTTTCGCCGGTTTCTTCGCCAGCATTCTCATTACCACCCCCTGCGTTGACGGGAGGATCATTGGTGTTACGAGCATTTGTATCCTCATCTTCCACATTAATCGGGTTACGATGATTCTGCTCGCCTTGTTGGTTCGCCAATGCTTGGATCTGTTGGTCATGCATTTCTCTCATCTGCTGCATGGCCATCTCCATCTCAAATTTGAAACTTTCTTTCTGCTTAGCCAAAGCGTCTTCAAGCATCTTGGCCATCTGCTCCGCACTTATCATCAGGGCCTCGCGGGGTTGTCCCTCGCTGGATACTGTATTATCTGATGCCACCGCGGAGCCGGCATCAGATTCTTCATCTTCTGAAGGGCGTCTTGTCCGAATCCTACCATAAGTTGCTCGCTCTATGGTTCCGGACTGCAGACGGGTTCTAGGTCGGGAAGCTTTCAGAATCGACTCGAAATCTTCTCGTGCCGATGTCCCTTTGCTCGTCATGTTGGTGGTGACCCTCGGAAATTCTCCGTCTTCAATCACCCTTCTTCTTCGTTGGAAGCGCCTAGGCCTTGGTTTTGGCGTTTCCGCATTAAGTCTTTCAAAAACTGAAACTCTTTCGGGGACCGCCTTAATGCAATTGCATTCCGACAATACCGCCCGAATGAGTTTGGAACAGGGACATTGAATTTCCCGTTCTCGGGGACTCCTCTTCCTGGTTCTATTCGTACCCCCAGCACGATAGTACAACTCGTCATTTTGACAGTCAGAGTAACCTATCGTGTGCGGGCACGCCTTCTCAGGTACAACACAATCATTATCAGATGATAATGTTTCCATCTGAGGTTGACTTGCCTTCTTTGGGCTTTCAAAGGTTACCCGCCTCAAAACATGCCTTTTTGGGCGTGAATTTTCGGCGTGATCTTGGACTTCAATGCGCAAATTGGTGCGCGCAGCTGCCTTGAGGTCTTTGTCATGCTGGAGGTGATGGCGACCCCCAGTATGTTGAGTCGTTCTGGGCTTCTTCATCGGGCCCAAACGCTCGTGAATTGGAGCTTTGCCTCTCACGTCAGGAATTGGACCGAGGCGCTCCAAAATTGGTTTCTTCTTGCGGGATGACTCTGCATGATCTCCCGGAGAAGTTATTGGGATTGACGGCGACTTTGGTTGACTCGCCGGAGTTTGACCTTCCTTAGAAGGCTGCACTGGTTGCTTTTTGGCCTGAGTCGCCACTTCAGACTTAGGCTTCCAGACTTGTCGTGTTGGTGGTGGCTTCTTCTCCACCTCCTTTTGCAGCTTTCTACGGGCTTCCTGAGCTTGAGCCCGTGCCTGCGCTGACATCGCGCGGCGCTTGCGAATGCGCTCCTCGAGTGTCGAACGGTTCCGTTTGACGCGGACCCATTCTTTCTTTGGCGGCTTGGAAGAGTCGCCATTCATTGGTGGTTGAGGCTGTTTGCCTCTTCTGTTCTTCAACTCCGCGTGGTAGCGGAATCCGTCCGTAGACTCCATCGCCTTAGCGAATTGCCGCGCAAGGCGTTGACGACGCCTCTGGCGGGCTCTCTTTGAGAGAGTCACAACGCCCTGAACAGTAGAGGCGTTGGCGGGAGTTGGGTTGACCTGATTGGAGGTCGGTGGAACTTCATTTGACGCAACTTCGGCGTCAGTTGGGTTGAGAGCTTCGTGGGCTTCCCGAGCAGCTTCAAACCAACGAGCTTTTCTCCCGGAGGAGAACTTCTTGGACTTGCGGGGGGAGATAGAGCCGGACGAGGACACGTACTCCTCGAACTTGGCTTGGTCGAACTCGTACTCGACCTCCTCCACGACCGGGATTGCAATCCGCGGCTGCGACGCATCGATCTCGTTGGCGAGATCGTCGGCTCCCACTGTGGTCGCCAGATTGTTCGCGTGGAAAACTGTTTTCTTTTTCATTGATATGATTGTCATCTTGGGTTACAAAGATCCGGTCTTTTATAGATCCGGTTACAACTAAATCAAAGAAAATAAAGAAAAATTACAACTCTCCTCTGTGAACAAATCACGAGCTCCTGTTTTGCGGTCGCTCGCTTTGGTGGGTTCTTTGCCTGCGCCGGGGTTAATCCGTGGACCACCGCGCGATCTAGATCCGGTCGGATCTACACGAGTATGCGGGTATTATTCCACGAAGGGAATAATAGCCGGGAGGGATTAATCCACCAAGGGAATAATCGCTCAGATCTCGAGATCTAAGACCAAGCTTAGATCTGGAGTGTAGTCTCGTGTAGATCTCAGATCTGTTCTTTCTTCCTCTCGAGATCCTGCCTTTTCTGACGTGGATGGTCGCCGAGGATCAGATCTGAATGGTGCAAGTCTTCTGGTCTTCAAGCTCCGAGTTCACTCTTCAATCCGGCAGAGTTTCGGCTCTTGAAAGTTCGACCCCTGAAAATGAACATCTCTAGGCCTATTTATAGGCTCTCAGGACAGTGGCTGCAAAAAGGGAATTGTCGGCCACCTCTGGCCACTGTCGGCCACCTCGGGCCACTGTCGGCCACCTCGGGGTGGCCGACACTGTGCCTAGCCACCTTGGGGTGGCTCGGCTCATGGCCGAGCCACCCCAAGGTGGCTCGGCCACCGAGCCACCCCGAGGTGGCTCGGCAATCCAAACAAGGAACCCCCAATATATATACCATATATTCCGAATAATTAAGAGCTAAGTGTTGAATGACCCATTCTAGCGTTAAATATAAATGTGACTAAACAACACATATAATCAAATCTATCAACACATATAAGCATATTTAAATATCAACACCTTACCTGTTCAAACAGGTGCGGGTAGTCGCGATGTACATCCTCCTCACGCTCCCAAGAGATATCTTCGGCTCCTTATCGATTCCACTGAACTTTCACTAATGGAATGACTTTGCTTCTAAGCTTTTTATTCTCTCTAGCAAGAATGCATACCGGAATCTCCACGGTAGTCAAATCATCCGGGATCTCAACCTCTGGTGAATCAATCACCCTCTACTACTCTTCGTCATGCAAATGCTTCTTAAGCATTGAAATATGAAAGACATCGTGTATACTCGACATCGATACTGGAAGGTCTAATCTATAAGAAACAACTCCAATGTGCTCGATAATCCTGAAGGGACCAACATATCTCGGGGCAAGCTTCCCCCGTCTACCGAATCGCTGAACGCTCTTCATCGGTGATACTTTCAACATAACTAAGTCTCCGACCTGAAACTCTAAGGGTCGTCTCCACTGATTTGCATAACTCTTTTGTCGACTCTGTGCAGTAAGAATGCACTCTCGAATCAATGCCACCTTTTTCGTGGTCTGTCTAACTAGCTCCGGGCTAAGTAATAGACTATCCTCTGGTTCTGCCTAACATATAGGCAATCTGCAAGGCCTCCAGTACAAGGCTTCGTACGGCGCCATCCCGATGGTAGCTTGATAACTATTATTATATGCAAATTCAATCAATGGGATGTGGTCCTCCCAGCTACCCTGAAAATCTATAACACATGCTCTCAGCATATCCTCCAACACCTGATTCACCCTCTCGGTCTGACCATCTGTCTGGGGGGTGGAAGACACTACTGAATGATAACTGGCTGTCAAAAGCATCTTGAAAACTCCTCAAGAAATAGGTTGTGAAGACTGAGCCCCGATCTGATATAATCATCTCCAAAACTCCATGCAATCTGACAATCTCTCGAAAAAAATCCTCGCATATGTGTCTGTCGTATAAGTCATCCTCACGGGTAAGAAATGTGCCGACTTTATCAATCTGTCCACTATAACCCAAACAAAATCATTTCCTTTCTTTGATTTTGGCAACCCTACTATAAAATCCATAAAAATATCTGCCCACTTCCACTCGGGAATAGGTAAAGGCTATAGAGTTCCTGCATGTCTCTGATGTTCTGCCTTAACTTGCTGGAAGGTAAAACACTTAGTCACATACTCTTTAATCTCTCTGCGCATACCACTCCACCAAAAATACCTCTTCAGGTCCTTATACATTTTTGTCGTGCCAGGGTGCACTGTATATTTGCTACGATATGCCTCGTCAAAAAGTTTCCTCTTTAGCTGTAGATTATTCGGCATGACAATCCTACCCTTCATCCTAAGGCCTCCATCTACTGCAATAGTCCAATCATCCTTGGGCTCTTTGGAAATCTCCCCCTTACGGGTTTGAATCCAAGAATCCTCTAACTGAGCTCTGACTACTCTATCACTCCAAGACAGTTGTACTGATAATGCTCCTAAGAAGACACAGCTCCCGCTAATCTCTAGCCTAAAATCATAATGGCTAAGGGTATAAAGATCCTGATATAGTAAACACCTTAAAGCTGCTAGCCCGTGACGATGCTTCCTGCTCAACGTGTCTGCTACTACGTTCACCTTTCCCGGATGGTACTGTATAGCAAACTCATAATCCTTTATAAACTCTATCCATCCCGTTGTCTCTGGTTGAGTTCTTTCTGTGAAAAGAGGTACTTCAAACTTTGATGATCTTTGAATAACTCAAACTGTACTCCGTACAAATAATGCCTCCACGCCTTTAGTGCAAAGACCACTACGCTAGCTCTAAATCATAAGTGGGATAATTCTGTTCATGAGTCCTCAACTGTCTTGAAATATAAGCTACAACTCTCTGGGTTTGCATTAATACTCCTCCAAGACCTGATAAGGATGCATCAATGTAGACAACAAAAGTCTTATCACTGCTAGGAATAATCAATACTGGTACTAAAGTTAACTTAGTCTTCAATGTCTCAAAGGCCTCTTGGCATTCTGTGGCCCAAATAAATTATACACCCTTCTTAGTAAGGCATGTAAGTGGTGTCGCAATCTTCAAGAAATCCTAAATAAATTTTCTGTAATAGCCTTCCAGACTTAAGAAACTATGACTCTCGGTAACTGCCTTTGGTGGTTCCTAATCAAGTACGGCCTCTATTTTAGCCGGATCTACTGTAATGCCCTCCCAACTGATGACATGGCCCAAAAATCTGACCTCCGATAACCATAATTCATATTTGCTAAATTTTGCATACAGCTGATGTTCTCACAAAGTCTGCAATACCAACCTCAAGTGCTGCTCCTGCTTGGACTCCGATCTCGAATAGATAAGAATATCACTGATGAAAACTATCACGAACTGGTCCAAGTATGAAAAATCCAATTCATCAAATCCATGAATACTGCGGGTGCATTGGTCAGCCTAAATGGCATGACAAGAAACTCGAAAGACCTATATCGAGTCAAGAAGGTAGTTTTGGGAATATCCATCTCCCGAACCCGTAACTGATTATAACCAAAACGAAGATCTATATTCGAAAACACTGAACCCCCTGCAACTGGTCGAACAAGTCATAGATCCTCGGTAATGAGTACCAGTTTCGGATAGTGACCTTGTTCAACTCGTGATAATCAATGCATAATCTCATACTTCCGTCCTTCTTCTTCAGAAAGAGGACCGGTGCTCCTCACGAAGAGTGATTCCGTCGAATGAATCCCTGTGATAACAACTCATCTAGCTGGATCTATAGTTCCTTCATCTCAGTAGGTGCTATACTGTAAGGAGTTCGGGAAATCAACTCATCTAGCTGGATCTATAGTTCCTTCATCTCAGTAGGTGCTATACTGTAAGGAGTTCGGGAAATCGGCACAGTGCCTAACTGCAACTCTATGAAAAACTCGACCTCTCTCACTGGAGGTAATCCTGATATGTCCTGGAAGAAATCCTGGTACTCTGAGACCACTCGCATCTCACTCAAATCTGCGCCCCTATCCCGTAATATCAACTCCTCAATGTATGCCAGATATGACTCTGCAAACTGGTTGCCTCTGGAGGTTGCTACCACTAACTCAGATCCATCATAAGCTCGCAAACTGACTGTTTTCGCAAAACAGTCGATACTCACATGGTAAGACGATAACCAATCCATACCAAGGATAACATCGAACTCAGACATACGCAACACGATCAAGTCAATCACGAACTCGGAATCGTTCAAACTGATGATACGTCTCCTACAAACACTCTCTAAAAGAGATGTCTCCCCTAAAGGAGTAGATATAGATAAAGAAAAATCTAATGGCTGCGCCACAAGCTGAAGTCTAACCGTAAAATCATAGGAGATAAAAGAATGCGAAGCGCCAGAGTCAAAAAGAATACGTGCTGGAAAGGAATTTACAAGGAAAGTACCTTCCACCATCGTTCCACTTGCGCCATGATCACGAGGAACAACTGCATACCCTTTACCAGTCTGCTATGCTACATCGCCTGGAACGTATGGGACTATTTATCCCTGCTGGGTCTCTTGAATCGCTTGTACCTATCCCTTAATCCTCGGGACTACTAGAGATGCTTCAATCCTTAACTGCTGACTCTGACCGCATCCCTGAGTGCGGTACTGATGCTGTTGCTGCTGATTCCTGCCCTGCTGGCCTGCTGTGGGTGTGCAGCGACACTCTGCTGCTCTGTGCCCGAGCTTATTGCAATTGAAACAAGCCCCATGAAATCGGCATTGTTGTTGTGCTCTCTGACCCTGATGATGGCCCTTCTTATGGGGACCCTGCTGATGTGAACCCTTGCCCTGCTGCTGGGGTCCTCCTGAGTCTGTAAGAGGTCCCTTACCTTTACCTTTATCCCTGAACTGTCCTGACTTAGCATTACCATCTTTGCCCTTAATAAATATAGTTGTGTCTGTCTCCTGAGCCATGGCAGCATCTGCCACCTCCCGCACTGAACGGAACCTCCGAGATACTAGATATCGGCATAAACCTGGGTAAAGTCCCATCATGAACATCTGAGCTCGCCTCTCCTCGGTGTGCCACATTTCAGTGAATCTAAGTAGTGACATAAATTTATTCTCAAAATCCGTCACCGACATATCTCCCTGTTCCAACCGAGCCAGCTCTAACTCCTTCCGGGCTTTCGCTGCAGGCGAAACATACTGCTCTTCAAAGAAATACACAAAAGTCTCCCACGAGGCCGTCAACCTCTACTCTGGAGTAAAACGAAGCCGATACCATCCTCATGCATAGCCCTTGAGGCTGAAGGTGGGATGACTACCGGTGTCCCCTCTGGCATCTCCTCCTGAATGGGTGTTCCCTGTTGAACCTGATCTGCTAACTGCTCCTCAATACGTACTAGTCGAGCAGCTAATGGTGCTATGAGATCTACTAAGTACTGCGGAGCCTTCTGTAGCTCGGGCTCTCTATCGACTTGCTCAGCTCCCTGAGCACGAGTACCTCGGCATCCACGACCTCTTCCTAACATCTATAATATAGAAGTTGGGCTTATTACACACTAAATAGAATCTCAAGCAGGAAAAGATATAATGTATACCAACAAGTAAATCGTATCATATATTACTCATAGTATGCCTTATTATTCAAAGCAAATAGTTCATCATAATTTTTTTTTGTATTTTTTCGCGTACATATATAATACGTCCTCACTCAAACTTGGAAATCCTAGCGGACAGTATACATGATTCCTAGAAAACTCTATCCTAACTCCATAAGCTCCTCAATACGTACTAGTCGAGCAGCTAATGGTGCTATGAGATCTACTAAGTACTGCGGAGCCTTCTGCAGCTCGGGCTCTCTATCGACTTGCTCAGCTCCCTGAGCACGAGTACCTCGGCGTCCACGACCTCTTCCTGACATCTATAATATAGAAGTTGGGCTTATTACACACTAAATAGAATCTCAAGCAGGAAAAGATATAATGTATACCAACAAGTAAATCGTATCATATATTACTCATAGTATGCCTTAATATTCAAAGCAAATAGTTCATCATAATTTTTTTTTGTATTTTTTCGCGTACATATATAATACGTCATCACTCAAACTTGGAAATCCTAGCGGACAGTATACATGATTCCTAGAAAACTCTATCCTAACTCCATAATATGACACATGAATGATCCTAAGGATATTGGAACCTAGCTCTGATACCAACTGTGATGCCCCAGGTTTCATGCAAGGCTGCAGTCTAAGGCGAAACCCGGAATGTCAAACCTGCCAAGTACCAAACACCATGTTACGATATGTTTCACCATTATAGTCACTATCTCTCTAGTGAAAATAACAAATAGGTGAAAGTACCGACAGACAAATAATAGAGATAGAACAAACTAGGTGTACACAGAAGCAATAAGAGAATAATCATCAGTGAGCCCAACTAAAATAAAATAGAAATTTCTCTGAGTCTGAAATAAACCTCAAGTACAATGAGTCAAATAAAGTATCACTATGCCCCTCAGCCTCTACAAAATAAAATACAAGTCCAGAGTCTGAACATAAACAACTAACTGTGGAGTTCTATAATAACTACTAAAATAATAAATAGCTAGATGGAATCTATGAAGAAATCCCATCAACCTACGACTCTCCGTGCACCGGACTCACTACATGAAAGGGGGGAAAACAATGAGCGTCAAAGCGCTATAGCGAGATCATCTCCACCTCTCCCAAGGGGAAGGGGTAGAAGTATATAAAAAATAAAGTCAGTACATATAAGTATGAAATCATTCATATAACTTTAACTGGAGATTAGTAATTAGGAATCCACAACACGAGAGTTAGTACGTCGAGCGAAATAATCCAAACAAGGAAACCCTCATGTATATACCATGTCTAAAATTGTGACTCCCGAAATACTAATTCTAAACTTTATGAATGATAAACAACAAACAAAAAGATAATACTCCAAACCTCAAACCTGTAGAACAAATATCTCATCCTGATCTACACTCGGGTAGAAGGTGTAGGTACAAAAGCAAGTAAAAGATAATACAAGAGATAAAAATAATATTTCATCATCCAACATACAAAAATATAAAGTGAATCTCTAAAATAACTAGTCTGGGTATCTCAACAAGTCTCGAATACAGAATATCTGATAAAAGAAAATAAGGCACACAGCCTTTATAACTTCTAGAACATAACTCTCAAATGTCTAAACAAAATATCTATAGTGGAGCTCCATAAATAAAATAAAACTATAAATGAAAGATGGACGCTAATAAGTATCGCCAACAAGCTGTGACTCTCCGTGCACCTGGCTCGTTACCTGAAATGGGAGGGGACAACGAGCGTTAAAGCGCTAGCGAGCAACATCACAACCAACCCTAAGGGAGAGGGCTCGTTGCATATAGAAAATACAGTTAATACATATATACATAAAATCATTGATCCTAATAATAAGAGGATTTTAGTATTTAGGAAATTACAACACGAGCATAGGTACGTCGAACGAAATAATTCAAACAAGGAAACCCTCATATATATACCTTGTATCTCAAATTGTAAATCCCTAAATACCAAACCCAAGATCTAATACAGGAACAATAATATAAAGAAGACTAACCCATCTCAGAACTCAAATACCATGTCCAACACATGGACTGAATATAATGAATGTCCAACACATGGACTGAATATGATGAATGTCCAACACATGCACTGCACATAATAATTGCCCAACACATGGACTGAATGAAATGTGTAGAATATCAATGAGATATATGAAAAGGACGCATATACACTAATTTCACACGTGTATCGGTGTGCAAATCTACTAGAGAGATAGTGACTGTGATGGTGAAACAAGTCGTAGCATGGTGTTTGGTGCTTGATAGGTTTGATAATCCAGGTTTCACCTTGCACTGCAGCCTTGTGTGAACCCTGATGCGTCACATTAATGGTGCTACGAGATCGACTAGATACTGTGGAGTGTAAAACCCCGTAAATTTGAATATTTTATGATAAATAATGATAAATATGTTATATGGTGAAAAATAATATATTTTGATGTTTGGATATGATAAGAATTGATTTAAGATCAATTCAATGTATATTTGTGAAAATATGAGTGCAAATGCACAAAACATGCACAAAGGCCAAAAGAGTGAAAATCTGGGAATAATAACCAGTAATAAGTTTTTATATTTTGCACACCGATACAGTTAGAATTTGGAAATGTGTAAAAGACCAAAGTTGTAGGTCTCTTCAACAGATTTCCAATAAGTCTTAGATCACATCATTCTGAGATCGGATGAGAAAGTTACAACCTAAATACTGAAGGGGTATTTTCCTAGTCAGGCTAGGTTTCCTGGTTCGGGTCTAACAGGTTTGTTTCGGTTTTACCTCTATAAATACCTGTATTTTTCACAAAAATTCCTTTTTTTTATCATATCTAAGAACCCTAACAGCCACCAAACCCCCATAAACCCTATTTTGAATTCTTGGAGAAGATTGGAGGCTTTCAAGTTGGGTTTTTGTTGTTTTTTAGCTTTTGGAGTGGAGATCTCCTTCGACGTTGCTTCTAACAAGTTTTTCTATAACCCCAGGTAGGTATCATCTCTACTAATCCCCCTCCCAGTTTTTAAAATATTTTTGAAGAGTTTTTAATGAGTTTTATAGAGCCTAATCAATTAATTTGTGTATAAAAATTGGATCTTTTGTATATATGTATAAAGACTAGGTCTTTTCATGTTAAAGAGATTAAGCACGAATTTACAGAAGTATTTTAAGATCTAAAAATAATTTAAAATATTGTTTATCTGAATTTAGATATCTTATTCTTTGTTTTAAAGTTTCGTGCATGATTGAAGGTTTACATATGATTTCTTGTGCAAGTAATCATGCTTGTTATGTTCTGCTGAATATCTGCTGCACATATATACTATTGAACTAAAAATTTGAAATAAAAAATGAAATCCAATTTGAACCAAACTAATTCCAATTGAAATCTATGTGAATCTAGTTTTCAAAACAGAAAACCATACCTGAAGATAGTTTTTCTAGAGAAAGATATGCTCAATTTACTGATGATATATGCTGCAGAAAATCTTCTGCACATATAAAATGTTTAACTAGAAATTTGAAATATCATATGAACTCAAAACTGAACTAAATTAGTGCCAAATGATAGCTATCTGAGTCTAGTTTCCAAAACGAAAAACTATTCCTAAAAATAGTTTGTCCAGAAAAAGATATTCTCAATTTACTAATGATATGTTCTGTAGAAAACTGCAGATGTGCTGATTTGAAATAAATTGATATATTATGTAAATGTTTTCTCGAGTTTTGCTCTTGTTTGTTATTTTTGAGAGAGTTTCTCAATCTTGTACTGTTATATTATAATGATCAAGAGTTGTTTAATACCTGGGATGATGGTGAACTTCAGATGTGGACACGCACACCAAGATTTGTGCATGTATGCTATATTGTGTTAGAATTGACACACTTTTGACACGAGTTAAATTAATAAACACATATGAATAATGATGTTCTACACGTATCCAGAAATAGGAAGATGAAACCTATTTGCCGCAGAACGATTGAGTAAGAGTATTACAATAGTATCGTTATTACATGTATCCAGAATAGGAAAATAATAAACCCTATTGTCGCAGAACGATTGAGTAAGAGTATTACAACAGTATCGTTATTATATGTATCCGGAATAGGAAAATAATAAACCCTATTGCCACAGAGCGATTGAGTAACGAGCATTACAAAAGTATCGCTATAGTACAAGATGATGCACACATAGATAATTGATCAGTTGTAAGTTTTACTTCCCAGATAGATTGCCCGTGAGTAGGGTATTTCCTTTGAGATTTTGATGCATCCGTTATGAACGGCAGATATATTTATTTTAGCAATTGTTGATATCCTCTTATTATAGAGCAGGTCACTCAGACGTAGTTCGAGATGAGATGGTTTTCCTTTATGTTGAATATTGGAGTATTTATCATTGATTAGTTGTTTTTCATTCATAGAGGGTTATATGAATGATTTGATATATGTATGTACTGACTCTATTTTCTTATATACTCCTACCCCTTCCCCTGAGGAGAGGTAGTGATGATCTTGCTAGCGCTTTGACGCTCGTTGTTTTCCCCCCTTTCAGGCAGCGAGTCTGGCGCACGGAGAGTCGCAGGTTGATGGGACTTCTTTTGTAGTTATTGTATAACTCCACATGTAGTTGATTATTTTTAGAATCTAGATTGGTATTTTGTTTCATAGAGTTGAGAGCTATTGTGAGACTTTGTTTATGTGACTCATTGTATTCGAGATTCAGTTCAGACTCAGAGATATGTCTATTTTATTCCAGTTGGGCTCATTATTGATTTTTCATATGCTTCTTCAGTGTATATCCAGTGTTGTCCTATTTCTATTTTTACCTGTCTGTACCTTCACCTATTTATTGTTTCCACTAGAGAGATAGTGATTGTGATGGTGAAACTTGTCATAGCATGGTGGTTGGTGCTTGGCAGGTTTGACAATCCGGGTTTCACCTGGGACTGCAGCCTTGTGTGAACCCTGGAGCGTCACATTCAGCCATGATAATAGCATTTGACCGTTAAGCATATTAACAACATGCCTATTCTCCTTCTTTTTAATAGCTTCTGCTCCTGCCACACATAGATCACTAGTTACACCTGGTAAAGAGTCCGTTAGGAATTCCTAGAATGAGTGAGGACGATACGTGCGTATATCTCAAAATTTAAAATTTTTTTATGACAATTATTTTATGTTGATTTAAAGTATTTGCGTGAATACTATATGTTATGAATACGTATTGTGATATGTTATATATGTATATATCTCTCCTCTCGATATTATAAATGTTGGAGCGAGAATACGGTCGAGATAAAACTCGTACCAGGAGAGCTGGGCAAGCAGAGTCCAAACCGCAGCAGGCTCCACAGTATTTGATCGACTTTATGGTACCGTTTGCAGAAACAGAGACTAGCAACACTCGAGGAGGGAGTAGCGAGCCACATTACATTTTCTGGAGTTCCACCACCCGTTGTACTAATTGTACCTATTGAAGAGGTAATACTAATGATTACATTATCACCACAACCATTTGTTGATAGAGATACAGAGCAGGAGGCTTGGCTCTATAAGAATAAGAAAGATGTAGGACACTAAGAACACCATAGTGCAGGGCACATTGGATTCATATGCAGCTTATAAATAAAAAGAAATATGTGAAAATTCCTTAACGTAGACTCAGTATCAAACCAGAGGTTAAATATATTCAGCACAGAGGATATCACCGGAGAATAGCAGCAAAGAATAGCTACGATTTTAGATTTTCGT
>NC_033795.1:71639861-71643636 GCF_001876935.1 Asparagus officinalis | reverse complement strand
TCCTTCGACGTTGCTTCTAACAAGTTTTCCTACAATCCCAGATGAGTATCATCTCTACTAATCCCCCTCCCAGTTTTTAAAATATTTTTGAAGAGTTTTTAATGAGTTTTATAGAGCCTAATCAATTAATTTGTGTATATAAATTGGATCTTTTGTATATATGTATAAAGACTAGGTTTTTTCATGTTAAAGAGATTAAGCACGAATTTACAGAAGTATTTTAAGATCTAAAAATAATTTAAAATACTGTTTATCTGAATTTAGATGTCTTATTTTTCATTTTAAAGTTTCGTGCTTGATTGAAGGTTTACATATGATTTCTTGTGCAAATAATCATGCTTGTTATGTTCTGTGAAAATCTGCTGCACATATAAAATGTTTGACTAGAAATTAGAAATATTATATAAACCTTATTTTTCATTTTAAAGTTTCGTGCATGATTGAAGGTTTACATATGATTTCTTGTGCAAATAATCATGCTTGTTATGTTCTGTGAAAATCTGCTGCACATATAAAATGTTTGACTAGAAATTAGAAATATTATATAAACTCCAAACTGAGCCAAATCAGTGTCAAATGATAGCTATCTGAGTCTAGTTTCCAAAACGAAAAACTATTCCTAAAAATAGTTTGTCCAGAGAAAGATATTTTCAATTTACTAATGATATTTTCTGCAGAAAACTGCAGATGTGCTGATTTGAAATAAATTGATATATTATGTAAATGTTTTCTCGAGTTTTGCTCTTGTTTGTTATTTTTGAGAGAGTTTCTCAATCTTGTACTGTTATATTATAATGATTAAGAGTTGTTTAATACCTGGGATGATGGTGACATATGAATAATGATGTTCTATACGTATCCGGAAATAGGGAGATGAAACCTATTTGCCACAGAATGATTGAGTAAGAGTATTACAACAGTATCGTTATTATATGTATCCGGAATAGGAAAATAATAAACCCTATTGCCGCAGAGCGATTGAGTAATGAGCATTACAAAAGTATCGCTATAGTACAAGATGATGCACACATAGATAATTGATCAGTTGTAAGTTTTACTTCCCAGATAGATTGCCCGTGAGTAGGGTATTTCCTTTGAGATTTTGATGCATCCGTTATGAACGGCAGATATATTTATTTTAGCAATTGTTGATATCCTCTTATTATAGAGCAGGTCACTCAGACGTAGTTCGAGATGAGATGGTTTTCCTTTATGTTGAATATTGGAGTATTTATCATTGATTAGTTGTTTTTCATTCATAGAGGGTTATATGAATGATTTGATATATGTATGTACTGACTCTATTTTCTTATATACTCCTACCCCTTCCCCTGGGGAGAGGTAGTGATGATCTCGCTAGCGCTTTGACGCTCGTTGTTTTCCCCCCTTTCAGGCAGCGAGTCTGGCGCACGGAGAGTCGCAGGTTGATGGGACTTCTTAGTTGTCCATTTGGTTACTTATCATATTTTGTAGTTATTGTAGAACTCCACATGTAGTTGATTATTTTTAGAATCTAGATTGGTATTTTGTTTCATAGAGTTGAGAGCTATTGTGAGACTTTGTTTATGTGACTCATTGTATTCGAGATTCAGTTCAGACTCAGAGATATGTCTATTTTATTCCAGTTGGGCTCATTATTGATTTTTCATATGCTTCTTCAGTGTACATTCGGTGTTATTCTATTCATATTTTTGCTTGTCCGTACCTTTACCTATTTATTGTTTCCTCTAGAGAGATAGTGATTGTGATGGTAAAACATGTCGTAGCATGGTGTTTGGTGCTTGGTAGGTTTGACAATCCGGGTTTCACCTGGGACTGCAGCCTTGTGCGAACCCTGGGCATCACAGTTGGTATCAGAGCTCTAGTTCTAGCATGCTTAGGATCATTCCTGTGTCAAATTGTGGAGCTAGGATAGAGTTTTCTTGGATTCACGTATAGAGTCCGTTAGGAATTCCTAGAATGAGTGAGGACGATACGTGCGTATATCTCAAAATTACAAAAAAAAATTTTATGACAATTATTTTATGTTGATTTAAAGTATTTGCGTGAATACTATATGTTATGAATACGTATTGTGATACGTTATATATATGTATATATGTTTGCGGTCTCACTTACTGTGATCATAAGCTCTCCTCTCGATATTATAAATATTGGAACGAGGATGCAGTCGAGATAAAACTCATACCCGAAGAGCTTAAGAAGCATCTGCGGGATGATGAGCAACAGAGAGTGATTGATTCACCAGAGATTGAGATTCAGGATGACTTGACTATCGTAGAGATTTCGGTATGCATACTTGCTAGAGAGAATAAAAAGCTTAGCAATAAAGTCATTTCATTAGTGAAAGTTCAGTGGAACCGGCAAGGAGCCGAAGAGATTTTTTGGGAGCGTGAGGAGGATGTTCGTCGCGACTACCCACACCTGTTTGGAGATGTATGATGTTGATAAATTCCTATGCTTATATGCTTTGATAGTAGTCTTTATCTATGTTGTTTAGTCACATTTATATTTATCTTTAACACTAGAATGGAGATATTGTCACCAGATCCTTAATCATTTGAAACATATGGTATATACATGAGGGTTTCCTTGTTTGGATTATTTCGCTCGACGTACCAATTTCGTTTAATTAGGGATTTATGGGAGAATATTTGCATTCTACGTTGTTAACTTTAAATATCATTGTGCTAATACTATGAGATGGGTGCAGAAGAAATTCTTAATATGAATTACACCTTCTTATTGTGTTTTCCCAGTTTTTAAGCTTTGAGATGCGATTGTGGAATTTCGGGGACGAAATTCTTTTAAGGGGGGAAGAATGTAAAACCCCGTAAATTTGAATATTTTATGATAAATAATGATAAATATGTTATATGGTGAAAAATAATATATTTTGATGTTTGGATATGATAAGAATTGATTTAAGATCAATTCAATGTATATTTGTGAAAATATGAGTACAAATGCACAAAACATGCACAAAGGCCAAAAGAGTGAAAATCTGGGAATAATGACCAGTAATAATTTTTTATATTTTACAAACCGATACATTTAGAATTTGGAAAAGTGTAAAAGACCAAAGTTGTAGGTCTCTTCAACATATTTCCAACAAATCTTAGATCATATCATTCTGAGATCGGATGAGAAAGTTACAACCTAAATACCGAAGGGGTATTTTCCTAGTCAGACTAGGTTTCCTGGTTCGGGTCTAACAGGTTTGTTTCGGGTTTAACTCTATAAATACCTGTATTTTTTACGAAAATTCCTTTTTTTATCATATCTAAGAACCCTAACAGCCACCAAACCCCTATAAACCCTATTTTTAATTCTTAGAGAAGATTGGAGGCTTTCAAGTTGGGTTTTTGTTGTTTTTTAGCTTTTGGAGTGGAGATCTCCTTCGACGTTGCTTCTAACAAGTTTTTCTATAACCCCAGGCGAGTATCATCTCTACTAATTCCCCTCCTAGTTTTTTAAAATATTTTTTTAGAGTTTTTAATGAGTTTTATAGAGCCTAATCAATTAATTTGTGTATAAAAATTGGATCTTTTGTATATATGTATAAAGACTAGGTCTTTTCATGTTAAAGAGATTAAGCACGAATTTACAGAAGTATTTTAAGATCTAAAAATAATTTAAAATGTTGTTTATCTGAATTTAGATGTCTTATTCTTTGTTTTAAAGTTTCGTGTGTTAGACCCTAGAGACATATGATTTCTTGTGCAAATAATCATGCTTGTTATGTTCTGTTGAAAATCTGCTGCACATATATACT
>NC_033795.1:71629929-71635751 GCF_001876935.1 Asparagus officinalis | reverse complement strand
AGCAGGGGTACCTCTGTGACCACGTCCTCTTCCTGACATCTATATGATTAGAAGTAGAGCTTGTTAGACATAGTAAATAGGATCTCAAGCATAAAGATAAACATATATCAATAGGAAAATATTATCACTTGTCATTCATGGAAATACTTTTCAATCGATGTAAGATAGTCATAAATTTTTTTTGTAATTTTCTAGGTATACGTATATAACGTCCTCACTCAGTCTAGGAATTCCTATCGGACTCTATACATGAATCCTAAGAAACTTTATCCTAGCTCCACGACTCGACATAGGATGATCCTAAGGATATTGGAACTATAATTCTGATACCAACTGTGACGCCCCTGTTTTCACACATGGCTGTAGTCCAAGGTGAACCCAGAGATGTTAACCCTACCATACACCCATACTGTGTAATAAAATATTTCACCAATCACAGTAATATCCTCTAGTGGAATCAAAAGAAGTGTAGGTACAAAACAGGCAAAGTAAAAAAATAAATGTAATAGACATGATATAGAAAGAGAGATCTCATAAATAAAATCATGTCGTAACTGTAATACATCTAAGGCACACTACCTTTACAATATGAAATAAAACTCTAAAGTCTGAATAAAATCATAAAAGAAATCAAATGTGTAGCCTCTACTAATAACTCATGTGACGGCGACAATGTAAGAACCCCGTCATCCTACAGCTCTCTGAACCTCTGTACTGCTTGAAAGAAGAGAAAACAACAAAAAGAACCACATAAAGCGTGTCCGAACGCTACAGCAAGATAACCTCCATCCGCCCATAGGGGAAGGGTAACTAGATGGAGTGGAGGCTCTATCTATAAGCATAGTCTACCTAGATTATTTTTCCGGTATTTAAGTAGAATTAACATTTACTAGATGTAGTACGTTGAGCGAAATAATCCAAATAAGAAAACCCTTATATATATGCAATTGTCTCAAATTGTAGGTAACTAAATATTAATACCGAACTAAGAATTAACAGGCTAATGAAAATCAATAATTAGGAACCCACAACACGAAACTGGTACGTCGATTGAATTAATCCAAACAAGGAAACCCTCATGTATATACCATTGTCTCAAATTGTGAATCTCTAATCATTGATCCCAAACTATGAAGTAAAGAAAGCGGTAAAGGAAATAAAAGCATCAATACATCGTAATTATAATATCTTCCACTGTCACTGGGGAAAATAGAATAAATACAAACATATAATCCCGTATACTTTCAAGATGCCAGTATCTTGGTCTTATAGCTCAAAGATGTGCCATATTCATAACGGACATCCACCCAATAACTTAGGCTATCAATCAATAATCTTGAAAGTGTCCTAAATAGTGTACACGGCTCATTAGTCTCATCGCGATCTCAGCACGTAGCCTGAGTACGGAACAACCTACCATATAGGTATCCAAATAGATGACCTCATAAGCCTCATAATTATACAGCTCACAAGGCTTATCGCACACTCGTGCAAACAGACTGCTATACAAAGTATCCAAACCCGACTCAATGTCCTGTACATATGGAATATCAACGTACTACCTCATGTAGTACTGAACTGAGTTCATCAACGATATCCATCTTATGTATAAACTATATAAATCTAGTATATCGACACACTATCCTATATAGTACTAAGTTATAATCATCAACGATATCCAATGAGTGTATGAACAATCTCTAACTCTATTATAAACAACCCAATTCTTATTAAACCCACTTTGGGATACTAATGTATGTGCAATGCCATTGTACTTATGTATTCATATAATTACATGTGAGGAAGTGTGGCTCGAACCCCACAAACACATCTCAAACAAATACAAAACAAAACTCAGGAAATCAAGTCTTAGTAGTCGACTACTAGCCTGATTAGTCGACTACTCTGAGTTCATCCAGAAAATGGAAGATTCTAACTAAGTGTTAGTAGTCGACTACTATTAACATTAGTCAACTACTCTGCTATAAAACAAACTCTGTGAAATGCATTAGGTAAGGAGTAGTCGACTACTTCTCCGTTAATCGACTACTATGAGTTCAACAGAAGTCACAATCTCATAATTTTGATGTTTTAGTGTTTTATTCTCAAACAAAACTTGTTTAATTCACATGCAACTTAGGAAAATGGGTTTTTGTCCTTTGAAAACAATTATCATAGACTAATTCTCATGATTCGACTCTTGAATTAACACTAATTAAGGTTAAACATCTTAATTATCCATATTCTCACATAACACATGAATTTAAGACATGAATTAACTCAGACATAATTATATCTGAATATGAAACATGGATTAACTGATTTAAACACGTTCATTTCACTGTGATCTGACAATCTAAGTTTCAAACATGATTAATCTACAAGAAGACTTAATTTATTATCAATTTAGGGTTTTGCCCATGAGTTAGACTTTGATTATCATATTAAAACAAAATTAATATTTATCCTAATGATCATGATCATATTTCCAACATAAACAATAAGGAAAAATATTAGATCTAACATGGATCACAGATCTATTATAAAAATCTATCTTTTTATTTCACAAAACTAAAAAAAGGCATGAAGAACATTGATTTAATCACTTTAAATGTTATAATTACTAAGGGTGTAGGAACAGGTGAAGCTGATCTTGCCTTAGAGTGTTTCTGGAGTCCTCAAACACGTGTGTGCAAGATCCTTCTTTAACCATGATGCCAAAACTTTGCCTACCTATCAACAAATGCCTCAAAACTCTCTCAAAACTCACAAACTAGGGTTTAGGGTTTGAGAAGGAAGGTGGTTGCTATTCTCATAAATTTTCTCTCTAAAAAGAGGGTTTAAACATGTATGAAAAGAGATATAACAACCTGGGTTCAGATATAAACCAAATCAAACCCGAAATCTGAAAGAAAATCTGGAAACAACCTCGATTGTCGACTACTATTCAGAGTAGTCGACTACTAAGCTGGTTAGACGACTACTCTGAGTAGTAGTCGACTACTAACAGCCCAGAAACAGGATTGTGCATGTTTTCGTGCATGTTTTCCATCTTTACTATTTTCTATATTTACTCACATATATACATTGGATTGATCTCAAATCAATCCCTAGCATACTCAAACATTAGAATATGTTATTTATCACCATATAACATAATTATTATTATTTATCACATAATATTCAAATTCACGGGGTTTTACACTAGATTTTCCTCTTTATTTTTAATTTTTCTTTATTTATTTCTTGGTTTTATTTTCCTCTATTTCTTCATCTTCCTTTCTCCCCTCTTAATTAATTTTTATTTTATTTGCATTTATAGTCGTGACCACTCTCTTTATCTCTCTACAGTCATTTCTCTCACTTCTAATTGTCACACACACAACTTATGAACTAATTTTGATTATTTTGTATAACATCTTTCTCATGGGATTGATAATTTTCTACACTATAACTTGACAGTTGTGTGCTTGTAACTTAGATTTTATTTACCTCTGATCAAGTTTTTATTGTCGTTACCTAGGAATGGTGCTTATAAGTATGATTTTTATATTTTGGTTCTTTAATTTGTGTATTTACTTGTGAAGGAACAACTTTGAAGACTAAAGATCAAGGATTAAAGATTGAAGATTTGCCATCAAAAGGATAGAACCCTCTTGCTTATGGTAACTCCTCTTTCTAGTATTTTCAATTTCACCCTTTTTTGTTAGTTTCTCACAATTAGAGATAATTAGGATCTAAATTTATTTTTTACTTTTATCAACCTTAATAAAATTCACCATCTATTTGGGCATTTACTAACAAGATAGTAAATTCAAATAAGAGCTCTTCTTCTCACATTTGTTTGATTGTTGACCTTAATTAAAAAATCAAAAGATTTTATTTTTACATGGTTTTGTAGTTTCTTTTAATTCTTAGGGTTGCATTGCTTATAATAGTAGGAATTCTTCAAAGTAATTTGAGCATCTTGATTTGACATTCATGTAAAAATATTCTTAAGGGCAAAAACCCATTAATCAGGATAAGGTAACGGATTTTATCATTCTTTCCTTAACCCACAACTCCCTAATTCCTCACTACACAAACCCAAGCCTTTTAAAACTCATTAGACGTTGGCCTTACAGAACTCAAGCTTATTTAGGAACAAGAACTTCTTAAGTGATACGGTTTAAGTTTACTTAAATCCGTTAGTGTTTAAGGCAAGGTTTAAGGGTTGTGTAAAGCACTTGGCAAGGAACAAGGTGCTTAATAAGTCGTTAGTGTTTAAGGCAAGGTTTAAGGGTTGTGTAAAGCACTTGGCAAGGAACAAGGTGCTTAATAAGTCTTTGACCTTACTCTAGTACTATTTTTACCTGGCTAGCTGACCGAGTAAACTTCAATCTTTTCACTAAAGGAGTTTTTTGGTTAGGAGTTAGTCTAGTTGAGTCTAGGCTTGAACCTGGAATTTAAAGTGATTAACACAAAATGATTGTTTCTGATTTATTTTAGTTAGGTTTTTATTTTATCCTTCTCCTTCTTCTCATTATCCTTTAGATCTTTTAGTTTTTTTCCTCTAAAAAAGCCTAACTTTTGTTTTCTTAGAATTTTTTAATTTTAGTTAATTTAAAAAATTATCAAATGAATTTTTAGTATAAGCAAACGTTTTTACTTTAGGATAATGCCAAATCGTTTAATCTAGTTTTGAACAGTTTTTGAAGCATGGCTAATCCTACATCCACATGTCTTTCAAGATATGTGTTTATCTAACTAAGAATGCAAATCCCATCTTCACATTAACCTAACCGATGTTAAATATAACTAATTTTGAGTCACCATCAGTCTGCAAATTATATTCCTCTATGTTTTGATCATGATAAACGTTTGAATATTTTAGAAAAGGGTTTGGAGACCATGATTAAAACCTCTAGACAAACCATCAACTTGTTGACTTAAACATCCAAAACTTCGAATTCCTTTATACAATCAACTAGACAAATACTCAATTCCAACACCCAAGCCATGTCTAGGTTAGAAACCCAATTTGGTCAACTAACTAGTGCTATGAGTGAGAGAGAGAGAGAGAGAGAGAGAGAGAAACAATTTTTGAGTCAACTCGTGACCAACCCTAAGGACACAAGATCAAGTTCAACTTACCAAGCTCAAGTGAATTCAATCCATTCACTACAGTTAGGAAAATAGGTCGATAATCAAGTTAGAATGCCTCCAAGTCAAACTCTTGAACATGAACAAACTTTCTCTCCTTCTGATAACTCTATTCAACAATCACTCCCTTCCGATGACTAAAATCTCGAACCCAAACTTGAGCTCAATTTTGATAGGTTTAAACCAATTGCTTCCTACCCTAAATAGACTTAGGACTGGGAAAAGCTCTCCTCAGGTGGAGAAAATCCTAAAAACTTTCAAGTAAGTTAAGTTCAACATTCCTCTCTTAAATATAATTGATCAATTCCTATCTTATGCAAAATATTTTCAATGATTTGTGCACTAAGAAGAGAACAATAAATGTTTCAAAGAAAGTCTTTCTTGCTGCCAATATCAATAACATGCTATCAAAGCCCCTACCTTTAAAATATAAGGATCCTGGTTGTTCTACCATCTCATATGTCATTAGAAATACCTTCATTGATATGTTAGTTTTAGACTTTGGGGTCAGTGTCAATTTGCTTCCTTGTTCGGTCTACCAACAACTAGGTATAGGAGAACTCAAACCAGCCAGATACAGTTTACAGTTAGCTGATAGATCCATTAAAGTCCCCATGGGTGAGATAGGGGATGTTTTTATTAAGGATGGGGAGTTTGTTTTTCCACTAGATTTCATAGTC
>NC_033795.1:71626498-71628929 GCF_001876935.1 Asparagus officinalis | reverse complement strand
TCGGTAATCAAACCTTCTGACAGTTAGGATCATCCGAAGTTTTTGATTCTCGGAGTGGAGGTCCCACTCTTAGTTTCATCATTTCGGATTCTGGGGGTGGAAATCCCACCTCGAGTCTCCTTTCCAGCTGAAGATAGAATATAAAATTCTTCTTCTTCAGTGTGGGAGATAGAATATAAAATTCTTCCTCTCACATTTCGGGTTTGTCTTTGCCCCAAGAGAAGACACCACCTTTTTCAACTCGGGAAATAGAATATAAAATTCTTCCTTTCCCGCATCGATCTTTTCCGAAAAGAAGACACTAGAATTCCAGTCTAGGAAGTTTATCCCGAATCCTAAGCAGGGATAAGTCTGCGCCTAACACGCGCTGCCGGTTTAGTCTTTTTCCGTAGAAAAAGACACCAGAGTTCGATTCTGGGGTATCCTATCCTGAAACCTAAGCAAGGATAAGTCTGCGCTTAACCCGCGCTGCCGGTTAATTCTTAACCGTTTAAAAAAAAAGAACACTCGTTCACATATTCAACATTGTGACAGGTTGTTATTAATAACACCAAAATCCATGCCTTACACGCATGGGGAATTTCATCCTGAATCCTAAGAAAGGATATGCCGACGCCTAACACGCGTCGCCGGTTTAGTCTTTCTCCGTGGAAAAAGACACCAGAGTTCGATTCTGGGGTATTTTATCCCGAAACCTAAGTAGGGATAAGTCAGCGTCTAATACACGTTGCTGGGTAGCCTATTCCCATAACAATGGCGAAGTCTACATATTCGAAGTTGTAGCATCAAGTCTAAGGGAGTTCATTCCTTTAGCACAACGTCACATGCGGAACGGATTTAGACAATCCGCATGCTAGCCCAACTCAAACGGTAGTCGGTAAAGGCTAATCAAACCCGTTAAAGGCTGGGGGTTAGTCAAAAACCCTAAAGTCAACGCTTAACACGCGTCGCCGGGTAGTCTATTCCCGTAAGAAAGACAAAGTCTACGTATTCAATATCGTAGCACTAAGAGCGTTAACTCTCTTAGCACAACGTCACATGCGGAACGGATTTAGACAATCCGCATGTAAGCCCGATTCAAACGGTAGTCGGTAAGAGCACGTCAAATCCGTTGAAGGCTGAGGATTTGCCAAAAATCCTAAGTCAACGTCTCATACACGTTGCTGTTTAGTCTTTTCACAGGAGAAAGACGAAGTCTACGTATTCAATATCGTAGCACTAAAAGGGTTAACTCTTTTAGCTTAACGTCACATGCGGAACGGACTTGAACAATCTGCATGCTAGCCCGACTCAAACGGTAGTCGGTAAAGGCTCATCAAACCCGTTGATGGCTGAGGGTTTGCCAAAAATCCTATAAATGCGAGGGTCACTGACGCATCAGCTTCATTAGTTGGTCTCGTGACTTGAGCATCCTACGACGTTCGAAAACCTAGGGTCGACGCCAGTCAATGCGTAACCCTAGGTCAACGCCAACCAGCGCGTTGCGATCAAAAAAGTCAACGTACGATGTTCAAAACCCTAGGGTCAACGCCGGTCAACACGTAACCCTAGGTCAACGCCAGTCAACGCGTTACGATCAAAAAGTCAACGTACGATGTTAAAAACCCTAGGGTCAACGCCGGTCAACGCGTTGCGATCAAAAAGTCAACGTACGACGTTCAAAACCCTAAGGTTAACGCCGGACAACGCGTAACCCTAGGTCAACGCCGATCAATGCGTTGCAACGAAAGAATCAATACTCCGAAAAGTATACGAGTATAAACTGCTTCTTAATACTCCAATAAGGTATATGAGTATAAATTGTTCCCTAATGTTGGTTGAGAAGTTTCTGGAGAGTATTTTTCTAAAAATATTCTTAAGGATAACTCAACAACACTACGCCAGACAACGCGTTGCAGATAAAGACTCGACGCCAACAATCGATGGTCAGCTAAAGATTAGAAAGTCAGGAATCGACTTCAAGTTTAAAATTCCGACAACGGTCAGACAATAAATGCAGCACCGAAACTCTTACAGACATTCGACAAAGCATCGAATAGCCTGGAAGATTGAAGGAATCAAGAACGGAAGTGATTCCAAAGTCCCATTACGCCGACTGAAGGTTGGGACAATCATATTCAAAGTATTCCAGACTCTTATATAAAAGAACGAGACTAAAATACTTTGGAGGGGGTATCTGTAGGCATATAAAATTGCTTATAGGTCCCTTAGCACAGCTCGGCACAAACCGACGAACCAACGAGGCGACGAATCGCACGCAAGCAACGGAATAAATCCATTCGCGTTCGGAATCAAGCCAAGTGTTGAAGAGTCAACGAGTCATCCAACCAAGAGCATACTCGGACGAACCACGATCGAATCAAGATCGGTTTCGGACTCGAACTCAGAAGTGGATTTACTGCCAAATCAGGAATCAGATTTACTGCCAAAT
>NC_033795.1:71619802-71625829 GCF_001876935.1 Asparagus officinalis | reverse complement strand
AGAATGTCGGAGCAAATGCGGTGTCAATCAGCTTTGGATCGGTGCCCATAACATGGTTCAAACCAGAGCGCATCACCAAAGTAGGGATGAAGACTGTGAACGATGACCCACATGGACAACGCCAAAAAGGGCTTGTGCCACACACAGCCCCAAACGGCGAAATCCTCTGGGTTCACCCTGATCTCATTGAAGATGAACAGTGGGCGACTTCCTCGAAAAGAAAGGGCAAAGGCAAGTCCTGCAATGCTACATCCGCAATCTTCGAGGAGGATGGCGATGAAGCTCCTACTTTCCCGCTCTCCGAAGAAGAACAAGAAGCCTTCACCACTAGAAGCAGAAATGAGTATCACTACAATTACCCACCACCTAGTGAGCAGGGGGTGAATAAACGGGGACCAGCTAAAACTCTCACGGAGATGGGGGTGATTACAAGTCCTACGCCGGGCGAAGAGGCTCGACGCCAGCCGGTGAATAAACCGAAAGAGAAGAATCCCCAGGAAGTTCAGAATCCGAAGCAGTCTCGTTTCAGTCGCCCGATTGGAAGAGACAAACCGGAAAGCTCGAAGACTCCACAAGTCTTCGATATCATGGCTCAATTAGCCAATATTCCAGCGCGGATAACGTTGTATGAGTTGCTGCGGTCTAAGGAGACTAGGGAAGCCTTACGAGAAGCCTTGGCTGACTCTAAAACATTCCTCACTCGGGTCAAATCGGCACCTGAAGAGCTAGAACTGTCAATGCAACAATGCAACATAGCGGCTAAGAACCTTCCCTGCATCACCTTCACCAAAGAGGATATGCAGACGAAGAATTCAAACCATGATCGGCCCCTATATTTCATCGGATACATTGGATCCAGCGAAGTCAACCGAATCCAAGTGGATCCGGGTTCCGCTGTGAGCATTATGCCGCTTCGCCTTATGCATAGCCTTGGTATTCCAGTCAGCAAATTGGCGTCTACAGGCACGATCATTTACGGATTCAACACCAGCGGGTCAAGGCCTTTGGGAAAGATTCGGATAAAGTACCAAATGGGTGATCTGAAGACGGAGGTCACGTGTTACGTGATTGATGTTGAGACATCATATAACTTACTATTGGGTCGGCCTTGGATCCATAGTAATGTTATAGTTCCCTCCACCCTACATCAGTGTCTGAAATATGTCGACACTGGTGGAAGGGTCAGGACGGTGGTCGCGGATAAACAACCATTTAAAGGGTTTGAGAATTATTTCACTGATTCTCTCCTCTATGGTAACGAATCCGACACGGAACCATCGGTCCAAGGCACGGACAGCGGAGAAGAAGCTGATTCCGAAGCCGGATTCGATTACAATGGTGGTTTTGTTTTAAATGACATTGTACCCTTTGTAATCAATCTTGACGATGAACAATCGTCAGAGGTAAGTTGTAACTGGCAACTTGCCGATATTGAAATAAAAGATGATTTAGAGTACTCGTTGTCTCTTGATGATGCGACAAAAGGACTACACGATAATCCTGATTTACATATGCCGCTCCGATCATCTTATGTAACAAAGAAACACCTCCAGCATTCCTTCAGAACAACCCTGGTCGTGCCTGCCAAAACATGAGTCGAAAAAGAAGTGATTTATGGTAAAGGAGAGAATTTTCCATTACCAGATCATTTCCTAAGAGAAGACGAAGAGGAAGATAAACCTGGTCGACATTTATCTAAGTATAGTCCTGAAGCGCGCAAGCTCATGGAAAAACAGGGATATGATTTCACACTCGGAGAAGGCTTGTACTTTGATCGAGGTTCCCGTATCCCAGCTAAAGCAGCATATGTGCCAAAAGGGAAACCGGATGATTATTACCGTCAAAAAAGAGGCTTAGGCTATGTTTCCTCGTTTGATGATGAATGTGGTTGGCAAATTATCGATCAAATTGCTAACAAAACTAAGGACGGATACTCGTCTGATTCTTCAGCTGGTGATTCCGACGCAAGTTTGGGGGAGATGTTCAAGAAACTGATGTCGCATATGACTACGGTCGATCCTGTGACGATAGAAGACGACGATCAAATGCCAACGTGGGAAGATCCATGGGTTCATCACCTAAACATGCAGTACGGCGATAGGTTCGAACAAAGAGAACCACCTACTGAAGATAAAATGGTCCAAGTTAACATGGGTGACGAGGCCAACCCAAAGCCCATATTCATCAGTGACAGCCTTCCCCCAAATGAGAAGGAGGAGTTAATTGATCTTATCAGGGAGTATATTGACATCTTCGCTTGGAACTATGAAGATATGCTAGGGCTTGACCCCAATGTGGCAATGCACCGCCTCGATATCAAGCCGGATGCCAAACCTGTCAAACAACAGCAAAGACGGTTTCGTCCGCAGATTATGGAAGCCATTGAGGCAGAGGTTAAGAAATTGATCGAATCGGGATTTATCCGAGAGGAACAACATCCAGATTGGCTAGCCAATATCGTTTCCGTCATGAAGAAAAATCTGTATTGACTTCAGGGACCTGAACACGGCATGTCCGAAAGACGACTTTCCTCTCCCAATCACAGATGTCATTATCGACAATACATGTGGATTCGAAAGGATGTCCTTCATGGACGGCTTTTCGGGGTATAACCAAATCAAGATGCACCCAGATGACGAGAAGCATACAGCGTTCAGAACGCCCCTCGGTGTCTTTTGCTACACTGTGATGCCTTTCGGTCTAAAGAATGCAGGCGCCACGTACCAGCGAGCAATGACTAAGATTTTCCAAGAACATCTTAGGAAAACGGTCGAATGCTACGTCGATAATTTGGTTGTAAAAAGCCGCAACAAAGAAGATCACATCAAGGACCTGAAGACGATGTTCGATCTCATGAGGAGTCATCAATTGAAGATGAACCCTACTAAATCCTTCCATGGAATGTCCAGCGGAAAATTCCTTGGATTCATCGTCACCACTAAGGGTATACATATCAATCCTGATAAGGTGAAGGCGATACACGAACTGCAACCCCCTAGAAATCTATGAGAGCTCAGAGGATTGCAAGGGCGTTTAGCTTACATCAGGCGGTTCATCTCAAACCTTACTGGGAAGTGCCAACCATTCTCTAAGCTAAACAAGAAAGGGGTATCATTCATCTGGGACGATGCCTGCCAAAAAGTATTCGAAGATATCAAAACGTATCTGGCGAATCCGCTTGTTCTTGTTGCACCGAAATCGGGTAAACCGTTCTTGATTTACATCAAGGCAATGAACCACTCGATAAGTGCTTTACTAGCACAAGACAATGATAATGGTCACGAACAGGCAGTCTATTACCTAAGTCGGACCTTGATAGGTGCCGAGTCTCGATACCCGATGATTGAGAAAGAATGCCTCGCATTGGTATTTGCAATACAAAAGATGCGGCATTAATTGGTTGGACAGACGATTTACGTCATTTCTAACGTTAATCCAGTACGGGTGTTTATGACGCAACCGGCCTCTATGAATTGGCGGTTGTTCGCGGGGAAAATCGTTGCTTTCTTCATTGATTCCATTGCTATCTTGAATAACAGTTTTTCGGTTACAAAAGATCCGGTCTTTTTTAGATCCGGTTACAATGAAAATCAAAAAAATAAAGAAAATTACAACTCTTTCTCTTTTGTCGAACATATCGCGAGCTCCTGTTTTGCGGTCGCTCGCTTTGGTGGGTTGTTTGCCTGCGCCGGGGTTGTTTGCCTTGGACCACCGTGCGTTCTAGATCCGAACAGATCTACGCAGTATAACGGGTATTATTTCACCAAGGAAATAATAGCCGGAGGAATTATTTCACCAAGGAAACAATCGCGCGAATCTCGTGATCAAAGACCAAGCTTTGATACGGAGTGTAACAATGTAGATCTGAGATCTCGATCCCCTCGAACTCCTACCTTTTGTGATGCGGGTGCTCGCCAAGAATCAGATCTGGACGTCCAAGTCTTCAAGCCTTCAAAAACTCTAAGATGAGGTCTCAATCCGGCAGAGTTTCGGCTCTCCAAAAGTTCTTCCAAAAGTCCTCCCAAATGATGAATGACCCCGCCTATTTATAGGCAACCAGATCTGTGCATTTGGCACAGATCTGGGCGGCCACCTCAGGGTGGCTCGGGTGGCTCGGTTTCGGCCGAGCCCCTCCGGGTTTTGCGTCCGTCGTTCGGTTGTTTCGGTTCTTGTATCCGTTTCGTCCGTGATTCGGTTATGCGGTTGATTGGTCTGTAATCGATTCCTTGACTTGATTCCTGATTTGGTAATAAATCCGATTCTGAGCTTGATTCCAAAACTGATCGTGACTCGATCGCGATTCATCCGAGTTCGCCTGTGGTGTTGCTCTGAATCCCCGATTTGTTCTGAATCCTGATTTGGAAGTCTGGATCTCGATTAAGCAGTAAATCGGCTTTGGTGTCTGAGTTCAAATCCATTATATGGTTGGATGACTCCTTGACTCCCTGAACCGTTGGTTTGATTCCGCACGCGAGTGGATTCATTCCGTCGTTCACATGCGGTTCGTCAGCTTCGTAGCCTTGTTAATCCGCTTCGTTGCGTGTCACTTGGCTTCGGTGTTGTGGACTGATGTTCGTGCTTAGATGCATCGTCCGATGGTTCATTAGTTCGTGTTGAGCCGTGTTAAGGGACCTATAAGCAATTTTATATGCCTACCCAGATTGTTCGCGGTGAAAATCGTTTTCTTCATTGAATTCATTGTGATCTCAAAATAACAACTTTTTGTGGTTACAAAAGATCCGGTCTTTTTTAGATCCGGTTACAATGAAAATCAAAGAAAAATAAAGAAAAATCAACGAAAATCAAATAACACAAGAAATAAAGAAAATTACAACTTTCTTCTTATTTGTCGAACGAATCGCAAGATCCTGTTTTGCGGTCTCTTGCTTTGTGGGTTCTTTGCCTGCGCCGGGGTTTATCCGTGGACCACCGCGAGATCTAGATCCGATCAGATCTAAGCAGTACGACGGGTATTATTCCACAAAGGAAATAATAGCCGGGGAGGATTGATTCACCAAGGAAACAATCGTCCAAGTCTCGGGATCTAAGACCAAGCTTAGATCCGGAGTACGTCTGCGTAGATCTGAGATCCGGTTCTCTCGAACACCTGCCTTTTTTGGCGTTGACGATCGCTGAGCACCAGATCTGGAAGAGTGAGTCCCCGAAGTCCCAAAGCTCCAATCTTTTTTTAAGTTTTGAGTCTTGAATCCGGCAGAGCTTCGCCTCCAAAATTTCCAACTCTCCAAAAATGAGGCCTTAGGGGGCTATTTATAGGCAAATGGGAGCACCTAGGGTGCCTAGACACCCCGGGGGTGTCTAGGAAAAGCCTAGACACCCCTGGGTGTCTCGGCCTATGGTCGCCAGATTGTTCGCGGTGAAAATCGTTTTCTTCATTGAATTCATTGTGATCTCAAAATAACAACTTTTTGTGGTTACAAAAGATCCGGTCTTTTTTAGATCCGGTTACAATGAAAATCAAAGAAAAATAAAGAAAAATTACAACTTTCTCCTTTTGTGTCGAACAAATCACGAGTTCCTGTTTTGCGGTCGCTCGCTTTTGTGGGTTCTTTGTCTGCGCCGGGTTTATCCGTGGACCACCGCGAGATCTAGATCCAATCAGATCTAAGCAGTACGACGGGTATTATTCCACGAAGAAAATAATAGCCAGGGAGGATTGATTCACCAAGGAAACAATCGTCCAAGTCTCGGGATCTAAGACCAAGCTTAGATCCGGAGTACGTCTGCGTAGATCTGAGATCCGGTTCTCTCGAACACCTGCCTTTTTTGGCGTTGACGATCGCTGAGCACCAGATCTGGAAGAGTGAGTCCCCGAAGTCCCAAAGCTCCAATCTTTTTTAAGTTTCGAGTCTTGAATCCGGCAGAGCTTCGACTCCAAAATTTCCAACCCTTCAACAAATACAAGGGGGTGGCCTATTTATAGGCTACCCTCACTGTGCCTTGGGCACAGGGTGGCCGGCCACAAGTGGCTCGGCGGCCACCGAGCCACCTATAGGTGGCTCGGCCACC
>NC_033795.1:71613614-71619116 GCF_001876935.1 Asparagus officinalis | reverse complement strand
GGAATAGGCTACCCGGTGACACGTGTTAGGTGTTGACTTTAGGATTTTTGGCTAACCCCCAGCCTTCAACGGGTTTGATTAGCCTTTACCGACTACTGTTTGAGTCGGGCTAGCATGCGGATTGTCTAAATCCGTTCCGCATGTCACGTTGTGCTAAGAGAGTGAATTCTCTGAGACTTTGTGCTATGATGTCGAATACATAGGCTTTACCATTTGTTACGGGAATAGGCTACCCGGCGACACGTGTTAGGTGTTGACTTTAGGATTTTTGGCAAATCCTCAGCCTTCAACGGATTTAACGTGCTCTTACCGACTACCGTTTGAATCGGGCTCACATGCGGATTGTCTAAATCCGTTCCGCATGTGACGTTGTGCTAAGAGAGTTAACGCTCTTAGTGCTACGATATTGAATACGTAGACTTCGTCTTTCTTACGGGAATAGACTACCCGACGACGCGTGTTAGGCATTGACTTTGGGATTTTTGGCTAACCCCCAGCTTTCAACGGATTTGATTAGCCTTTACCGACTACCGTTTGAATCGGGCTAGCATGCAGGTTGTCTAAATCCGTTCCGCATGTAACGTTGTGCTAAGAGAGTGAATTCTCTGAGACTTTGTGCTATGATGTCGAATACATAGGCTTTACCATTTGTTACGGGAATAGGCTACCCGGCAACGTATATTAGGTGTTGACTTTAGGATTTTTGGCCAACCCCCAGCCTTCAACGGGTTTGATAAGCCTTTACCGACTACCGTTTGAATCGGGCTAGCATGCGGATTGTCTAAATCCGTTCCGCATGTAACGTTGTGCTAAAAGAGTTAACACTCTTAGTGCTACGATATTGAATACGTAGGCTTCGTCTTTCTCACGGGAATAGACTACCCGGCGATTCTTTTCAACGGTTAAGAACTAACCGGGAGCGCGTGTTAGGCGCAGACTTATCCTTACTTAGGTTTTAGGATAGAATACCCCAGGATCGAACCCTGGTGTCTTTTTGTACGGAAAAAGACTAAACCGGCAGCGCGTGTTAGGCGCAGACTTATCCTTGCTTAGGATTCGGGATAAACTTCCTATACCTGTGAAGCACAGATTTTAGGAGTTGAAAAAGGCGGTGTCTTCTCTTGGGGCAAAGACGAACCCGAAATGGGAGAGGAAGAATTTTATATTTTATCTCCCGACACTGAAGAAGAAGAATTTTATCTTCTATCTTCAGCTGGAAAGGAGACTCGAGGTGGGATCTCCACCCCCAGAATCCGAAAAGATGAAACTAGGAGTGGGACCTCCACTCCGAGAATCGAAAAAATTTGGATAATCCTAACTGTCAGAAGGTTTGATTACCGAACTACCTCTCGTTCATTGGAGGAATCGAGAGGGGATTTTGACTGTGGTCCTAACTGTAAGAAGGTTTGACCAATTGGGAGATTTGAGACGATCCTAACTGTAGGAAGGTTTGATCGCTCGATTTGAAAGTGGACCTCTCGTTCATTGGAGGAATCGAGAGGAGATTTTGGTTTGTGGTCCTAACTGTAGGAAGGTTTGACCAATTGGGAATTTTATGTCCAGACTCTAATAGAGAGAGTGTTGAGTGCACAGACATGGTGAGAATTTGAATGGGAGTTCTTATTCATTACATTGCTGTGGTTTTGGGAACTTCCCGTTACATAAATCGTCCACCCCCAGTTTCCTCTGCGGAACTGGTTCGGACATTATTATCAGTTAACTAACCGGGTTATCCTTAAGAATATTAGCTTAATATTCTCCAGGAACTTCCCGTCAAAAGTGGGGAAACAGTTTAGACTCATATACCTATTGGAGTATCAGGGAGTAGTTTAACCTCTTATACCGGTCGGAGGATTGAGAAACAGTTTATACTCGTATACTCTTTGGAGTTTTGAGAAGCAGTTTATACTCTTATACTTATCGGAGTCTGCCATTCTCAATTGGCTTACCTCAGCGTTATGACGCCAGCTTCAACCAAGGTCTGAATGCTATTCTTGAGAGCAAAGCAATCCTTGGTGGGATGAACGACCCTCCTGTGGTATGCACAGTACTTTGGGTCCGTAGTGTTGTCAGCTTCCTCCTGATTTGTGATAGGTGGTAGCTTGATCTTGTTACCTTCAAGGAGGGATTCGAAGATGGCTGGAACGTCTTCGTCCTTGAAGGAATACTCTCTTTGGAGTCTCGGACCCGAAGTCTTTTGCTGCCTTCGGGATTGCTGTTGTGACGCTTGATTAGCACCACCAGTAGCTGCAGGTGTTTTGCCCTTACCACGAGAGGCGAAGTTTGAGTCCAGAGGATTAGCCGTCGGTAGGTTCCTCTCGGCCTTCTTCCTTCGGAGGAAACGTTCGGCTTGTTCACCGCGCACCTTCAGATCCTTCCAAGTGTCAGACGGTGCTGTTCCCATTGCTTCCAACACGTCCAACGCAAGGTTGTTGTGGCAAGTTTGGAGGATGAATTCCTCTGTGATCGGGTCCCGGCAATTCATCGCCTTGTTCCGGAACCTTTTGACGAAGGTGTCGACTAACTCCCCGTCCTTCTGCTTCTCATCGAGCAATGATCCGATAGATATCTCGGTGTCGTCGTCGAAGAAGTTGGCCAGGAACTTGGTCTCCATGTCATCCCAGCTGTTCACGTTTCCTGGCTTGAGGCGGCGGTACCAATCGAAGGCGGCTCCGCGAAGAGTGCCAACGAATGACCGCACCATCAGAGGCTCATTGCCGGAGATAATACCCAAGTGCGATTTGAAATAAATCAAATGCTGAGTGGGGGAACCCTTCCCATCGAACGGCGTGAAGTTGATTAAACTGAACTTCGCCGGATAGGGGATCGATTCCCATTCTCGTGGGTATGGACAGGGAATGCCTGTTTTCTTCGTCTCTTGAGCGGAGATCAATGTGTTGATTTTGCTCTCGAGATCTTTGATCTTCAAGTCTTCACTTGTATCCTCGTTGGCATCCTCGTTACCACCCCCTGCATTGACGGGAGGGTTATTGGCATTGTGAGCTCCATCCCTATCCGTGTGCTCTTCTTCCTGAACAACCTGATTACGGTGACTTGGTTCACCTTGTTGGTTCCTGAACGCCTGGATTTGTTGCTCATGCATCTCTCTCATAGTCTGCATGGCCATCTCCATCTCGAATTTGAAACTTTCTTTCTGCTTAGCCAAAGCGTCTTCAAGCATCTTGGCCATTTCTTCCGCGCTTATCATAAATGACTCGCGGGGTTGTCCTTCGCTGGACACTGTATTGTCCGATGCGACAGCAGAGCAGGAATCCGATTCTTCATCTTCCGAAGGCAATCTTGTCCGAACCCTACCATAAGTTCCTCGTGCGATGGCTCCGGACTGCAGACGGGTTACACGCCGGGACGCTTCCAGAAACGATTTGAGATCAATCTGTGTCGATGTCTCTTTGCTGGTCATGTTGGCGGTGACCCTCGGAAATTCTCCGTCTTTAACCACCGTTCTTCTTTGCCGGAAACGCCTATACCTTGGTTTTGGCGTTTCGGTGCCGAGCCTTTCGAACACTGAAATTCTCTCGGGGACTACCTTGATGCAGTTGCATTGAGACAGTACCGCCCGAATGAGCTTTGAACAAGGGCACTGAGTTTCCTGTTCTCGGGGACTCCTCTTTCTGGTTCTGTTCGTACCCCCAGCACGATAGTACAACTCGTCATTTTGACAGTCGGAGTAACCTATCGTGTGTGGGCACGACTTCTCAGGTATAACATTATCACTATCAGATGATAATGTTTCCATCTGAGGGCGAATTGCCTTCCTTGGACTTTCAAGAGTCACGCGCCTTGAGACATGCCTTTTTGGGCGTGAATTCTCAGCGGGCTCTTGGACCTCAATGCGCAAATTAGCGCGCGCAGTTGCCTTGAGCTCCTTGTCATGTTGGAGGTAGCGGTGACCCCCAGCGTGTTGATTCGTTCGGGGTTTTCTTAGTGGGCCCAAACGTTCTTGGATCGGAGCTTTGCTTCGCTCATCGGGAATTGGACCGAGGCGCTCCAAGACTGGCTTTCTTCTTCGGGAGGATTCTGCATGATCTCCCGGAGTAGCTATGGGAATTCTCGGCGACTTAGCTGGGTTCGCCGGAGGTTGAATTTTGGTTGGAGGCTGCAAAGGTTGCTCCTTAGCCTGAATTGCCGCTTCAGACTTTGGCCTCCAAACTTTGCGAGTTGGTGGCGGCTTCTTGGCCACTTCTTTCTGCAACTTTCTACGGGCTTCTTCGGCTTGAGCCCGTGCCTGCGCTGATAGTGCGCGGCGTTTGCGGATGCGTTCTTCCAGCGTCGAACGATTCCGTTTGACACGGACCCATTCCATTGTTGGCGGCTTGGAAGAGGCGCCGTTCATCTGTTGTTGAGGCTGTTTGCCTCTCTTGTTCTTCAGACCCGCGTTGTAGCGGACTCCGTCGGTGGACTCCATCGCTTTGGCGAATTGTTTGGCCAAGCGTTGGCGTTGCCTTTGGCGGGCTCTCTTTGAGAGAGTCACCGCTCCTTTGGTGACGGAGGAATTGGTTGGAACCAGCTTGATCTGGTTGGAGATTGGTGGAGCCTCATCTGACGCAACTTTGGCGTCAATCGAGATGAGGTCGTCGTTGGTAGCTTCAACTTCTTCGTACCAACGCACCTTTCTGTTGGAAGAGAACTTGGACTTCTTGGACTTGCGGGGGGAGGTTGATCTAGACGAGGATGAAAGGTATTCCTCGAACTTGGTCTGATCGAACTCGTATTCGACCTCCTCCACGACTGGGATCAAGATCCGCGGCTGCGACGCTCCGATCTCGGCAGCGAGATCGGTGGCTCCCACTGTGGTCGCCAGATTGTTCGCTGGAAAATTCGTGTCTTTCTTTGTTATTGATTCCATTGTCATCTTGAGTTACAACTTTTTGAGTTACAAAAGATCCGGTCTTTTTATAAGATCCGGTTACAACGAAAATCAAATAAAAATAAACAAAGATTACAACTTTTCTCCTTTTGTGTCGAACGAATCGCGAGCTCCTGTTTTGCGGTCGCTCGCTTTGTGGGTTCTTTGCCTGCGCCGGGGTTGTTTGCCGTGGACCACCGCGCGATCTAGATCCGGTCGGATCTACGCAGTACAACGGGTATTATTTCACCAAGGAAATAATAGCCGGGGAGGATTGTTTCACCAAGGAAACAATCGTCCAAGTCTCGGGATCTAAGACCAAGCTTAGATCCGGAGTATGCCTGCGTAGATCTGAGATCTGATCCTCTCGAACACCTGCCTTATTTGACGTTGATGATCGCCGAGCACCAGATCTGAAGGAGTGAGTCCCCGAAGTCCCAAAGTTTCAATCTTTTTTAAGTTCCGAGTCTCCAATCCAGCAGGGCTTCGCCTCTCTCCAAAATTTCCAACCTTCTCAAATGACAAGGGGGTGGCCTATTTATAGGCTCTCAGGACAGTGCCCGCAAAAAGAGAAACGTCGGCCACCGTCGGCCACTGTCGGCCACCTCGAGGTGGCCGGCACTGTGCCGAGCCAC
>NC_033795.1:71596829-71602927 GCF_001876935.1 Asparagus officinalis | reverse complement strand
CCTCTCCTATTTATAGCCAAGCGTCACTGTGCCCGTGTGCACGTGTGGCCGACACTCAGATGGCCGGCCACCTCAAGGTGGCTCGGCTCATGCCGAGCCACCAAGAGGTGGCTCGGCCGGCCACCTTGGTGGCTCGGCCACCGAGCCACCTCTTGGTGGCTCGGTGGTGGCCGAGCCACCTTGGTGGCCGCCGAGCCACCAAGGAGGTGGCTCGGCCTCCGAGCCACCATTTGGTGGCTCGGAGGTGGCCGAGCCACCCCAAGGTGGCTCGGCCACCGAGCCACCTAGGTGGCTCGGCCGAGCCACCACTTGGTGGCTCGGCCACCGAGCCTCCTTGGTGGCTCGGTGAGCCGACCTCCAGGTGTTTGTCGTTTTGCCTCTTTGTGCCCGTTTTCCGGTTTTGTAGTTGATAGGTTCGGATTCGATTTGCTGATCTGATTTGGCAGTAAATCCGGATCCCGATTAGGCAGTAAATCCGCTTCTGAGTTGGAGTCCGAAACCGATCTTGATTCGATCGTCATTCGTCCGAGTATGCCTTTGGTTGGATGACTCGTTGACTCTTCGAACACTTGGCTTGATCCCGCACGCGAATGGACGTATTCCGTTGCTTGCGTGCGATTAGTCAATCTCGTCGTCTCGTTGGTTTGTCGGTTTGTGCCGAGCTGAGCTAAGGGACCTATAAGCAATTTTATATGCCTACAGATACCCCCTCCAAAGTATTTCAGTCTCGTTCTTTTATAGAAGAGTCTGGAATACTTTGGATATGATTGTCCCCACCTTCAGTCGGTGTAATGGGACCTTGGAATGACTTGTGTTCTTGATTCCTTCAATCCTTCAGGCTATTCGGTGCTTTGTCGAATGTCTGTAAGGGTTCCGGTGCTGCATTTATTGTCTGACCGTTTGTCGGAAATTTTGAACCTTGAAGTCGATTCCTGATTTTTGATCTTCAGCTCGTAGAATTGACCATCGATTGCTGGCGTCGAGTTTTTATGTGCAACGCGTTGTCCGGCGTTGTGTTGTTGAGTTATCCTTAAGAATATTTTTTAGAAAAATACTCTCCAGAAACTTCTCAACCAAAATTAGGGAACAGTTTATACTCATATACCTTATTGGAGTAAGAAGCAGTTTATACTCGTATACTTTTCGGAGTATTGATTCTTTCATTGCAACGCATTGATAGGCGTTGACCTAGGGTTACGCGTTGTCCGGCGTTGACCCTGGGGTTTTGACCGTCGTACGTTGACCTTTTTGCTTGCAACGCGTTGACTGGCGTTGACCTAGGGTTATGCGTTGACCGGCGTTAACCCTAGGGTTTCGAACGTCGTACGTTGAATTTTTGCTCGCAACGCGTTGACTGGCGTTGACCTAAGGTTACGCGTTGTCCGGCGTTGACCCTGGGGTTTTGACCGTCGTACGTTGACCTTTTGATCGCAACGCGTTGACTGGCGTTGACCTAAGGTTACGCGTTGTCTGGCGTAGACCTTAGGGTTTTGAACGTCGTATGTTGCTCAGGTCACGAGACCAACTAAAGAAGCTGATGCGTCAGTGACTTTCGTATTTATAGGATTTTTGGCAAATCCTCAGCCATCAACGGGTTTGATGCGCCTTTACCGACTACCGTTTGAGTCGGGCTAGCATGCGGATTGTTTTAAGTCCGTTCCGCATGTGACGTTATGCTAAAAGAGTTAACTCTTTTAGTGCTACGATATTGAATACGTAGACTTCGTCTTTCTCCTGTGAAAAGACTAAACAGCAACGTGTATCAGACGTTGACTTAGGATTTTTGGCAAATCCTCAGCCCTCAACGGATTTGTCATGCTTTTACCGATTACCGTTTGAATCGGGCTTACATGCGGATTGTCTTAAGTCCGTTCCGCATGTGACGTTGTGCTAAAGGAATGAACTCCCTTAGACTTGATGCTACGACTTCGAATACGTAGACTTCGTCTTTCTCACGGGAATAGACTACCCGGCGACGCGTGTTAGGCGTTGACTTTAGGATTTTTGGCTAACCCCAAGCCTTTAACGGATTTGATTAGCCTTTACCGACTACCGTTTGAGTCGGGCTAGCATGCGGATTGTCTAAATCCGTTCCGCATGTAACGTTGTGCTAAGAGAGTGAATTCTCTTAGACTTTGTGCTATGATGTTGAATACATAGGCTTTACCATTGTTATGGGAATAGGCTACCCAGCAACGTGTATTAGACGTTGACTTATCCCTACTTAGGCTTCGGGATAAAAATACCCCAGACTGGTATTCTGGTGTCTTTTTCAATCGGTAAAAGACTAAACCGGCGACGCGTGTTAGGCGTCGGCATATCCTTTCTTAGGATTCAGGATGAAATTCCCCATGCGTGTAAGGCATGGATTTTGGTGTTATTAATAACAACCTGCCACAATGTTGAATATGTGGACGGATGTTCTTTTCAACGGTTAAGAACTAACCGGCAGCGCGGGTTAGGCGCAGACTTATCCTTGCTTAGGTTTCAGGATAGAATACCCCAGAATCGAACTCTGGTGTCTTTTTGTGCGGAAAAAGACTAAACCGGCAGCGCGTGTTAGGCGCAGACTTATCCCTGCTTAGGATTCGGGATAAACTTCCTAGTACCTGTGAGGCACAAATTTTGGGATTTGAAAAAGGTGGTGTCTTCTCTTGGGGCAAAGACGAACCCGAAATGGGGGAAGAATTTTTATATTCTATCTCCCGACAATGAAGAAGAAGAATTTTATATTCCATCTTCAACTGGAAAGGAGACTCGAGGTGGGATCTCCACCTCCAGAATCCGGAAAGGTGAAACTGAGAGTGGGATCTCCACTCCGAGAATCGAAAAGATTCGGATAACCCTAACTGTCGGAAGGTTTGATTACCGAACTAAAGATGAATTTCTCGTTTATCGAGAGTGAATTGCGGTTTTGGTCCTAACTGTAGGAAGGTTTGACCAAGCAGGAGTTTGAGATGACCCTAACTGTAGGAAGGTTTGATCACTCGATTTGAAAGTGGACCTCTCGTTCATTGGAGGAATCGAGAGGGGATTTTGACTGTGGTCCTAACTGTAAGAAGGTTTGACCAAGTGGGTGTTTTGAGACAATCCTAACTGTAGGAAGGTTTGATCGCTCAATTTGTGGACCTCTCGTTCATTGGGGGAATCGAGAGGGGATTTTGACTGTGGTCCTAACTGTAAGAAGGTTTGACCAAGTGGGTGTTTTGAGACAATCCTAACTGTAGGAAGGTTTGATCGCTCAATTTGTGGACCTCTCGTTCATTGGGGGAATCGAGAGGGGATTTTGACTGTGGTCCTAACTGTAAGAAGGTTTGACCAAGTGGGTGTTTTGAGACAATCCTAACTGTAGGAAGGTTTGATCGCTCAATTTGTGGACCTCTCGTTCATTGGGGGAATCGAGAGGGGATTTTGACTGTGGTCCTAACTGTAAGAAGGTTTGACCAATTGGGAACTTTACGTCCAGACTCTAACAGAGAGAGTGTTGAGTGCACAGACACGGTGAGAATTTGAATGGGAGTTCTTATTCATTACATTGCTGTGGTTTTGGGAACTTCCCGTTACATAAATCGTCCACCCCCAGTTTCCTCTGCGGAACTGGTTCGGACATTATTATCAGTTACCTAACCGGGTTATCCTTAAGAATATTAGCTTAATATTCTCCAGGAACTTCCCGTCAAAAGTGGGGAAACAGTTTAGACTCATATACCTATTGGAGTATCAGGGAGTAGTTTAACCTCTTATACCGGTCGGAGGATTGAGAAACAGTTTATACTCGTATACTCTTTGGAGTTTTGCCGTTCTTATTTGGCTTACCTTAGCGTTATGACGCCGGCTTCAACCAAGGTCTGAATGCTATTCTTGAGAGCAAAGCAATCCTTGGTGGGATGAACGACCCTCCTGTGGTATGCACAGTACTTTGGGTCCGTAGTGTTGTCAGCTTCCTCCTGATTTGTGATAGGTGGTAGCTTGATCTTGTTACCTTCAAGGAGGGATTCGAAGATGGCTGGAACGTCTTCGTCCTTGAAAGAGTACTCTTTTTGGAGTCTCGGACCCGAAGTCTTTTGCTGCCTTCGAGATTGCTGTTGTGACGCTTGATTAGCACCACCAGCAGCTGCAGGTGCCTTGCCCTTACCACGAGAGGCGAAGTTTGAGTTCAGCGGATTAACCGTCGGTTGGTTCCTCTCGGCCTTCTTCCTTCTAAGGAATCGCTCAGCCTGCTCCCCTCGGACCTTCAGATCCTTCCAAGTGTCAGACGGTGCTGTCCCCATTGCTTCCAATACGTCTAAGGACAGATTATTATGGCAGGTCTGGAGAATGAATTCCTCGGTGATCGGGTCCCGGCAATTCATCGCTTTGTTCCGGAATCTTTTGACAAAGGTGTCGACTAACTCTCCGTCCTTCTGCTTCTCATCGAGCAATGATCCGATAGATATCTCGGTGTCGTCGTCGAAGAAGTTAGCGAGGAATTTTGTCTCCATGTCGTCCCAGCTATTTACGCTTCCTGGCTTGAGGCGGCGATACCAATCGATGGCGGCTCCGCGAAGAGTGCCGACGAATTACCGCACCATCAGAGGCTCATTGCCGGAAATAATACCCAGGTGCGATTTGAAATAAATCAAATGCTGAGTGGGGGAACCCTTCCCATCAAACGGCGTAAAGTTAATCAGACTGAACTTCGCCGGATAGGGGATTGATTCCCATTCTCGTGGGTATGGACAAGGAATGCCCGTCTTCTTCACCTCTTGAGCAGAGATCAATGTGTTGATTTTGCTCTCTAGGTTTTTTATCTTCGAGTCTTCACTTGTATCTTCGTCGGCATCCTCGTTACTACCCCCTGCATTGACAGGAGGGTTATTGGCATTGTGAGCTTCATCTCTATCCGTGTGCTCCTCTTCCTGAACAACCTGGTTACGGCGGCTTGGTTCACCTCGCTGGTTCGTCAGTGCCTGAATTTGTTGCTCATGCATCTCTCTCATAGTCTGCATGGTCATCTGCATCTCGAACCTAAAGCTTTCCTGTTGTTTTGCTATGGCATCTTCGAGCATCTTGGCCACTTGTTCCGTGCTTATCATCAGTGACTCCCGGGGTTCCCCCTCACTGGACACTGTATTATCTGATGCGACTGCGGAGCAGGTATCCGACTCTTCACCTTCTGAAGGTACTCTTGTCCAAACCCTACCATAAGTTCCTCGCGCGATTGCTCCAGACTGCAGACGGGTTAGACGCCGGGATGCTTTCAGAATCGACTCGAGATTATCCCGTGATGAGGTCTCTTTGCTTGTCATATTAGCGGTGACCCTCGGGAATTCTTCATCTTCAACCACCGTCCTTCTTTGCCGAAAACGCCTACGCCTTGGTTTTGGCATTTTGGTACTAAGCCTTTCGAACACTAAAATTCTCTCGGGGACTACCTTGATGCAGTTGCACTCGGATAGTACTGCCCGAATGAGCTTTGAACAAGGGCATTGAATTTCCTGTTCCCGGGGACTCCTCTTCCTGGTTCTATTCGTACCCATAGCACGATAGTACAACTTGTCATTTTGACAGTCGGAGTAACCTATCGCGTGTTGGCACGACTTCTCAGGTATAACGTTATCATCATCGGATGACAACGTTTCCATCTGAGGGCGAACTGCCTTCTTTGGGCTCTCAAGAGTCACGCGCCTCGAGGCTTGCCTTTTTGGGCGTGAATTCTCATCGGGCTCTTTGACTTCGATGCGCAAATTGGTGCGCGCAACTGCCTTGAGCTCCTTATCACGTTGGAGGTGGCAGCGACCCCCAGCGTGTTGAGTCGTTCGGGGATTCTTCAGCGGGCCCAAACGTCTCTGGATTGGAGCCTTGCTTCGCTCCTAGGGAAGTGGACCGAGGCGCTCCCAGACTGACTTCCTATTCCGTGATGGTCATGTGGGATCTCCCGGGGTAGTTGTGGAAATCATCGGCGGTCTTGACTGATTCGTCGAAGGTTGCACTTTCCACGGTCGCAGTTGCTGCTTTTTGGTCTGAACTGCCGCTTCAGACTTTGGCCACAAAACTTTGCGAGTTGGTGACGGCTTCTTGGCCACCTCCTTCTGCAGCTTTCTACGGGCTTCTTCGGA
>NC_033795.1:71580614-71595829 GCF_001876935.1 Asparagus officinalis | reverse complement strand
GAACTTCTTCTTCGTAGTTGGCAGAAGTTCTGAACTGGTGAACTGATCAACCCGTTGAACCCCTTCTTCATGGCCGGAACAAGTTCTTAAATGGTGGAGAGACGGCGTGGTCACTCCTTGAATCGTGAGATGTGACCATGTACTGTCAAGAGATGTCTTGCCGCCCATCTGTACTACGAACGGTCATTCGATGGGGGTGTGTTTCACGTCATGTCACATAGGAGTGGGAAGGCCCCTCCTCGTATGTGAGACAGCGGCTACCCACTACTCGAGTGGATTTGGCCAGCCTACTGTGCGCCGGCGGATCTAGCTCCTGACTTGGACCGTTGAGCTGAGTCGCATTTATGAGCGCGCAGGTTGATTTGGCATCTGTCCGATCACTTGTACTATGAGCGGCCACTCGACGGGCCTAGAGTACTGTGCTCTCTCTCTCTCTCTTTAGGTCGAGAGAGGTGGGAAAGCGGGTTCCCAATATTCGAGTGGGTTTGGACAGCTCGCCGAATACCGGCGGATCCAGCTCTTGACTCGGACAGACGAGGTAAGCTGTATTTATGAGTGTTCAGGTCGACTCGACACCTGCCCGATCACTCGTACTGTGAGCGGCCACTCGACGGGCCTAGAGTACCGTACCTTCTCTCTTCTGGTCGAGAGAGGTGGGAAAGCTCGCCTCAGCACGTGGGGTAGCAGATATCTAGCTATACTGGCAGCTTTGAGGTTTGCTGGTGAATTTGACTTCAGACTTGGTCAGGCGAGTTGTGTTAAAAGGTGAATTCCCGTGGCTTAGGCGAATTGTATGGGCGACTTCTCCTTGCAGGCGAATTTCTTGCAAGTTCACGGATGTATTTTTTACCGTCTACACTAGCAATATCCGAATCAAAGAGTACTTCACTACCAAAGAAAAGACCTCATTGTAGTCAATGCCTTCTTCCTGTGCATAACCCTTCGCTACCAACCTAGCTTTGAATCTTACTGGAGTGCCCTGAATGCCCTCCTTCTTGGTATACACCTATTTGCAACCAATTGCCTTCCGCCCCTTTGGAAGCTCGGTAAGCTCTCATGTATCGTTCTTCTGAAGAGACTTCATCTCTCTCTAATAAGAGCAATCAACTCTACTTTCTCACTGGTGGTGTAGGCGTATAAAACTACCTATAGGTCCCTTAACACAACACGGCATGGTGATTCGACAAATCAACGAACCATCTGGTGACGTATCTAAACACGATCGTTAGTCCACAACACCGAAGCCAAGTGACACGCGACGAAGCGGATTAACGAGGCTACGAGACTAACGAACCGCATGCAAACAACGGAATAAATCCACTCACATCCGGAATCAAGCTAATGATTCGGTGAGTCAACGAGTAATCCAACCATAGAATGGATTCGAACTCGAACACCGAAGCGGGTTTACTGCCAAATCAGGATACGGACTATCAAATCAGAGTTCAGATCAACGACGAAGCTCGGATAAACCGATAAACCGTGAAAACCGCAAAACCGGACAACGGACTACACGGCGAACACCCGGGCGACTCGGCCAAAGCCGAACCACCCAGGTGGCTCGGCCAAAGCCGAGCCACCAAGAGGTGGCTCGGCCATGGCCAAGCCGCCGAGCCACCTGGTGGCCGAGCCACCTGGTGGCCGAGCCACCTGGTGGCCGAGCCACTCGGTGGCCGAGCCACCTGGTGGCCGAGCCACCTGGTGGCCGAGCCACCTGGATCTGGGCCCAGATCTGAGCCCAGATCTGAGCCCAGATCCGCTTTCAGAAGGCTATAAATAGAGGGGGGATGGCTTATTTTTGAAGGGTTGGAATTTTAGAGCCGAAACACTGCTGGATTAAGAACTCACCTTCGGATTTTCAAAGCTTTGAAGACTTGGACATTTTCAGATCTGGTTCTTGGCAAGCATCCACGTCAAAAAAAGGCAGGAGTTCGAGAGAGAGAGATCAGATCTGAGATCCACACGGTAATACTTCGGATCAAAACTTGGTTTTTGATCCCGAGAAGTCTATTATTTCCATGGTGAAATAGTACCCCCGGCTGTTATTTCCTTTGTGAAATAGCACCCGTCATACCGTGTAGATCCGACCGGATCAAGATCTTGCGGTGGTCCACGGATTAACCCCGACGCAGGCGAAGAACCCACACAAGCGAGAGACCGCAAAACAGGATCTCGCGATTTGTTCGACAAAGAAGGAAAGTTGTAATTTTTATTTTTTCTTTGATCTCGTTGTAACCGGATCTTATAAAAAGACCGGATCTTTGTAACCGATAAACTGTTAACAAAGGAATCAATGGAATCAATGAGTGCAATTTTTCCCGCGAATAATCTGGCGATCACAGTGGGAGCCACCGACCTCGCTGCCGAGATCGTCGCGTCGCAGCCGCGGATCTCAATCCCGGTCGAGGAGGAGGTCGAGTATGAATTCGACCAACAAAAGTTCGAGGAGTATCTGTCATCCTCGTCCGGATCCACCTCCCCCCGCAAGTCCAAGAAGTTCTCCTCCAGGAGAAAAGTTCATTGGTATGAAGAAGTATAGAACGCCAACGAAGCTCTCACCCCAATTGACGCCAAAGTTGCGTCGGGTGAAGTTCCGCCGACCTCTAACCAGGTCAACCATGTTCTCGTCGATGCCTCCACCGTTGAGGACGTTGTGACTCTCTCGAAGAGAGCCCGCCAGAGGCGACGTCAACGCTTGGCGCGGCAACTCGCAAAGACGATGGAGTCCACTGACGGAATCCGCTATCACGCGGATCTGAAGAATAGGAGAGGCAAACAGCCTCGACCACCGATGAATGGCAGCTCTTCTAAGCCGCCAACGAAAGAATGGGTCCGTGTCAAACGGAATCGTTCGACACTCGAAGAGCGCATTCGCAAGCGCCGCGCAATGTCAGCGCAGGCACGGGCTCGAGTCCAAGAAGCCCGTAGAAGACTACAGAAGGAAGTGGCCAAGAAGCCGCCACCAACCCGCCAAGTATGGAGGCCGAAGTCTGAAGCGGCGATTCAGGCTAAGGCACAATCGTTGCAGCCTTCAACGCAAATTCAACCTCCGGAGAACCACTCTAAATCGCCGATAATTCCCATGGCTACTCCGCGAGATCACGCAGAATCATCCCGAGGAAAGAAGTCAGTGTTGGAGCGCCTCGGTCCACTTCCCGATGGACAATGCAAAGCTCCAGTTCAAGAACGTTTGGGCCCGATAAAGAAGCCCCGAACGACTCAACATGCTGGGAGTCGCCGCCACCTTCAACATGACAAGGAGATCAGGGCAGCTATGCGTACCAATTTGCGCATTGAAGTCCAGGAGCCCACTGAGAATTCACGCCCAAAAAGGCATGTTTCGAGGCGCGTAACTTTTGAAAGCCCAAAGAAGGCAGTTCACCCTCAGAAGGAAACATTGTCGTCTGATGACGATAGTGTTATACCTGAGAAGTCGTGCCAACACGCGATAGGTTACTCCGACCTTCAAGCAGACGAGTTGTATTATCGTGTTAGGGGTACGAGTAAAACCAGGAAAAGGAGTCCTCGAGAATTAAAGACTCAATGCCCCTGTTCCAAAATCATTCGGCCAGTATTGTCGGAGTGCAACTGCACCAATACAGTTCCCGAGAGAATTTTGGTCTTCGAAAGGCTCAGTACCGAAACGCCAAAACCAAGGCCTAGGCGCTTCCGACAAAGAAGAAGGGTAGTCGAGGATGGAGAATTCCCGAGGGTCACCATGAATATGACCAGCAAAGGGACATCGACACAGGATAATCTCGAGTCGATTCTAAAAGCACCCCGGCGTATAACCCGTCTGCAGTCTGGAACCATCAAACGGGCAACTTATGGTAGGATTCGGACAAGATTACCTTTAGAAGATGAAGAATCGGATGCCGGCTCCGTGGTCGCATCAGATAATACGGTATCCAGCGAGGGACAACCCCGCGAAGAACTTATCATAAGTGCGGAACAAGTGGCCAAGATGCTCGAAGAAGCCATGGCTAAACAACAGGAGAGCTTCAGGTTTGAAATGCAGATGGCCATGCAGAATATGAGAGAAATGCTGACCAACAGCTCCAAGCATTGACAAACCAGCAAGGCGAACCAAGTCGTCGTAACCAGGTTAATCAGGAAGATGAGGATACAAATGCGAATGAAGCTCATAATACCAATAATCCTCCCGTCAATGCAGGGGGTGGTAACGAGAATGCTAGTGAAAACACAGGTGAAAGCTGAAGATCAAAAACTCGAGAGCAAATTCAATACAAAATTGGGGGGGGGGGGGGGGGGGGACGGGGGGGGGGGGGGGGGGGGAGGGGGGGGGGTATTTTCGCTCAAGAGATGAAGAAGACGGGCATTCCTTTGCCATACCCAAGAGAAGGGCAATCAATCCGTATCCGGCGAAGTTCAATCTAATTAACTTCACTCCGCGTTTAATGGGATGGGTTCAGCCACTCAGCATTTGAATTTACTTCAAATCACACCTGGCGAGTTATCTCTGGTAATGAGCCTCTTGATGGTACGGTCCCTTCTGTTGGCACTCTCTGGAGCCGCTTTCGATTGGTATCGTCGCCTCAGCCAGGAAGCCTGTGAATAGTGGGACGACATGGAGACTAAATTCCTTTGCTAACCTTCTCGACGACGACACCGAGATATCCATCGTTCGTTGCCTATGACGAGGAAATCAACAAAGACGCGGGAATTGGTTGATACCTTCGTCAAAAGTTCTTTTTACGAACAAGGCGATTGAACTGTCGGGACCCGATCACTGAGGAGTTCATTCTCCAGACTTGCCACAACAAAACTCGCATTGGACGTGTTGGAAGCAATGGGGACAGCACCATCCAAAACATGGAAGGATTTGAAGGTTCGAGGAGAGCAAGCCGAGCGATTCCTCAGAAGGAAGAAGGCGGAAAGAGGTCAACAGGCGACGAATGCTCCACAGCAGAATTTTGTCTCACGAGGGAAAGGTAAGGCACATGTTAATGCAGTTGATGCTAATCAAACTTTCCAATTGCAACCTCGGTAACAGCCGCAGCAACAAGCACCACAACAATCTCGGTCGCAATGGCAACAACGGCCTCAGAAGTAGAAATCTTCGGAGCCAAGATTTCCTAAAGTGTACTCCTTCAAAGATGACGAAGTTCCCGGCATCTTTAAGTACCTGTTGGAGAATAACAAAATCCAGCTGCCGTCGATCGTGGATCAAGAAGGCGTGCGCATACCATAGAGCGGTCCATCACCCTACCAAGTCGTGCTACCATCTCAAGGATAAGATCCAGGCGTTAATTGATATAGGCGTCATAACCCCGAAGCCGTCCAAGAATGTTGGAGCAAATGAGGTTTCAATCAGCTTTGGATTGGTGCCCACAGCATGGTTCAAACCAGAGCGCATCACCAAAGTAGGGATGAAGACAGTGAACGATGACCCACATGGACAGCGCCAAAAAGGACTTGTGCCACACACAGCCCCAAACGGCGAAATCCTCTGGGTTCATCCCGATCTTCTTATTGAAGACGATCAGTGGACGACTTCCTCGACCAGAAAGGGTAAAGGAAAGTCCTACAATGCTACCTCCGTGATCTTCGAAGAGGATGGTAATGAAGCTCCTACCTTCCCGCTCTCCGAAGAAGAACAAGAAGTCTTTGCCACTAGAAGCGGAAATGAGTATCACTTCAACTATCCATCACCTAGTGATCAGTTAGCTGAGCAGGGGGTGACTAAACGGGGACCAGCTAAAACTCTCACGGAGCTGGGGGTGATTAGGGGGTGATTACAAGTCCTACACCGGGCGAAGAGGCTCGACGACAGTCGGTGAATAAACCGAAAGAGAAGAATCCCCAGGAGGTTCAGAATCCGAAGCAGTCTCGTTTTAATCGTCCGATTGGAAGAGATAAACCAGAAAGCTCGAACACTCCGCATGTCTTTGATATTATGGCTCAACTGGCTAACATTCCAGCACGGATAACATTGTATGAATTACTACGGTTGTCTAAAGAAACCAGGGAAGCCTTGCAAGAAGCCTTGGCCAATTCAGAAGTGTTCCTTACTCGGATCAAGCCGGCACTTGAAGAGCCAGAACCGTTAATTCAACACTGCAACATAGCGGCTAAAAACCTTTCCTGCATTACCTTCACCAAAGAGGATATGCAGACGAAGAATTCGAACCACGATCGACCGCTATACTTCATCGGGTACATCGGCTCCAGCAAAGTCAACCGAATCCAAGTTGATCCAGGTTCTGCTGTGAGTATCATGCCGCTTCGCTTGATGCATAACCTCGGCATTACGGTTAGTAAGTTGGCGTCCACAGGCACTGTTATCTATGGATTCAACACTAGCGGGTCAAGACCCTTGGGTAAGATCCGGGTAAAGTGTCAAATGGGAGATTTGAAGACAGAAGTCACATGTTATGTGATCGATGCCGAGACTTCATATAACTTACTATTGGGTCGGCCTTGGATCCATAGTAATGTTATAATTCCCTCCACACTCCATCAGTGTTTAAAGTATGTCGACACTGATAATAAGGTTAGGACGGTGGTCGCGGATAAGCAACCATTCAAAGGGTATGAGAATTATTTCACTGATTCTCTCCTTTATGGTAACGAATCCGATACTGAATCATCGGCCCATGGCACGGACAGCGGAGAAGAAGCTGATACCGAAGCCGGATTTGATTACAATGGAGGTTATGTTTTAAACGACATTGTACCCTTTGTAATCAACCTTGACGATGAACAATCGTCAGAGGGCAGTTGTAACTGGCAACTTGCCAATAATGAAATAAATAACGATTTAGAGTACTCCCTGTCTCTTGATGATGTGATAAAAGATTTGTATGATAATCCCGATTTATATATGCCGCTTCGATCGTCCTATATAACAAAGAAACACCTCCAGCATTCTTTCGGAACAACCGTGGTCATTCCTACCAAAATAGGAGGCGAAAGAGAAGTGATTTATGGTAAAGGAGAGGGTTTTCCATTACCAGATCATTTCTTAAGAGAAGATGAGAATGATGACAAACCTGGTCAGCATTTATCTAAGTATAGTCCAGAAGCGCGCAAGCTCATGGAAAAACAGGGATATGATTTCACACTCGGAGAAGGTCTATACTTCGATCGAGGTCCTCATATTCCAACCAAAGCGCCATATGTACCAAAAAGGGAAACCCGATGATTATTATAAATACAGACGAGGTTTAGTGTATGAATCTTCTTCAGAAGACGAATGTTGCTGGTTAATCAATGACCAATCATCTAAGCAATACAAAGATGGATATCCGTCATATTCCTCGGAATGGGATTTCGATACAAGTCTGGGAGAAGCATTCAAAGCCCTAATGGCGAACACGGCTACTGCTGATCCATCCACAATGGAGAACGATGATCAAATGCCAACATGGGAAGACCCGTAGGTTCATCACCTGAACATGCAGTATGGTGATAGGTTCGAACAGAGGGAGCCCCCACTGAAGATAAAGTAATCCAAGTTAACATGGGTGACGAGGCCAACCCAAAGCCTATATTCATCAGTGATAGTCTTCCCTCAAATGAGAAGGAGGAATTAATTGCTCTCATCAGAGAATATATTGACGCCTTTGCTTGGAACAATGAAGACATGCCAGGGCTCGACCCCAATGTAGCAATGCACCGCCTCGATATCAAGTCGGATGCCAAACCTGTCAAACAACAGGAAAGACGGTTTCATCCGCAGATTATGGAAGCCATTAAGGCAGAGGTTAAGAAGTTAATAGAATCAGGATTTATCCGAGAAGAGCAACATCCAGACTGGCTAGCCAACATTGTTCCAGTCATGAAGAAGAACGGTAAAATCAGGATCTGTATCGACTTCAGGGACCTGAACACGGCATGTCCAAAAGACGACTTTCCTCTCCCAATCACAGATGTCATTATCGACAATACGTGCGGATTTGAGAGAATGTCTTTTATGGATGGTTTTTCAGGATATAACCAAATCAAGATGCACCCAGATGACGAGAAGCATACAGCGTTCAGAATGCCTCTTGGTGTCTTTTGCTACACGGTGATGCCTTTCGGTCTAAAGAATGCAGGCGCCACGTACCAGCGAGCAATGACTAAGATTTTCCAAGAACATCTCAGGAAAACAGTCGAATGCTACGTTGATGATTTGGTTGTAAAAAGCCGCAACAAAGAAGATCACATCAAGGACTTGAAGACGATGTTCGATCTCATGCGGAGTCATCAATTGAAGATGAACCCCACTAAATCCTTCCTTGGAATGTCCAGCGGAAAATTCATTGGATTCGTCGTCACCACTAAAGGTATACATATCGATCCTGATAAGGTGAAGGCGATACATGAACTGCAACCCCCTAGAAATCTAAGAGAGCCTAGAGGATTGCAAGGGCGTTTAGCTTACATCCGGCGGTTCATCTCAAATCTTTCTGGGAAGTGTCAACCATTCTCTAAACTAAATAAGAAAGGGGTGTCATTTATTTGGGATGACGCCTGCCAAAAAGCATTCGAAGATATCAAAACATAGCTGACGAATCCTCCTGTTCTCGTCGCACCAAAATCAGGTAGACCGTTCTTGATTTATCTCAAGGCGATGAACCACTCGATAAGTGCTTTACTAGCACAAGACGATGATAATGGTCACGAACAGGCAGTCTATTACCTAAGTTGGACCTTGGTAGGCGCCGAGTCTCGATATCCGATGATTGAGAAAGAATGCCTCGCATTGGTATTCGCAGTGCAAAAGATGCGGCATTACCTGGTTGGACAGACGATTTACGTCATTTCTAATGTTAATCCAGTACGGGTATTTATGACGCAACCGGCCTCTATGAATTGGCGGTTAGCGAAGTGGGCCCTTCTCTTGTCCCAATATGATTTGCACTTCAAACAACAGAAGTCGATCAAAGGACAAGCGATTTGTGATCTTTTGGCGGCAAACCCGACAACGGATACGGCGGCAGAAGTATATGATGACTTGCCGGATGAAACCTACAAGGTTAACGCTACGTCGCATCAACAAGTATGGCAATTATACTTCGATGGTGCTTCGAGGGCAGTTAATAGGGCAATAACCCCCAGATGTTCTACAGTCTCCTCCGGAGTTGGAGTTGTCTTAATTTCCCCGGGGAAGCATGTGATGCCTCGGGCTTATTCACTGACTAGTCCATGTTCCAATAACGTAGTCGAGTACAACGCACTTCTCATTGGACTCAGTTTCGCCAAGGACCTGGGGGTCGAATATCTCGAAGCTTTTGGGGATTCTCAATTGATAGTCAACCAAGTCCGCGAAGAGTATGAAGTCAGGAACCAAGACCTGATCCTGTACCACCAGGAGGGCATCAAAATGGCAGATTCTTTTGAAGAATTCTTTATTGAATACATCCCTCGTCTCCAGAACGCTTATGCGGATGCACTGGCAGCACTAGCGGTATCACTTGCGCAGCCTCCCGAAACTGAGCTGTTAGTCACAGTAAGGACGCATCAACTCTGTATACCCATATACGATATGGATATTGAAGAGGAAGATGACGGAAACATAAGCGCCAAGGAGGTGAATTCAACTCAAATTGGGTCTGAGTCCCGAGATTGGCGTTTTCCCATCATTGACTACGTCCAGTATGGTATTTTACCAGAGGACATAAAAGAAAGGGAATCAATCCGTCGAAGAGCTCCAAGGTTCTTTTATACGAGACCCATACATTATACCATAGAGGGTACGATGGTTTGTTACTCCGATGCCTTTCGAACAAAGAAGCAGAAGAAGTTCTTAAGGAAGCACACGAAGGAGAATGTGGTGCACATCAGCCCGGTCCCAAACTGTATGATCGCATTAGAAGAATGTGATATTTTTGGCCAACAATGGTTCGTGACACAATAGAATACGCCCGAGAGTGTCATGCTTGTCAAATACATGCAAATTATATGAACCAACCACCAGAGCGTTTACACACGTCAACCACGTCTTGGCCGTTCGAGACATGGGGTATGGACATTGTCGGTCCTATTTTTCCCCCTTCAGTCAAAGGTGATCGATTCATTCTTGCAATCACGGATTACTTTTCAAAGTGGGCTGAAGCGATTCCGCTTAGAGAAGTGAAGACGAACAACGTCATCAATTTCATCAAGCATCATGTCATATACCGACACGGCGTGCCAAGACGGATCATTCATGACAACGGTCCACAGTTCATAAGCAACGCCTTCATCAGGTTTTGTGACAAATTCAAAATTGAAGATGTTTCGTCAACAGCTTATTATCCCGCTGCGAATGCATTAGCTGAGGCGTTTAACAAGATGATTATTAAAATCCTGTCAAAGCTCGTGAAGACCAATAAACGAGACTGGGACGATAAACTCGGTGAAGCACTCTGGGCTTATCGCACCACCATACGCACACCTACAAGGGCCACTCCATATTCATTGGTATACGGATGTGAAGCTGTGCTACCATTGGAGATTCAAATCCCATCCCTTCGGATCGCTCTCGCAACCGAGATGACGACAGAAGAACAACATCAAAAACATCTCGAAGAACTCGAGAGGTTGGATGAAAAGCGCTTGGAGGCTCAACAACAAATTGAGTTATATCAAGCCAGAATATCTAGGGCTTTCAACAAAAGAGTCCGACAGAGAAGCTTCAAGGAAGGAGATCTGGTCCTCGCTGCTCGCCGACCGATAATCCTCAACTCCAAGAAGAAAGGTAAATTCGAACCCAAATGGGAAGGACCGTTTGTGATAGACACAGTCTACTCAAACGGCGCATATCGCCTGATTACTCAAGAGGGCGCCAGGCAATTAATGCCAATAAATGGGAAGTTCCTGAAAAAGTACTATCCCTAGTACATTCAGGATAACCCATTTACCGGGAAGTTCCTTGAAGAATATTACACTTAATAAAGTACATGCAAATTATATGCACCAACCACCAGAGCATTTACACACGTCAACCACCAGAGCATTTACGAAAGAACTCCCTTCTTTTTCTCTTTGGTTAAGCCTTCTCATGGTTATAACCTAAGTTGAAATTTCATTTCGATAAAGGAAAAACTCATCTTCCGATAACCAAGCCTATAAAAGGTAAGTTTATCTAAATTTTCCAGATTCTCGGAGTGGACACCCCACTTCTAGTTTCTTCTTCGCTGGAAATAGAATATAAAATTCTTCCTTTCCAGAATCAAGGAATAGAATATAAAATTCTTCCTTCCTTGTTTTCGGGTTTGCCTTCACCCTAAAAGAAGACCGGGAAATAGAATATAAAATTCTTCCTTTCCTGCACCGATCTTTTCCAGAATTTGTCAATCTAGGATTCATCCTAGAAAGTTTATCCCGAATCCTAAGCAGGGATAAGCCTGCGCCTAACACGCACTGCCGGGTCTTTTTCCGTAGAAAAAGACACCAGAGTTCGGTTCTGGGGTATTCTATCCTGAAACCTAAGCAGGGATAAGTCTGCGCTTAACCCGCGCTGCCGGTTAGTTCTTAACCGTTAAAAAGAACACCCGTCCGCATATTCAACATTGTGGCAGGTTGTTATTAATAACACCAAAATCCATGCCTTACACGCATGGGGAATTTCATCCTGAATCCTAAGAAAGGATATGCCGACGCCTAACACGCGTCGCCGGTTTAGTCTTTCTCCATAGAAAAAGACACCAGGGTTCGATTCTGGGGTATTCTATCCCGAAGCCTAAGTAGGGATAAGTCAGCGTCTAATACACGTTACTGGGTAGCCTATTCCCATAACAATGGCGAAGTCTACATATTCGAAGTCGTAGCAGCGAGTCTCAGAGAATTCACTCTCTTAGCACAACGTTACTTGCGAAACGGATTTAGACAATCCGCATGCTAGCCCGACTCAAACGGTAGTCGGTAAAGGCTTATCAAACCCGTTGAAGGCTGGGGGTTAGCCAAAAATCCTAAAGTCAATATCTAACACGTGTCGCCGGGTAGCCTATTCCCGTAACAATTGGTAAAGCCTATGTATTCGACATCATAGCACAAAGTCTCGGAGAATTCACTCTCTTAGCACAACATTACATGCGGAACGGATTTAGACAATCTGCATGCTAGCCCGACTCAAACGGTAGTCGGTAAAAGCTTATCAAACCCGTTGAAGGCTGAGGGTTTGCCAAAAATCCTATGAGTATTATGGTCAATCATTCCAAACAGGATGAGGAATCATAATAAAGATAAAGATAAAAAACAGTTCCACTAAGAGAATCAAAAGTCAAAGTCTTCAGCAAATGAAATCATACATCAAGCCCATGGCTAAAAATCTGCTGACTAAACTTATACAGCTTCTCATCATAAGCTTGCCTAAGCTCATCCTGCAACTCAGCTCTGATGGACTCTTCAGTGGGGGCTAAAGTCTTCACAGCAATCTCCTCCGTCTCAACCAGCTTCTGCTTCAGGGATTTCAGCTCATCAGATAAGGCAGTGTGGGCTTGCTGATCATGTATCTTCGTCATCTGAAGAATACTCAAAGTCTCCTCTTCTTCACGGAGTTCTCTTCTGAGCTGGTCTATCTTGGTCTCACAAGAGGTGATAGAAAAATCAAGCTTGTCGAGTGAAGATATCTAATAGCAAGGTTGGCCTCAACTCGGTCTACCCGATCCTGCTGCACCTGAATCTCGAGTTCAACAAAAATCCGAGTATCGCGCCATGTCTGTAAGCGAGCATCCAAATGGGCAGCAATGAATGAAGAAACCCTACATCCCGGAGCTCACGAAACATCTGAAGCTCGTGCTCTAGACAATCAAGGTCATCAACTATAGCCTTCGCCAGGTCCGGATATCCTGCATCCCTTATTGAATTTATTCTAGAGTCAAGGAAAGGTTTAAACTGGTGAAGGAAAATTCCGCCGTGGAAGAGTTTGCCAATCATAGCATTCACGAAGGAGAAGAAGGAGCGGACTTTTATGCAGATGACGATCTTCTCAGGGTCATTGTCTGATAACAACTCCTTCACAAGGACATGAAGCCGAGAAGAAAGCCCTACACAAAAAGGAGAAATCCGTCAAAGGCCTTAATAAGGAAATAAATGACATTTCTCAGTTGCTTGATTTATACCTCCTTCCCCTTGAGTCACTAGGGGTAGTGGAGGTGTAACGGCTATGGATGTATCAGCTGGTGTAGTTGGTTTCACAGCCGGCTCAATAGGATCAATCTCGACAAAATCTCCTGTTAAACACAAAGCGGAATGCTCAAATGCATCACATTATAGCTGCATTAGTCAAAATTGGCTAGTCCTATAATTAACTTGAGAAGAGGCACGTACCTTCAGAAGGACCATCCTCAAGATTCTTAGGGAGTGTAGACTTAGGAAACATATCTTCAGGCATCTGGTCATCAATCTGAGGAGAGCCATACATGAAGTGGAGCATAGGAGTGTCCACAAGCAAGCCTTCCTCGTCAAAATCATCAGTCGAGAAATCTGACACAAGAGAATATAAGTGCGAAAGAAGAATAAAGAGACTACGACCAATAGAAATGAGTTACCTCTTATGGGTGCGTTAGCCTCTCTATTCCCAAGATCCACGTTTGCCTCCTGCAATTTGTCTAAAAGAGCAAGAAGCATAGAGACAATTAGGGAATGCACGAATTCTGAATCGTTCAACTACTTTGTGTGCCATCTAAAGGGTGCATTGTCAATGGTAGATGTACCTGGATTCGCTGAATTAGGTCCTACATTGATGGTCTCCCTAACGTCGGTAGCTTCTGCAGGCTTTTCTACCTGGTATGGTGAGTCAGGCTCACCAGAAAATACACAATCATGAGGAGCAGGATAAGGACTCATCTCGCTATCCCCATGCTCTCCTACATAGAGATGGAAAAGCATGAGTCAAAGTTCTGAATGATCAAAAGGATGATCTATAGGGTAGATGTTACCTCCGTCGCTAGCAGGATCATCACCAGACAAATCCATCTCAGATGCTCGCGAATCTGCATGCGGCTTGTGGGCTAATCTCTTCTGCCTAGCAGCGGGGACAACCAACGAAGGTCTCTGTAGGCGTATAAAACTACCTATGGGTCCCTTAGCACAGCTCGGCACGGTGATTCGACAAACCAACGAACCATCGGGCGATGAATCCAAGAATGATCGTTAAACCACAATATCGAAGCTAAATGAGACGCGATGAAGCGGATTAATGAGGTGACGAGGTTAATGAATCACACACAAACGACGGTACGGGTCGATCAATCAACGAATCATTCAACCGTAGAGTCCACTACATCAATCAAGATCGGGAGCGGACTCGAACGAATCAAGATCAAATCAGGATCCGAACTCAAACTCGAACACCGAAGCGGATTTACTGCCAAATCAGAGTTCAGATCAACAAATCAGAGTTCGGATAAACCGGAAAACAAAAAAAACACATTTGGAGGACTCGGCCAAAACCGAGCGATCAAATCAGGATCCGAACTCAAACTCGAACACCGAAGCGGATTTACTGCCAAATCAGGATCCGGACTGCCAAATCAGAGTTCAGATCAACAAATCAGAGTTCGGATAAACCGAAAAACAAAAAAAAACCAACATTTGGAGGACTCGGCCAAAACCGAGCCACCAATTGGTGGCTAGGTGCCTCGGCCACCTTTTGGTGGCTCGATGCCTCGGCCACCTGTGCCAAGGCACAGTTCTGAGTGCCTATAAATAGGCTAGGGGGGCTCATTTTCGGATTGAGAGCTCAACCTCAGATTTCAAAGCTTAGAATACACGGACTTTCAGATCTGGTTCTTGGCGATCATCCACGCCAAATAAGGCAGGAGTTCGAAAGAGATCAGATCTGAGATCTACATGGTTTCCCTCCAGATCAAAGCTTGGCCTTTGATCCCGAGAAGAGTCTCGATTTCGCTTGGTCGATTTCAATAACTAAAGGCTATTATTTCCTTGGAGAAATAGTACCCCCCGGCTGTTATTTCCTTCGTGAAATAGCACCCGTCATACCGTGTAGATCCGACCGGATCAAGATCNCAGATCAAAGCTTGGCCTTTGATCCCGAGAAGAGTCTCGATTTCGCTTGGTCGATTTCAATAACTACGGACTATTATTTCCTTGGTGAAATAATCCCCTCGGCTGTTATTTCCTTCGTGAGATAACACCCGCTATACCATGTAGATCCGACCAGATCAAGATCGCGCGGTGGTCTATGGATTAACGCCGGCGCAGGCAAAGAACCCACAAAAGCGAGTGACCGCAAAACAGGAGCTCGTGATTCGTTCGACAAA
>NC_033795.1:71562359-71567160 GCF_001876935.1 Asparagus officinalis | reverse complement strand
ATTTTATCCCGAAGCCTAAGAAGGGATAAGTCAGCGCCTACCACGCGTTGTCGGGTGCCATATTCCCGTAACAAATGGCGAAGCCTATGTATTCAAAGTCATAGCACCAAGTCTAAGTGAGTTAATTCTCTTAGCGCAACGTTACATGTGAAACGGGTTTTAATAATTCACATGCTAGCCCGATTCAAACGGTAATCGGTAAAGGCACATCAAATCCGTTGAAGGCTGGGGGTTTGCCAAAAATCTTAAGTCTACGTCTAACACACGTAGCCGGTTTAGTCTTTCACCAATTGAAAAAGACACCAGGGTCTAAGCCTGGGGAATTTACCTCGAAGCCTAAGAAGGGGTAAGTCAACGCCTAACACGCGTTGCCGTTTAGTCTACTCCCATGAGAAAGACAAAGCCTATGTATTCAAAGTCATAGCACCAAGTCTAAGTGAATTAATTCTCTTAGCGCAACGTTATGTGCGGAACGGATTCAAAATAATCCGCACACTAGCCCGACTCAAACGGTAGTCGGTAAAGGCTCATCAAATCCGTTGAGGGCTGGGGATTTGCCAAAAATCCTACAGGTATCATGTTTGATTATCCCAAATGGAGTAAGACCTCATAATAAAGGAGACATAACAAACAAAATAAAATGAAACTATATATGTCTTCTATTGATAAAATTTTTGAGTTTGCAGGTACAAAAGTCGTAGTTAATCTACATGAAGCTTATGTCTAAGAACTTGCTGCTCTAACTTTGATAATTCCACAGTATAAGCTTGCTCAAGTTCACTTCGTATCGTGATCTTCATGGAGTCTTCATCAGCAGCCAATACCTTCACGGCCTCCGCTTTCATCTTAGCCAACTGCTCCTTAGTAAGTGTCAGCTGTCCAGACGTCTCCTCTTGAGCGCGCTCTGCATGTACCCTCGTCATCTTCAAAGCAGCTTGAGCATCCTTAACTGCTTTTAACTCTTGCTCGAGTCGTGCTATAGTGGCATCACCTGACGCAAGAGAGGAATCAATATCATGAAGGGTTGTTGATCTGCCAGCATAAGCCGCTTCCAATTGGTGAACAAGCCCCTCTGCTTCCCAAATCTTAGAATCGGCAGATATTTGAGCTTCGCGCCATGCTTGTAACTTGGCTTCCATCTGAGCGTCTACATATGAAGAAACTCCGGTCGCCCGAAATCCCTTCAGCTTTTTAAGCTCGCACTCGAGGCAAACCAAGTCTGCAGTAATAATGTCCGCCAGGTCTGAATACCCTTGACTCCTTAGAAGAGTCACTTGGGTGTCGAGATATGACTTGAAGAGACTAATAGAAAGCCCGCTACGGAGGAGATTGTCAACCATCTCGTTCACGAACGAGAAGAAAGAGCGAATTTCCATGCGAATGAGCATTTTATCTGGATCGTTATTGGATAGTAGCGCCGTAACGAGATCGTAAAGCTGAGTTGAAAGTCCTAAAAAGAAGAGTAGCTATTTAGGAATCTTAGTCCGAATAGTTTCAAGATAAATATCGAAAAAGGGGCTCACCAATAACTACTGCAGGTTCTCCAGTTTGACACTCTGCGTTCGACACCCCTTGCACGCTTGTATGAGTTGTCGAAGTTATTGCGGATGTGATAGTCGCAGATGTACCGACTTCTTCAGTTGGTCTTGCGATTTGTTCAACCGGATAGATCCCCGCAGTCGCAGTAGTCATCTCGGTCGCCAGGGTCGTGTACTGAGTTTGGGCCACTGACGACTGAGTTTCCATGATAATTCCTGCCAACAGCAAGAAATCAAGACCCTCGAGAACGTCAGATATCCCAACAATAGTAGTTGTATCAGTCTTAACGACTGGTCCTACAAGAATGACTCCCTTAAGGCTAAGTAAAACTAATAAGGGAATGGCCCTCACATAAGGACGAAATCCATACCTGCAGAGGAACCAGCCTCGACGATTGGTTCAACAAGCTCGGGGATTGGTTCAATAACTTCAATGAGGGGTTCAGCCGTTTCAAAGACTGGCTCAACGGCGTCGATGACCGGTTCGGCAGTTTCGACAACTGGTTCAATGGCGTCGCGGCGAGATTGTTCTGATAACATGTCGTCAAGTAGTCTGTCACTAGAGCCCGAGAGGTCTTGCAAAGGATCAGACGGAAGTGCACCGGTTGCATGATGAGAAGTTTCTTTATCACTCGGGCCTTCCATTGGAACATCTGAAGAAAATTCTAAGTATCAAGACATAGAAAGAGAGGTTGAAAATCAGCAATGAAATAAAGAAGTTCACCTCCAGGGATGATAGCATGCTCTTCAATCCCAACGCCAACAATCGCATCCTGTAGTTTTTCTAAAAGAGCCAGAAGCATGTAAGCAATTAGAGGAGGAACGAGCTCTGAGTCGTTTAATACCCGAGATTGCCATCTAAAAGGTGTACTACCAGTAATGGGAGTACCTGGACTAGCAACCACCGTCGACGAATCAGTTCCAACACCCGTCAAAGCCTGGCCCACGGCCTCATCCGCTTGTGGCATAAGGCATGACTCCCCAAAAAAGCCTATATCGGGAGAGGGGGGGTCGCACATCATCGTGTCTTCGTTATGACCCCCTGGGACATAGAATTTACTAAGTTTGAGGCTTGGTAAAAAAATGAGAATGATTGAAATATTACCTTCTCCACCAACGGGTGTATCGCCGATCGCCTCCGTTTGAGAAGTCTGAAGTTTAGTGGGGCGCTTGATGGTTAACTTTAACCTTTTCGTGGGCCGGGTCTCTTGGAGATCCACAGGTCTATCTTGTATGGATATGGCAGGTGGCTCAACTTGCGATCCCGCTTGAGCTATGGTCCGAGATCGGGCACGGGTAACGAGGCCACCTCCCTCTTCCTCCTCGGAATCTACATTTGAAAGTTCAACAATCATCCTATTGTAAGTAGGCAAAATTCTCCATTTTTTACGAGCTTTAAGTCGACGAGCTCGATCAGCAATCGACAAGTCCCATAGTTCTTTACAAAAAGATTCAGACAAACCTGCCGCGTTTTCCTCAAAACCACTGTTGACTTCTGTAGCAACACCAGCAGCGAATTCACCTTCTTCGGAAGTTTCCTCTTCAGAAGCAAATGACTCTTCTTCTATTTCCCTCATTTTCTGCTTACCTTTGCCTGAGGGACCAGCGAGCTTCTTCTCGCGCCTCCTTCGTTCCAATACATCGTCTCGAACTATCCTCGCGGCGATGCGCGATGCAGCTTCTGTCTTCAGATCCTCAATCGACCGCAGGGGGACGGGGTCGTTAGCGGCCATGATCCATTTGCAGCATAGATATGTAAGCTCTAAATGACGATCAGTGCTCGGCAGAGAGAACTTGGCACCGGTACAACCCGTTACATTCCACAGCCAGGCGCGAGCACCATCCACTAGTCCGCCACAAGTATGAAATTTTGGATTCGGATTCCCAACATATAATTGGTCATATCCGAATTGACGGGCGAACCGGCACGGCAAATAAGGCTGGGCGAACCGGCACGGCAAATAGGGCTCCAAATAGCAGCGCTCCTTTACTCGGAAAAGGAGATGGCCTGGCCTTATGTTCATAAGCCATCTGAAACAGCCGACATCGAGAGAGGTCCGGTCAGTACCGGGTGCTTCTACATCAGCAAGCATCCCGCTATATCTACCAGGAAATCGAGGAAGACATGGGTTGATTACCCAACCCTTGTGCATGTGCAAACTCTTCCTGATATCTGAGAAGGTCCGAGTTGGCCATTTGCACTCCTCATATAGTTGTAGCAGAGGAGTAGACAGATCTGCACTCTTAGGAGGCGACATCAAATCGGGGCGATGAAGAACTAGCCATCCCATCAAATAGGTATAAGGGAATTCCGTCTTCGGCATAGGGATCTTCGCGGATGGGATCTCTTCAGTCTGAGTGAAAGTGGTGGTCAGTTGGCGGAGCCCACGATGAATACCGGCGATCATGGCTGGCAAGAGAGATAGGCTTCTCCCATGAGCAAGCTGAACAGCGGGAAACAATACCTCAATCGGCAAGGCATCTGAAGTTTGATACGGCACCACACATTTCTTCAACCAAAGTTCAATATACCCGGCCAACAAGGTCTTAGGATGAATGGATTTCTCCGCCTGCAATAAGAAGGTCCTGAACTTGGTTCCTGCACAAAATCGATCTTGGGCACTTGCGATAGTATAAGAGCGGGCGTCGCATTTTTTAATTAACCTGTCAATCTCCGAACGGGCCAGCGGTCCCAGTTCACGAATAGCTTCACCAGTTCTCTCCAAGTTCTTAAACAAGTAGCAAGAGAATTGCTTTAAGCTTATTTGAGGAGATTTCTTCCTCGCAACAGGATTAGCGCCAGCTAAAGCAATTTGATAATGACACGTGAGTTCCCATAAGGTGTCATATCGGTCAGGCTTATGAGTCTTCAATTTTTGTAGCTCCTGATTGGAGGGAAAATATTCCTGATACGGTATATCTCCCAACTGAAGTCCAGAGACTTTGTGCATTTCGTGAAAGGGTAATCCCAATTCTCCGTTCCATGTCACAAAAGTGTTAGTATCTGGACTATACAGTTCCATCAACCCCAGGAAGTGAAGAACGTGCACCGGTAACCCGTACTGAGTGGCTTGAATGGCTTCATACAATCTTATAGACTTTAACTCAGCGCCCCAGCGGTGGAGGACATAAGCTGTCATCCGACCCCACCATGCTTTCTCTGAAGAGTGAGACCAACCAAAGCATCGATATTAGTCGATGGGCAGTTCACGTCCTAGTTCAGCAAGACGATTCCTCACAGTGCGAGCTATTATAGGCACCTC
>NC_033795.1:71549307-71561359 GCF_001876935.1 Asparagus officinalis | reverse complement strand
GAAGTGGGTTAACAGCCTGCCTAAGGGTAGCGGAAGAGAAAACCTCCCGACTACAGCCGGTGTTGGCATAAGAAGGAAGGCTACCCGCGGGAAATTCCACTGTAATAAAGCACAAGGGTGGGATCAGATAATCCATCTCATAAGAAGAATGATAAACTCATTCACGGAATAATTGGAGAGACGATTTTGAATAACGTGATAACGTACACCGACCTATGAGGTGTAGGACAACACAAAATCGCCCCAATATATCCGAAGACTTGAATTGGCTAAGCAAAACAAGTCTGAAACCTTACCCTCCGCGAGAGAGGTATCGGTTCTTCCTTCATGACCCGCAAAGAGGTCAATCAGGGATGCAAGAAAAAAATTGCATAAAGCCTCACCCCCGAAGAATGAGGCCGCGGGAGGAGACGTCGTAGGAACCTCCTCCTCACTATGCTGTGAATGAGAACGACTCCTACGGGGTCGAGATCGACGCGGAGACATTGCAAATCTGCAACGAAAAGCAGCAAGTCAGGTACAATCTAAAACATGGATACTCCTCCGGGGACGAGATCGACGCGGAGACATTGCAAATCTGCAACGAAAAGCAGCAAGTCAGGTACAATCTAAAACATGAATATACGAAATTTAAAAGGGAAATTAAGAACTTTAATTAAAATCCTATACACAAATAGGATTTCATAATTGAAGTCTAATTAACCCTACAAATTTCGTGCGCGATGATTGTCATCTTTCACGGTGAATTTTGGTGAAATACCCAAAATACCCTTCGTGTTCAAGGCCAAAATTCAGGTCAAGGACACACCCGGGTTGGGTCATGGTCATCATATCCGATCATTTAGCACCCCCGGTACCCCACCATTTTGGTTAAATTTTGCAAATAAACCCTTTCGCAGAATTTGAGACAATGTCGCAAACTGAAGTCTTTCGAAGCTATATCGAACATTTGGCATAAAAAACCCTCCTTGAATTAGCCAACAAAGATTGCTGCGCCTCTCTGCAAATAAGCCTTCCTAATACATTTATGGGCTGTTTTGCAAAATGAAAAACTCCTCCATACAATTTTGTCCCGTTCCAAAATACCCTCAACTTGTCAAATGAAACTGCTAAATCAGGTCCTAACATCAAGCCTCTATAGCATGAACCCACCCCCATTCTTCGGCAAGTTTTGCCAATAAACCCCAAAAAGTTATCGGCGTCTGCCACATTTTCACATAAAACCTCAAATGAGGTATGGTCTTTTTGCATGAATACCTCCCATCCAATATTGTACAAAAAGGTATGAATCCAAGCGCTACAAATTCAGTCGCCAATTTTGCAAATAAGCCCCCGAAAAATTCTGCTACTGCCTCCCTTGCACAAAAAAATCCCAAAACATGTGGCATACACAACCCTTAGCCTATACAAGCCTAAACGATCAAGTCCTTACAAAGAAAATAAGAGGATGGTGAATGGGAAGCTTACCAAATCAAAGAAGTTTCTTTTAGCTGAAGGGAGAGAAACCTAGTTGAGAGATAGAAATCATCGGCCAATAAGGTAACCCAGAAAAAACCCGACCTTTGCTTGGGGTGTTGATATTGCTTGAAGAGAGAGTTCTTGGACGAAAGAACACCAAACCGAAAATAGAGCGGGGGGGTTCGGCTTTTGCAGAAGAGGAGGAGATCTCATCTTGAAAATTTGAAAAGGAGCGAGGGAAACAAAAGAGGCAACAGATTTGAATCAAGGAAGAAAGTAAAGAGGGGAAAACCAAAATAGAAAAAGACAAAACCAAAAAGAGGGGGGCGTTATTTGGATTCTTTTTTTTATGTTTTTGTTACGGGGATACACCGGTGAGCCAAACATTCCTAGGGTCGTCTCGGGCAAAACCGAGACACCCAAAGGTGTCCGGCTTTGGCCGAGAGCACTCGTGGGTGTCTCTGGAAGCCGAAGACACACGCCAAGGGTTCTCGGCCTTGCCCATGAGGCAGTCCCGGGGTGTTTTGATCTCGCAGGTTTTGACGCCCGAAGCTTTTTCTGAACCCCGATCACTCTTAGGAGCACCGTTTCTTCAAATCATTTCCATACTTGACGTAATCACAAGTCAGACTTTACGATTCGAAACCTGGATCGACGCCTAAGGGCACGCTCGTCAATCCGCGTAACCCTAGTCAACGCCAGTCCAACCCGTTGCGACAGCAAAGTCACGCACGCAAAATATCAAACCTTAGGGTAGACGCCAGTCAATCACGCGTAACCCTAGCAACTGCCCACTCAACGGTTGGAGCATAGTCAACGCGTGACGATCGAACCATAAAGGGTCAAGCGGCGCGCGTCACCGCGAACCCTAGGTCAACCCCATTCAACGGGTTGCAACCAAAAGTCAACTTTTGACGAATCAAAACCCTAAGGGTCCACGCCGGTCAACGCGTACCCTAGGTCAACGCCAGTCAATGCGTTGCAACGAAAGTCAACGTCTGACGATTCGAAACCCTAAGGGTCAACGCCGGTCAACGCGTAACCCTAGGTCAACGCCAGTCAACGCATTGCGACAAAAGTCAACGTTCGATGATTCGAAACCCTAAGGGTCAATGCCGGTCAATGCGTAACCCTAAGTCAATGCCAGTCAACGCGTTGCAACCAAAGTCAACACACGATGATCTGAAACCCTAAGTCAAACACAATGTGACGGAGGTAGTTCAAAGTCAACTCAATGACACGAGCCAAACTCAATTCATCAGCTACAGACTCGAGACTCCGACGACGGCCAAGCGATAAACGCAGTGCCGGAAGAACTTCGACTATTCGTCAAAGCATCGAATAGACCGAAAATCGAAGGAGCCAAAAGTTGAAGCTAACTACAGGTCGTGATGCCGACTGAAGGCCAGACCAATCATATCCAAAGTATTCCAACCTCTTCTATAAAAGAAACGAGTCCGGAACACTTTGGAGGGGGTATCTGTAGGCATCGAAAATTGCCTATAGGTCTCCACAAACGGTTCAGTGTTAAAAAACGACGATGAACGTCACCATCCGATCCACATGAGCCTAATCGACGTCGATGAATGACTGAAGTGAGTCAGTGAGCTATGTGAGCGGATAGGACTTCGGAACAACGAAGACCCGGGCCAATCGGAAGCCCGGCAATCTTCATAAAAAGGACAACGCCTTTCATGCCTTGATCACTCTACAGATAATCCAACCATCAGAACGGATCGAGCTCTTCGTCACGCATTCAACGCACCCGGAATCACTCAAATCCGAGTTCGTACGAAGAATCTACGGGGAAAACAATCGAATACACCTATGGACGCCTCGGAGTTCNCCCTAGGGGTGTCTCGGATTTTCCGAGACACCCTTGGGTGTCTCGGAAATTCCGAGACACCCTTGGGGGTGTCTCGGAAAATCCGAGACACCCCAGGGGTGTCTCGGAAAATCCGAGACACCCCAAGGGTGTCTCAGAATTTCCGAGACACCCTAGGGTGTCTCGGATTCTTGGAGACACCCCAGGGGTGTCTCAGATTCGTGGAGATGCCCCAAGCCCCCATTTGCCTATAAATAGCAACCCTTGGGCTCATTTTTGAAGGATCTGGATTTTTGGAGAGCCTTGGCGAAGCTCTGCTGCAGCAAAGAGTGATCGTGCGCTTCAACCGAGGAGGAGAGGTCTACATCAGCCTTCATCACCCGTTCTCATCTGATCCTTAGTATTAGCCTTTAGCGTTAATACTAAGAAGAGCTAATACCTCGCTTTAGCCGAGGTATACGCTTATAGCTTCTAGATCTCACGCGGATCGACGAAGCTCTGTCCGATATTTCTGGATCAGGAGTTTCTAGATCTCACGCGGATCGACGAAACTCTGTCCGATTTATCCGGAACGGATCTGATTGCCCCGGTGGTCCACGGATATCAACATCCCCGTCACAGGCCAAAGACCCACGCAAGCGAGACCGCACCAAAACGGGATCTCGTGTTTATTTTCGATAAAGTTGTAATCTTTGTTTTGTTGCATTCTTGTTGTAACGTTTAAAGTTGTAACATATTCAAAAGCAATGAAAACAGCGACTTTCACCGAAAACACTATAATCAAACAAAAATAAATAATTACTCATAAGTAACAAACAAACTCAAAATTTCACATGAGACAGGTAACAGGCTAAAAGATTAGACATTGGTGACAAAACTCTGACACTGCACGACCTACCTTCTGTCTTCGAGATCTATCGCATGAAAGATGAAAGATGATAAAAGTGAGAGCATTAAAGAATGAAATTATCAATCATTAAAGGTTAAATCAACAAATCTGAAAAAAAAGAAATCTTTACCTAAAACCGTGAACGACGACAAGATTTGAGGGAGGAGTCGACGACGAGCTTCGAGGGCAGAGTCGACGACGAGATTTGATGGAGGAGTAGATGACGAGATTCAATACCTTGATCAATTGGAGTCGGTTTTGAAGGATGAGAGTTAAAGAAAGATCAGATCTGAAGGAGGCGGCGGACAAATGCAAAAGAGAATACCACAGCCCTAAAAACCCACTCTTAGCTATTTATATGTATATAATGGGTGTCATTTGTAAAATAATATTTACATAATAAATATTTACAATAAGTTCAATTAGTAGGACTACCAAATCAAACAGTTAATGAACTACATTTTGTTAAATTTTCTATGAAATATTTATCAAATTAATAAACTACCGAATCAAACATATCTTAGGTTAAATTCTATTTATTTATAAACCAAATACTGAAAAATATTTGTTTAGTATTAAATGAAATATCGCTTCGAACTTGATCATATACATAAACGAATAATAACCAAATATTAATTAATTTTTTAATTCACTTTCACAACTATACTTAATTTATAATTTATAGCAGAATATTAAAATTATTTATAGCATAATATTTAATTTTGTTAACATAATCAATATTTGCAGAATATAACTTAAAAACCGTGCTTTGCACGGGTCTAAATACTAGTATAAAATATGAATATACACGTAGACTAGTCTAAAATGTAGAAAGTGAGGGTAGGAGACTTTGCTGGAATGGGGGTTAATTACACAATTTTTTATACATTTGTGATGTATGATGCATAATGGACAATTTCATATAGTAGCAGCATAATGAGCTGAATGTGGATACGTACATATTAGTGGGTTGCTTACAAATAAGCGATCATATCTTCTAATTCAGAAGCTGGATTTTGACATATTATATATCCAAATCACCCGTCTTAACAAGACAGAGCTAGCTAGATTGTCAGATATTAAAAATCACATTAGTAGTACTTGTTTTCAATAGAAATTCTTTTCAATAGAAATTCAAAAATAGCTAGTTTTTTGGTCTATTTTTAGTAATAAAGTTGAAGTCTATTTAGGTTAGGAAATAAATTTAATTTTGATTCACTTGGACTGATTGTTTCCTCTATTATAGACAATCTTTTTTAGGGTAGGGTTTGATACTTTTTATTTCTCTATAACATATAACTTTCCTAGATCACTTTTATCAATAAACTTTATTGTATCATATTTTTTTGTGGATTCGAAGCTCTTCGTGGATTCGAGTAACATTATTTATGGATTCAAAGAGTACTCTTTAGTGGATTCAAAGAGTACTCCTTAATGGATTCTAAGGTTTGTCACTTTCGTGCTGCGTTAATTAGTATATGAGCCTTGTTTCTTGGAATCAATGCTAGGAAATGAAGCCAATTATCCGAACTTGGATTAAGACTCGGGTGGACTGACTTGCATTTATAGCGGAGTGTCTGAACCTGGGATGAGTTCAAGATCAAGTTGATGGTCGTTAAAGATGTGATCCAACCCGGCAGTATGGATACAAAAGCGACAGCTACGACTCTGAAGCCTCATGCCAAAATCGTAGTAATAGAGACTACTAAAGATTTGATATCAATGATACTAAAAATATGAGGGTTGATTTACCGTCTTTCAATGAGAAACTTAGTGTAGAATATTTTCCTGATTTGAGTGATGCGGTGGAGAGATTTTTCGGGAACACAGGAGTTTCAGAAAATCAACGAATCCTGCCAAATAGCTATTTAAAGGCTATTTTCATGGGAATAACTACTTCTCACTATCTCCTATTTCAATGACCACTTATCCACAATTATAGACCATTAACTCTCTCTTTTAGCCTATAAAAGGAGAGAAGATTGCTCATTTTGAAGGATCTAATCTGATCATAGATAGATCAACACACACGCATAAAGATATTACTAATCTTGCACTTGCGATTCTATTGAGCAAAGATGTTAAGAGAAGACTGAGATATCTTCTAAGCAACTAAGTTCTCATCAATAACAGAAGACTAATTATCTTAGTCGATGAACAGAATACAAGATCAACGTTCCATCGACACACATAAAAGAACCCCTAAAAAATATAAAATTTTGTTAGTTTCATTGTAAGTCTTTCAATTTAATAATTTTAGAGACCCAAAGTAGGATGTCGACTCTGCTGGTGACCACTTTCTCCTCCGACAAGAAAATCATGTCGCACACTGACACTAAGACCATCGGGTATTTTGCTAAATCGTTAGTCATTGAATTTGACCAAGCGAAGCTTGAGGAATTCATTTCCACAAACTAATCCTCATCGGCAACGATTGTGCACAATTGTCATAAAATTCATCAATGCTAATCTCAGGTCTAAGACGACCCTTATATGTGTGAAGGCAACCTTCGCCAAAGACAGTTTGAGCTTAGCTGGAAGCCAAACGGACTTTGCCCAGAGTGAACGAAACTCGACCATCATATCGAACGAAGGTCAAGACATTATTTTGCTTTTTAATCATGGGCATCAGTCCATAACTCCTTTAAGAGTTCGATTTAAAGCATCTCATAATGTTCGCTATGCTTCCTCAACAGAAGCTAAGAATGGGGTTAATCCATCATCTAAATTCTCACAATGGAATAACATCATTAATGATGATTTGTCTAAATTCGCTAGACAAAAGCCTGACCAACATTGTCGTAAGCGATGTTTGCCTGCCAAGGCTAAAAATAGTGAAATTAGCTCTGAAAAGTGCCCTCATCTTGGAATTGGTGACCTAAGAGAGTTCCTATATTTGAAAAGAGCTCGCTGATGTTCGCATTGTGCGACCCTTAGAGATGTAGTCACAACAGTTCAGAGGTTTGGACTTAAAGACAACGATGTGTCCGAAAGGGTAAATCCCAAGAATTAACTGTCAACATGTCTAGTGTAACTTCTAGAGATGAGGAAGACAGTGTAGACAGTTCACTTGACCCGTTGTATTCTCTTAGTATCGGAGGCATATTGCCAGAGGTTGATGCTGTGTATTGTCACACTAGATTAAGGGGGGGTGATTAGGGTCTTATGCTAATCTAATCCGATTATATGCCAATAAAAACTAATTAACAAGTTATCCTAGCATGTATGAAATATAACAACTATATAAGTTAGGATAAGCAATATGAACAATGAGATATATCCTATATGATGAATATATATATGCAAGGATATATAAACTAACATAAGATGATATATCCTATCAAAGAGATATACAATATGATATATGTATATGTGTAGGCATCGAAAATTACCTATAGATCTCCACAAACGGTTCAGTGTTAAAGAGCGACGATGAACGTCACTATCTGAGCCACAGGAGTCCAATTGACGTCGACGAACGATTGAAGTGAATCGACGAGCTATGTGAGCTGATAGGATTTCAGAACAACCAATACCCGGACCAATCGGGAACCCGGCGGTGTTCACAAAAAGGACAACGCCCTTCGTACCTCGACCACTCTATAGATAATCCAACCACCAGAGCGGATCGAACTCTTCGTCAAGCATCCAGCGCACCCGGAATCACTCAAATTCGAGTTCGGACGAAGAATCTACAGGGAAACCAACGAAATACACCCACCTTCTTTTCCCTTAGTGTTGCCCTTAGCGGTGATACAAAGGAGAGCTAGTGCCTCGTCTTAGCCGAGACATAAGCTTTACACTTCTGAGATCCCACGCGGATCGACGAGGTTCAGAGTTTCTAAAATCCCCCGCGGATAGACGAAACTCTGCCCGATTTTCTCGGACCAGATCTGAGTGCCCCGGTGGTCCACGGATATCAACATCCCCGTCACAGGCAAAAGACCCACGCAAGCAAGAGATGATGAACAGATCTTGCGTTTGTTTGAAAAGAGTTGTATTTATTTTGTTTTCATTGTGTACCGGTCTTATAAAAAGGCTATCTTTTTATTTCATTGTAACGATTAAAGTTGTAATGAATGCAGCAATGAATACAGCAACTTTTTCCGCAAACAAGCTGGCGACCACAGTGGGAGCCAACGGCATCGCAACCGACGCCGTCGTGACGCAGCCGGCATTCAAGATCCGAGTGAATGAAGAGATCGAGTGCGAGTTCGATCGGCAGAAATTCGAAGAAGGCTTCTCTTCCTCCTCCTCCAGATCCGCCTCTCCAAACGGGTACAGAAAGGTAACCTCTTTCATAAATGATTGCAGGTCCTTCGGTTCAAAAATCCAAGACCCCGTTGCCGCCTCTGCACTTGCACCACGTGACGTCCCCGCGTCGTCCAACGTGGTCGAGATCGCAGATCCGGACTTCTCCTCCGCCGAGGAGATGGCTACTGAAGACGCTCCAACATTGTCAAAGAGAGCACGACAAAGACGGCGTCAAAGCCTTGCTCGTCTGCTGGCCAAGGCTTTGGAGCCGATGGACGGAATCCGCTACAATGAAGATCTCAAGTCCAGACATCGCCAAGAGCAACAAAGGCAAACAACCAGCCCCTCCTCCAAAGCAGAAACGAGCAAATGGGTTCATGTCAAAAGAACCCGTCCTACTCTCGAGGAGCGAATCCAAAAGCGCCGCGCCTTGCGTGCGCATGCCCGAACCCTGGTGCAAAAAGCACGAGAAATGCAAAAGGAAGATGCAGGTAAACAATCGCCAAGATCCAACCGAGTTTGGGTGCCAAAGGCCAAATCAACACCTAAGGCAAAAGCAGGCGACGTTGCTCTCCGGCCTTCGTCAACTTCAGATCCCGAACCTCTGATGAATCCCCACCGCAGCGGAGATTTCACCAAGCTTAGGATTCCTCTGGAGGACCGTATCGGCACTTTACCCGAGAATCGAGGAAAGGCGCTTGATAAGGAGAGCTGGAGATCATTGAACGAGCTGCAAGCCAACACCCGGACTGGGGGTCGTACGCGACCTCCTAACAAACGGATTCCTGCAACCCGGACTGGGGGTCGTACACGATCTCCTAACAAATCGATCTCTGCAACGACCAGCTCGGCGGTGCGTGCAAAGGACCAAGAGCCCGTTAAGGTTTCACCATCACAAAGGAGTGATTCCAAACGAGCGACTCTTGCGGAGGCCAACAAGGCAATTTTTACTCGGAAGAAGACGCGTCGGACAGACGAACGCGTTATACCTGAGAACCCATGTGAGCAGCCGATAGGTTACTCCGACGGCAACGTCGATGAGTTGTACTATCGGGCTGGGGGTGCGGATGAATCTCGAAAGAGAAACACCCGGGAAGCGGATTCTCACTGTCCGTGTACCAAACTTATCAGGGCAGTATTATCAGCCTGTAGCTGCCCCAAGACCGCTCCACAGAGGGTCTCGATATTCGAGGGAATCTCCGATGGAACGACAAAGCCCAAATCAAGGCGTTCCCACCAAAGAGGATCGATTGCTCGAGATGATGAACCCCTAGAAGTGACTATCAACATGGTCAACAAGGGAAAATCCCCAATCATTTCAGGTGATTCCGACCCTAATTTCTCTTTGGGAAGCAGGGTCAATTCGGGAATAGCTCAGCTTCAGCCAGAAGCCGTCGGATATAACAACGACAATGGAGTCCATGAAGGAGTCCATTCCGATGATGAACTCTCGGATTCCTATTCCGCGCTCGCCTCTGATGACACAACGTCTAGCATAGGGCAAGCTCGAGAGGTGCTCATGGTCAATACAGATCAGATAGCCAAAATCATTGAAGAGGCCCTGACTAAGCAGAAGGAAATCTTCAAGTTTGAAATGGAAGTGGCTATGCAAGAGATGAGACAAATGCACGACCAACGAATCCGAGCTCTGTCGAACAGGCTAGTCGAGTCCAACCATCGCACCCAGAACGCTGCAGTCAACAGCGAGCCGGAGGTGGTCGAAATCGTCATGGCCAACGCACCACCCAAGAATACTGGGGGTGGCCCCACTACAAATAACAACACTGGGGGTGGACCCACCAGTAGTGACAACACTGGGGGTGGCCGTATGATTCCTCTCGAAACTTATCCAAAACAGGATATGGGTGAGGCCGAAAAGATAAAGGAGCTCGAAAGAAAAATCGAAGCCCTGATGTCTGTTCGGGAAGTGAAGAAGAACGGCATTCCGTGTCCTTACCCGAAAGAGTGGGATTCGATCCCGTATCCGGCGAAGTTCAACCTGATCAACTTCACGCCGTTCGGCGGGAAGGGCTCGCCCACTCAGCATCTAATTTATTTCAAGTCCCACTTAGGGGTGATCTCTGGCAACGAGCCTTTGATGGTTCGGTCATTCGTTGGCACCCTTCGCGGGCCCGCCTTCGATTGGTACCGCCGTCTCAAGCCCGGAAGCATCAACAGCTGGGAGGACCTGGAAAGCATGTTCCTCGCCCATTTCTTCGATGATGATAAGATGTTATGGGAGTGGAGCCGCTCAATACCTGGAAAGAGCTGAAGGTGCGAGGAGAACAGGCCGAACGATTCCTCAAAAGGAAGAAAGCCGAGAGGAGCCAACTGATGGTCAACCCTCTGGATTCGGATCTCGTACCTCATGATGAAGGGGACGCACCTGCAACGGTTATTGACGATAATCAAACGTTGCAACAGCAGTCCTGGGAACAGCAGGAGAATTCGGACGAGACGCTCCAAAATGAGTACTCGTTCAAAGACGAAGACGTTCCAGCTATCTTCGAGACCCTTCTCGAAAACAACAAAATCAAGCTCCCGCCCATCATGAATCAGGAGGAAGCTGACGATTCTGCGGATCCAACGTACTGCGCATACCACAGGAGGATCCTTCACCCCACCAAGGCTTGCTCTACTTTAAAAAATAGCATCCAAACCTTGGTTGAAGCCGGCGTTATAACGCTAGGGTAAGCCAGTTGAGAATGGCGATACTCCAAAGAGTACACGAGTATAAACTGTTTCTCAACACTCCGATAAGTATAAGAGTATAAACTGCTTCTCACAACTCCGACAGAGTATATGAGTATAAACTGCTTCTCAATCCTCCAACAGGTGCATGAGGTTAAACTGCTCTCTACATACTCCAATAGGTATATGAGTCTAAACTGTTTCCCACTTTTGACGGGAAGTTCCTGGAGAATATTACGCTAATATTCTTAAGGATAACCCGGTCAAGTAACTAAGAATAATATCCGAACCAGTTCCGCAGAGGAAACTGGGGGTGGACGAATTATGTGACGGGAAGTTCCTGGAGGATATTACGCTAATATTCTTAAGGATAACCCAGTCAGATAACAAAGTCAAACCCAGTTCCAAGAGAGAAGCTGGGGGTGGATAATCCAATGCATCGGGAAGTTCCCGGAAGAATACCACACGGGTATTCTTAGGGATAACCCGGTTATTGTGGAATTGATGAATAAGAAATTCACATTCGAACTCTGAAGGTCGGAATATCTTTTCTTATTCTCATCAAAATTCTCTAACTCTTATGAGTTATTTTCGTGAGATGAGATCCAATCCTCTGATAGGTTAATCTTTCCTCACCAAACCATCAGCTGATCAAATTAAACGACAGGGGATCCGCCAACGTTTCCATTTGCCCGTCGTTGGCATTTCTCAGACTTAACGTGCTAAGTCCTAAACACCTAGCATTAAAGTCTCCCTTTGAGTGATAATGCGAGTTGGCACTTTCTTTGCTACCCGTATTCCACTTTCTATGCTTACTGGTCAAACCTATAAAAGTTAGGACCACAGCCAAAATCCCCTCTCGATTCCTCCAATGAACGAGAGGTCCACTTGGAACAGTCAAACCTATAAAAGTTAGGATTGTTCCCGATCTCGCT
>NC_033795.1:71528024-71548171 GCF_001876935.1 Asparagus officinalis | reverse complement strand
AGGGTCAACGCCGGTCAACGCGTAGCCCTAGGTCAACGCCAGTCAACGCGTTGCGACAAAAAGTCAACACACGGCGGTCCGAAGCAGTCAGCACAATATGACAGAGATAGTCAATTCAAAGTCAACTCAATGACACGAGCCAAACTCAATTCATCAGCTGCAGACTCAAGACTCCGACGATGGCCAAGCGATAAACGCAGTGCCGGAAGAACTTCGGCTATTCGTCAAAGCATCGAATAGACCAAAAATCGAAGGAGCCAAGAGTTTAAGCTAGCCACAGGTCCTTACACCGACTGAAGGCCAGACCAATCACATCCAAAGTATTCCAGCCTCTTCTATAAAAGAAACGAGTCCGGAACACTTTGGAGGGGGTATCTGTAGGCATCGAAAATTGCCTATAGATCTCAACAAACGGTTCAGTGATAAAGAGCTACGATGAACATCACTATCCGATCCACAGGAGTCCAATTGACGTTGATGAACGATTGAAGTGAATCGACGAGACCAATCGGGAACCCGGCGGTGTTCACAAAAAGGACAACGCCCCTCGCGCCTCGACCACTCTACAGATAATCCAATCACCAGAGCGGATCGAACTCTTCGTCAAGCATACAGCGCACCCGGAATCACTCAAATCCGAGTTCGGACGAAGAATCTACAGGGAAACCAACGAAATACACCTAAACAGAGTCCCGGCATGTCGAAATACCCCGGGGGTGTCTAGGAAAAGCCTAGACACCCCAGGGGTGTCTCGGCCTTGGCCGAGACACACCAAGGGTGTCTCGGCCATGGCCGAGACACCAAGGGGTGTCCACACCTCCTAGACCCCCTAGACCCCCCTACACACTCCTATATGCCTATAAATAGACCCCTAGTGCCTTTGTTTTAGAAGAGGAAATTTGGAGAGCCTTGGCGAAGCCCTGCTGCAGTGAAGAGTGGCCGTGAGCTTCAACAAGAAGAGGAGAGGTCTTGATCAGAGTCTTCATCACCCGTCCGAGCCTTAGTATTAGCCTTTAGCGTTAATACTAAGAAGAGCTAATACCTCGCTTTAGCCGAGGTATACGCTTATAGCTTCTAGATCTCACGCGGATCGACGAAGTTCTGCTTCTATATCCCTCCGCGGATAGACGAAGCTCTGCCCGATTTTCTCGGAACAGATCTGATTGCCCCGGTGGTCCACGGATATCAACGTCCCCGTCACAGGCCAAAGACCCACGCAAGCAAGAGATGACAAACAGCTCTTGCGTTTGTTTGAAAGGAGTTGCATTTATTTTGTTTTCATTGTGTACCGGTCTTATAAAAAGACTATCTTTTTATTTCATTGTAACGATCAAAGTTGTAATGAATGCAGCAATGAATACAGCGACTTTTTCCGCAAACAAGCTGGCGACCACAGTGGGAGCCAACGGCATCGCTACCGACGCCGTCGTGACGCAACCGGCATTCAAGATCCGGGTGAATGAAGAATACGAGCTCGATCGACAACAGTTCAAAGAAGGCCTCTCTTCCTCCTCCTCCAGATCCGCCTCTCCAAATGGGTACAGAAAGGTACCCTCTTTCATAAATGTTTGTAGGTCCTTCAGCTCGAAAATCCAAGCCCCCGTTGCCGCCACTGCACTTGCACCACGTGACGTCCCTTAAGACGCCGGACAACGCGTTGCAGATAAAGACTCGACGCCAACAATCGATGGTCAGCTAAATCAGGAACCGACTTCAAAGTTCAAAATTCCGACAACGGTCAGACAATAAATGCAGCACCGAAACTCTTTCAGACATTCGACAAAGCACCGAATAGCCTGGAGAATTGAAGGAATCAAGAACGGAAGTCATTCCAAGGTCCCATTACACCGACTGAAGGTTGGGACAAGCATATCCAAAGTATTCCAGACTCTTCTATAAAAGAACGAGACTGAAATACTTTGGAGGGGGTATCTGTAGGCATATAAAATTGCTTATAGGTCCCTTAGCTCAGCTCGGCACAAACCGACAAACCAACGAGGCAACGAGATTGACTAATCGCACGCAAGCAACAGAATACGTCCATTCGCGTGCGGGATCAAGCCAAGTGTTCGAAGAGTCAACGAGTCATCCAACCAAGGGCATACTCGGACGAATCACGATCGAATCAAGATCGGTTTCGGACTCAGATTCAGAAGTGGATTTACTGCCTAATCAGGATCCGGATTTACTGCCAAATCAGGTCAACGAATCAAGTCTGGATAAATCAACCACAGAACCAAATCACAGATAGAACCAAGGCGGAAAACACCAAACCCACCACCTAGAGGGGCTCGGCCGAAGCCGAGCCAACTTCAGGTGGCTCGGCCCAAGCCGAGCCACCTCAAGGTGGCTCGGCCAAGGCCGAGCCACCTTGGGGTGGCTTGGCCAAGAGCCGAGCCACCTCAAGGTGGCTCGGCACAGTGCCGGCCACCTCGAGGTGGCCGACAGTGGCCGACGGTGGCCGACGTTTCTCTTTTTGCGGGCACTGTCCTGAGAGCCTATAAATAGGCCACCCCCTTGTCATTTGAGAAGGTTGGAAATTTTGGAGAGAGGCGAAGCCCTGCTGGATTGGAGACTCGGAACTTAAAAAAGATTGAAACTTTGGGACTTCGGGGACTCACTCCTTCAGATCTGGTGCTCGGCGATCATCAACGTCAAATAAGGCAGGTGTTCGAGAGGATCAGATCTCAGATCTACGCAGGCATACTCCGGATCTAAGCTTGGTCTTAGATCCCGAGACTTGGACGATTGTTTCCTTGGTGAAACAATCCTCCCCGGCTATTATTTCCTTGGTGAAATAATACCCGTCGTACTGCGTAGATCCGACCGGATCTAGATCTCGCGGTGGTCCACGGCAAACAACCCCGGCGCAGGCAAAGAACCCACAAAGCGAGCGACCGCAAAACAGGAGCTCGCGATTCGTTCGACACAAAAGGAGAAAAGTTGTAATCTTTGTTTATTTTTATTTGATTTTCGTTGTAACCGGATCTTATAAAAAGACCGGATCTTTTGTAACTCAAAAAGTTGTAACTCAAGATGACAATGGAATCAATAACAAAGAAAGCAACGAATTTTCCAGCGAACAATCTGGCGACCACAGTGGGAGCCACCGATCTCGCTGCCGAGATCGGAGCGTCGCAGCCGCGGATCTTGATCCCAGTCGTGGAGGAGGTCGAATACGAGTTCGATCAGACCAAGTTCGAGGAGTACCTTTCATCCTCGTCTAGATCGACCTCCCCCCGCAAGTCCAAGAAGTCCAAGTTCTCTTCCAACAGAAAGGTGCGTTGGTACGAAGAAGTTGAAGCTACCAACGACGACCTCATCTCGATTGACGCCAAAGTTGCGTCAGATGAGGCTCCACCAATCTCCAACCAGATCAAGCTGGTTCCAACCAATTCCTCCGTCACCAAAGGAGCGGTGACTCTCTCAAAGAGAGCCCGCCAAAGGCAACGCCAACGCTTGGCCAAACAATTCGCCAAAGCGATGGAGTCCACCGACGGAGTCCGCTACAACGCGGGTCTGAAGAACAAGAGAGGCAAACAGCCTCAACAACAGATGAACGGCACCTCTTCCAAGCCGCCAACAATGGAATGGATCCGTGTCAAACGGAATCGTTCGACGCTGGAAGAACGCATCCGCAAACGCCGCGCACTATCAGCGCAGGCACGGGCTCAAGCCGAAGAAGCCCGTAGAAAGTTGCAGAAAGAGGTGGTCAAGAAGCCGCCATCAACCCGCCAAGTCTGGAGACCAAAGTCTGAAGCGGCAATTCAGGCTAAGGAGCAACCTTTGCAGCCTCCAACCAAAATTCAACCTCCGGCGAACCCAGCTAAGTCGCCGAGAGTTCCCATAGCTACTCCGGGAGATCATGCAGAATCATCCCGAAGAAGAAAGCCAGTCTTGGAGCGCCTCGGTCCAATTCCCGATGAGCGAAGCAAAGCTCCGATCCAAGAACGTTTGGGCCCACTAAGAAAACCCCGAACGAATCAACACGCTGGGGGTCACCGCTACCTCCAACATGACAAGGAGCTCAAGGCAACTGCGCGCGCTAATTTGCGCATTGAGGTCCAAGAGCCCGCTGAGAATTCACGCCCAAAAAGGCATGTCTCAAGGCGCGTGACTCTTGAAAGTCCAAGGAAGGCAATTCGCCCTCAGATGGAAACATTATCATCTGATAGTGATAATGTTATACCTGAGAAGTCGTGCCCACACACGATAGGTTACTCCGACTGTCAAAATGACGAGTTGTACTATCGTGCTGGGGGTACGAACAGAACCAGAAAGAGGAGTCCCCGAGAACAGGAAACTCAGTGCCCTTGTTCAAAGCTCATTCGGGCGGTACTGTCTCAATGCAACTGCATCAAGGTAATTGAAACGCCAAAACCAAGGCCTAGGCGTTTCCGACGAAGAAGAACGGTGGTTGAAGACGGAGAATTTCCGAGGGTCACCGCCAACATGACCAGCAAAGAGACATCGACACAGGTTAATCTCAAGTCGTTTCTGGAAGCATCCCGGTGCGTAACCCGTCTGCAGTCCGGAGCCATCGCACGAGGAACTTATGGTAGGGTTCGGACAAGATTGCCTTCGGAAGATGAAGAATCAGATTCCTGCTCTGCTGTCGCATTAGACAATACAGTATCCAGCGAGGGACAACCCCGTGAGGCACTTATGATAGGTGCGGAGCAAATTGCCAAGATGATTGAAGACGCTTTGGCTAAGCAGCAGGAAACTTTCAGGTTCGAGATGCAAATGACCATGCAGAACATGAGAGAACTGCATGACCAACAAATCCAAGCATTGACGAACCAGCAAGGCGAGCCGAGTCGTCGCAACCAAGTCCATCAGGAGGACGAGGATACGAATGCTCATAATATCAATGATCCTCCCGTCAATGCAGGGGGTGGTAACGGGAATGCTATTGAAGATACAGGTGAAAGCCTAAAAATTAAAAACCTCGAGAGCAAAATCAATACATTGATTTCCGCTCAAGAGACGAAAAAGACGGGCATTCCTTGTCCATACCCAAGAGAGTGGGAATCAATCTCATATCCGGCGAAGTTCAGTCTAATTAACTTCACGCCATTTAATGGGATGGGTTCACCCACTCAGCATTTGATTTACTTCAAATCGCACTTGGGAGTCATCTCTGGTAATGAGCCTCTGATGGTGCGGTCATTCGTTGGCACTCTTCACGGAGCCGCCTTCTATCGCCGCCTCAAGCCAGGCAGCGTGAACAGCTGGGATGACATGGAGACCAAGTTCCTGGCCAACTTCTTCGACGACGACACCGAGATATCTATCGGATCGTTGCTCGATGAGAAGCAGAAAGACGGAGAGTTAGTCGACACCTTCGTCAAAAGGTTCCGGAACAAGGCGATGAATTGCCGGGACCCGATCACCGAGGAATTCATCCTCCAGACCTGCCACAACAACCTTTCGCTGGACGTGTTGGAAGCAATGGGCACAGCACCATCCAAGACATGGAAGGATCTGAAAGTCCGAGGAGAGCAAGCTGAGCGATTCCTCAGGAGAAAGAAGGCGGAGAGAAGCCAACCGGCAACAAATCCTCCGAAACAGAACTTCAACCAAAAAGGAAAAGGTAAAGCTCATGCTAATGCCGTTGATGCTAACCAAACTTTTCAATTACAACCTCAGCAACAACAGCAGCAACGAGCGCCACAACAATCCCAGCCGCATTGGCAACAACGGCCTCAGAAACAAAAGTCTTCGGAGCCGAGGTTCCCCAAAGTCTACTCCTTCAAGGATGATGAAGTTCCCAGCATCTTCAAATATTTGTTGGAGAACAACAAAATCCAGCTGCCGGCGATCGTGGATTAAGAGGGAGCCAGCAAGGTGACGGATCCAAAGTACTGCGCGTACCACAGAGCGGTCCACCACCCTACGAGATCATGCTACCACCTCAAGGACAAGATCCAGGCGTTAATCGACGTAGGGGTCATAACCCCGAAACCAGCCAAGAATGTGGGGGCAAACGCAGTGTCAATCAGTTTTGGGTCGGTGCCTACAACTTGGTTCGAGCCAAAACGCATCACCAAAGTCGGGATGAAGACGGTGAATGACGACCCGCACGGACAGCGCCAAAAGGGACTTGTGCCACACACAGCCCCAAATGGTGAAATCCTTTGGGTTCACCGCGATCTGATTGGAGATGAACAATGGGCCGGGTCGTCATCCGGGAGGAAGTCTACAGGGAAAGGGAAGTCTTGTTATGGAGTCTCTACTATCCCAGGGGAAGATGACAAAAGAATCCCCACTTTCCCTCTTTCCGAAGAAGAACAAGAAGTTTTTGCGACCCGAAGCGGAAACGAGTATCACTACGACTATCCGCCACCTAGTGAGCAGGGGGTGAACAAACGGGGACCAGCCAAAACTCTCACAGAAATGGGGGTGATTACGAGTCCCACACCGGGTAAAGAAGCTCTACGACAGCCGGTAGATAAACATAAAGAAAAGAGGCCCGAGGAGGTTCAAAATCTGAAGCAATCTCGTTTCAGTCGTCCGATTGGAAAGGATAAACCGGAGAGTTCGAAAACTCCGCGCGCCTTCGACATCATGGCTCAGCTAGCTAATATTCCAGCGCGGATAACGCTATATGAGTTGCTGTGGCTGTCTAAAGAAACTAGAGAAGCATTGCAGGAGGCCTTGGCCGATTTAGAAGCATTCCTCACTCGGATAAAACCGGCGCCTGAGGAACTAGAACTGTTAGCTCAACAGTGCAATGTGGCAGCTAAGAACATTCCCTGCATCACCTTCACCAAAGAAGACATGCAGACGAAGAATTCAAACCATGATCGGCCCTTGTATTTTGTCGGATACATTGGCTCCAGCGAGGTCAACCGAATCCAAGTAGATCCGGGTTCCGCTGTGAGCATTATGCCGCTTCGCCTAATGCATAGCCTTGGCATTCCAGTCAGTAAATTGGCGTCTACAGGCACAGTCATTTACGGATTCAACACCAGCGGGTCAAGACCTTTGGGGAAGATCCGAATAAAATGCCAAATGGGCGATCTGAAGACGGAGGTCACGTGTTACGTGATAGATGCTGAGACATCCTATAATTTACTATTGGGTCGGCCTTGGATCCATAGTAATGTTATAGTTCCCTCCACCTTACATCAGTGTCTGAAATATGTCGACACTGATGGAAGGGTCAGGACGGTGGTCGCAGATAAGCAACCATTCAAAGGGTATGAGAATTACTTCACCGATTCTCTCCTTTATGGTAACGAATCTGACACGGAACCATCGATCCAAGGCACGGACAGCGGAGAAGAAGCTGATTCCGAGGCCGGATTCGATTACATCAGGCGGTTCATCTCAAATCTCTCTGGGAAGTGCCAACCTTTCTCTAAGCTAAACAAGATGGGTGTATCATTTATTTGGGACGACGCTTGCCAAAAGGCACTCGAGGATATCAAGACATATCTGACAAATCCTCCTGTTCTCGTTGTACCAAAATCAGGTAAACCGTTCTTAATTTACATCAAGGCGATGAACCATTCGATAAGTGCTTTGTTAGCACAAGACGATGATAATGGTCACGAACAGGCAGTTTATTATTTAAGTCGGACTTTGGTGGGCGCTGAGTCTCGATATCCGATGATTGAGAAAGAATGTCTCGCGTTGGTGTTTGCAGTGCAAAAGATGCGGCATTACTTAGTGGGACAAACAATTTACGTTATCTCCAACGTCAATCCCGTGCGAGTATTTATGACGCAACCGGGTTCGATGAATTGGCAGTTGGCAAAATGGGCCATCCTCTTGTCCCAGTATGATTTGCATTTCAAACAGCAAAAGTCGGTCAAGGGACAAGCGATTTGTGATCTTTTGGCGGCAAACCCGACCGCAGATGCGGCAGAAGTATATGATGACTTGCCGGATGAAACCCACGAGGTTAACACTACATCGCACCAGCAAGTATGGAAATTGTATTTCGATGGTGCTTCAAGAGCAGTTAGTAGGGTGATAACCCCGGGATGTCCCACCGTCTCCTCTGGAGTTGGAGTCGTCTTAATCTCCCCGGGAAAGCATGTAATGCCCCGAGCTTATTCATTGACTGGTCCGTGTTCCAATAACGTGGCCGAGTACAATGCACTTCTCATTGGACTCAGTTTCGCCAAGGAGCTGGGGGTCGAATATCTCGAAGCTTTTGGGGATTCTCAATTGATAGTCAACCAGGTCCGCGGAGAGTATGAAGTCAGGAACCAAGACCTGATCCCGTACCACCAGGAAGCCATCAAAATGGCAGAATCTTTTGAAGAATTCTTCATTGAATATATCCCTCGTCTCCAGAACGCTTATGCAGATGTACTGGCGGCACTAGCGGTATCACTGGCACAGCCTCCCGAAACTGAGCTGTTAGTTACAGTACGGACGCATCAACTCTGCGTACCCATATACAATAGGGATATTGAAGAGGAAGATGACGTAAACGTAAACGCCAAGGAGGTGAATTCAACTCAAATTGGGTCTGAGTCCCGAGATTGGCGTTTTCCCATCATTGACTACGTCCAGTATGGTATTCTGCCAGAAGACGTAAAAGAAAGGGAATCAATTCGCCGAAGAGCGCCAAGATTTTTTTATAATGCCGAGACCCATACGTTATACCGTAGGGGATACGATGGTTTATTACTCCGATGCCTTTCGAACAAAGAAGCAGAAGAAGTTCTTAAGGAAGCGCACGAAGGAGAATGTGGTGCGCATCAGCCCGGTCCCAAACTGTATGATCGCATCAGGAGGATGGGATATTTCTGGCCAACGATGGTTCGTGACGCAATCGAATACGCACGAGAATGCCACGCTTGCCAGATACATGCAAATTATATGCATCAACCGCCAGAGCAGTTGCACACATCAATCACGTCATGGCCGTTCGAAGTATGGGGCATGGACATTGTTGGTCCTATTTTTCCCCCCTCAGTCAAAGGCGATCGATTTATTCTGGCGATCACGGATTACTTCTCAAAGTGGGCTGAAGCAATTCCACTTAAAGAAGTAAAGACGAACAACGTCATCAATTTCATCAAGCATCATGTTATTTACAGACACGGCGTGCCAAGAAGGATCATTCATGACAACGGTCCGTAATTTATAAGCAACGCCTTCATCAGATTTTGTGACAAGTTCAAAATTGAAGACGTTTCATCAACACCTTATTATCCCGCCGCGAATGGATTAGCGGAGGCGTTTAACAAGACGATCATTAAGATCCTGTCAAAACTCGTGAAAACCAATAAACGAGACTGGGACGATAAACTCGGTGAAGCACTCTGGGCTTATCGCACCACCATACGCACGCCTACGGGAGCTACCCCGTATTCGCTGGTATACGGATGTGAAGCTGTGCTACCGCTGGAAATTCAAATTCCATCTCTTCGGATCGCCCTCGCAACAGAGATGACGACAGAAGAACAGCATCAGAAGCGTCTCGAAGAGCTTGAGAGGCTGGATGAAAAGCGCTTGGAAGCTCAACAGCAAATTGAGTTTTATCAGGCCAGGATGTCTAGGGCTTTTAACAAAAGAGTCCGACAGAGAAGCTTCAAGGAAGGAGATCTGGTCCTCGCTGCTCGCCGACCAATAATCCTCACTTCCAAGAAGAAAGGTAAATTCGAACCCAAATGGGAGGGGCCGTTTGTGATAGACACAGTCTACTCAAACGGCGCATATCGCCTAATTACTCCAGAGGGCGCCAGGCAATTAATGCCAATAAATGGGAAGTTCCTGAAAAAGTACTATCCCTAGTACATTCAGGATAACTCATTTACCGGGAAGTTCCTCGAAGAATATTACACTTAATATTCTAGAGGATAACCCAAAATCATTTTCACCACCAAAATCCCTCACTGATCAATTTCAATTGACAGTGAGTCCACCAAAAATGTCCATCTGACCCTCTTGACTCTTTCCATAGACAAGAAGGTCCCCTTTCAGATCAGAGTCTCCTTTCGATAAACGAAAGAACTCCTTTCTCTTCTCTTTGGTTAAATCTTCTCACGGTTATAGCCAAAGTTGAAACTTCACTTCGATAAACGAAGAACTCTTTTTCCCAATTTAGATAACCAATCCTATAAAAGGCAAGTTTATCTAAATTTTCCAGATTCTCGGAGTGGAGATCCCACTTCTAGTTTCTTTTGCGCTGGAAATAGAATATAAAATTCTTCCTTTCCAGAATCAGGGAATAGAATATAAAATTCTTCCTTCCTTGTCTGTTGGGTTCGCCTTCACCCTAAAAGAAGACCGGGAAATAGAATATAAAATTCTTCCTTTCCCGCACCAACCTTTTCTAAGAATCTATCAATCTAGGATTCATCCTAGGAAGTTTATCCCGAATCCTAAGCAGGGATAAGTCTGCGCCTAACACGCGCTGCCGGTTTAGTCTTTTTCCGCACAAAAAGACACCAGAGTCTGATTCTGGGGTATTTTATCCTGAAACCTAAGCAAGGATAAGTCTGCGCTTAACCCGCGCTGCCGGTTAGTTCTTAACCGTTAAAAAGAACACCCGTCCACATATTCAACATTGTGGCAGGTCGTTATTAATAACACCAAAATCCATGCCTTACACGCATGGGGAATTTCATCCTGAATCCTAAGAAAGGATATGCCGACGCCTAACACGCGTCGCCGGTTTAGTCTTTCGCCGTAGAAAAAGACACCAGAAGACCAGTCTGGGGTATTTTATCCCGAAACCTAAGTAGGGATAAAGTCAACACCTAACACGTGTTGCCGGGTAGCCTATTCCCGTAACAATGGCGAAGTCTATGTATTCGACATCATAGCACGAAGTCTAAGGGAGTTCATTCCCTTAGCACAACGTTACATGCGGAACGGATTCCGACAATCCGCATGCTAGCCCGACTCAAACGGTAGTCGGTAAAGGCTAATCAAACCCGTTGAAGGCTGGGGGTTAGCCAAAAATCCTAAAGTCAACACCTAACACGTGTCGCCGGGTAGCCTATTCCCGTAACAATGGCGAAGTCTATGTATTCGACATCATAGCACGAAGTCTAAGGGAGTTCATTCCCTTAGCACAACGTTACATGCGGAACGGATTCCGACAATCCGCATGCTAGCCCGACTCAAACGGTAGTCGGTAAAGGCTAATCAAACCCGTTGAAGGCTGGGGGTTTGCCAAAAATCCTATGAGTATTATGGTCAATCATTTCAAACGGAATGAGGAATCATAATAAAGATAAAGACAAAAATCAGGTCCACTAAAGAGAATCAAATGTCAAGGTTTTCAGCAAATAAAATCATACATCAAGCCCATGGCTAAGAACCTGCTGACTGAATTCAGACAGCTTCTCATCATAAGAGCGTCTAAGCTCCTCCTGCAACTCAGCTCTGACAGACTCTTCGTTCGCGGCTAAAGTCCTCACAGCAACCTCCTCTGTCTCAGCCAGTGTCTGCTTCAAGGACTTCAGCTCATCAGATAAAGCAGCATGTGCTTGCTGATTTTGCATCTTCGCGTCTTCCTTCTCACGGAGTTCTCGTCGGAGCTGATCTATCTGAGAATCAAGCTCCTCAAGGGAAGATGATCTAGTGGCAAGATCAGCCTCAACTCGATCTATGCGGCCCCGCTGCACCTGAATCTCGAGCTCGGCAACCATCCGAGTACTGCGCCATGTCTGTAAGCGAGCATCCAACTCGGCAGCAACGAATGAAGAGGCACCTGTATCCCGGAGCTCATGAAACATCTGAAGCTCACGCTCTAAGCGATCAAGGTCATCAACCATAGCCGTCGCCAGATCCGGACATCCTATGTCCCTAATCAAATTTATCTTGGAATCGAGGTAGGGCTTAAATTGGCGAAGAGAAAGTCCGTCGTGGAGGAGTTTGCCAATTATAGCAGTCAGGGAGGAGAAATAAGAGCGGACTTCTACGCTGATGATGATCTTCTCAGGGTCATTCCCCGATAACAACTCCTTAACGAGGACATGAAGCTGAGAAGGAAGCCCTACACAAAGAAGAGAAATTCGTCAAAAGCCTCAATAAGGAAATGAATGGCTTTGCTCAGTTAATTAAATTATACCTCCTCCCCCTCGAGTCACTGGGGGTGGTGGAGATGTAAGGACTGTAGCTGCATCGACTGGTGGAGTTGGTCGTACAGCCGGCTCAACAGGGTCAGCCTCAACAAAAGCCCCTGTTAGGCACAAAACAGAAACATCATATTATAGTTGCATTAGTCAAGGAATTGGCTAGTCCTATAGTTAGCTTGAGAAGAGGCACGCACCTTCAAAATAACCGTTCCCGGGAGTCTGAGGGAGTACAGACTCAGGAAACATATCCTGAGGCGGCTGGCCATCGATCTGAGGAGAGTCATACATGAAGCTGAACATAGAAGTGTCCATAGGCAGGCCCTCCCCATCGAAGTCATCAATCGAAAAATCTGACATAAAAAGATATAAGGGAAGAGGAAGGAAACTATGGCCAATAGAGACAAGTTACCTCTTGAAGATGTACCTGGAATCACCGAACTGGGTCCTTCATTGACAGACTCCCCAACATGGGCGGTCTCTGCAGGCTTTTCTACCTGGTGCGGTGAGTCAGGCTCACCAGGAGATGCACAATCATCGGGACTCATCTCGCCTTCCTCACGATATCCTGCATAGGATGGGAAAGCATGAGCCAGAAGTTCTAAACGATCAAGAAAATGATCTATAGAATAGACGTTACCTCCGTCACTAACAGGATCCTCATCAGCCAAGTCCATCTCAGATGCTCGTGAATTTGCATGCGGCTTGTGGGCTAATCTTTTCCGCCTATCAGCACGGACAGCAATCGAAGGTCTTGCCCGGGTAAAAGGACGGAATTCGTCGTCACTATTGGTCGCTGTCCCTGAAATATCAAATAGTGGTCAGGAATAGCAACTTGGAAATGCAGAGAAAAAGAAAAAATAGGTGACTAACCTTGCTCCAAATCTGCCTCGTAGTCTTCAGGGTCTCCGCCTGAGGCCTCTCCAGCAGAACTAAAGGCCCTGTGACCTTCTGCATCAAGTCGGCGGGTCTTGCCCTGAGCCCTCTGTGATCGAGCACCGTCCTGGATAACACGAGAATCAAGCTGAGAGGCTTCTTCGGCCACCAACTCTTCGATAGGCTTCACACGGACAGTCTTATTAGCTGCTAGCAACCACTTGCAGCTCAGGAAAGTGAGGTTCAACTGTCGCTCAGTACCTGGGAGACTGAACCTAGCTCCAGTGCAACCAGTCACGGTCCACAACCATGCACGAAGACCGTCCACCAGACCTCCATGAGCCCGAAGCTGCTGGCGCGGGTTCCCAACATAAAGCTGGTCATAACCGAACTGGCGGGCGAATCGGCAAGGTAGATACGGCTCTATGAAGCACTGATTCCCCACCCGGAAAGTCAGGTAACCCGGCCTAATGTTCACTAGCCAATTAAAGCAGCCCATATCCAGATAAGTCCTATACTCCCTCGGCTTCTCCTCATCAATCAAACACTCGCCGTACCGGCTGGAGAACTGTGGAAAGCAAGTGGAGAATGCCCAGCACTTGTGGACTTGTAGCTGACGCCTGATATCGGGGAATCCTCGGCCCTCCCACTCACCATTCTCAAGCAACTGTAGAAAGGGGACAGACTGATCTATGGCATTCGGTATTGACATCACATCGGAACGATGAAGAACGAACCAAGCCATCAAATAAATATACGGGAGCTCTACCTTAATGGTAGGAATCTGAGTCGGTTTATCATCATCTCTCCGTGTAAAAGCACCAGAAATCTGCCGAAGCCCTCGATGAATGTTAGCAACCATCACCGGAAGAAGCGAAAGTTCCTTCTTGTAGGCAAGCTGAACTGCAGGATAGAGCACTTCCAGTGGCAGAGCGTCACCAGACTGATACGGGACCACACATTTCTTCAACCAGATGGCGAGATAACCGGCAAGGAGAGTCATCGGACGAATCGGTGTGGTCGCATGATATAAGAACGATCTGAATTTAGTCCCTGCAGGAAAGCCGCTCTCGGAACTGCTAATGGTATAGGATTGGGCGTTAGTCTTATTCAGCAGCTCATTAACCTCTGAAGGAGTCAGCGGTGCCAGTTCACAAATAGATTGGCCAGAATGGCTCTCCAGATTCCTGAACAAGTATGATGCGAACTGCTTCAGGCTCACATTTGCTTTGGTCCTCTTCGCTAGGGGCTTAGACTGCGCCAAAGCAATGTGATAATGACAAGTGAGGTCCCATAAGGTCTCGTAGCGGTCGGGCATGCGATCCTTCAGCTGACTCAACTCATGGTTGGAGGGAAAGTACTCCTGGTATAACATCTGTCCCATGGGCAAACCAGAAATCTTGTGCATCTCATGTAGAGCCAAGCCCAACTCTCCGTGCCTGGTCAGAAAAGTGTTGGAATCTGGATTGTAAAGCTCGCATAGGGCAAAGAAATGCTTCGCGCTTGTAGGCAAGCCATGCATAGTGGCCCGAATGGCTGCATAAAGACCGCAAGCATGTAACTCCTCGCTCCATCGGCTCAAGACATACTTCGTCATACGAGCCCACCAAAACCTGTCCAAAGAATGGACCCAACCATAGAATCTGTGGCGCGGTGCAGGCATCTCCCGTCCTAAGATAGCGAGGCGATTCCTCAAAGTAGAAGCAGTGGTGAGGAACTCATTGCGAGGCGGAGTATCTAGCCCCAGTACTCCAGGATGTAGTCCAACAATGTGATCTCGACTCGAACCAGGAACTGCCTGATGAGTAATATAGCCGCAGTGAAGGAGTCTCGGCAAGCTCGAAACACCCGAGGGGTGTCTTGGCAAAACCAAGACACCCCAGGGGTGTCTCGGCCTGGGGTGTCTCGGCCATGGCCGAGACACCCCAAGGGTGTCTCGGCCTGGCCGAGACACCTAGGGGTGTCCTCACCCCCTACCTACCCCCCACACTCCTTTTGGCCTATAAATAGACCCCTTGGGTCCTCATTCAAAGGGCTGGAATTCTTTTGTCTTGGAGCAAGGCTAGAGAGAGAGGGGGAGGATTTTTGGAGAGCTTGGCGAAGCCCTGCTGCAGTGAAGAGTGCCCGTGTGCTTCAACAAGAGGAGGAGAGGTCTTGATCAGAGCCTTCATCACCCGTCCGAGCCTTAGTATTAGCCTTTAGCGTTAATACTAAGAAGAGCTATTACCTCGCTTTAGCCGAGGTATACGCTTATAGCTTCTAGATCTCACGCGGATCGACGAAGTTCTGCTTCTATATCCCTCCGTGGATAGACGAAGCTCTGCCCGATTTTCTCGGAGCGGATCTGATTGCCCGGTGGTCCACGGATATCAACGTCCCCGTCACAGGCCAAAGACCCACGCAAGCAAGAGATGATAAACGGATCTTGCGTTTGTTTGAAAGGAGTTGTATTTCTTTTGTTTTCATTGTGTAAAGGTCTTATAAAAAGACTATCTTTTTGTTTCATTGTAACGATCGAAGTTGTAATGAATGCAGCAATGAATACAGCAACTTTTTCCGCAAACAATATGCAAGGATATAAAACTAACACAAGGGGTAAACAATATGAACTAAATAGCGAAGCGGATTAACAAGGCTACGAAGCTGAATCCACTATTGTAGGCGACGGAATGAATCCACTCGCGTGCGGAATCAAATCAACGGTCCAGAGAGTCAACGAGTCATCCAACCATATAACGGATTCGAACTCAGACACCAAAGCCGATTTACTGCCTAATTGGGATCCAGACTTCCAAATCAGGAATCAAGTCAACGAATCGATTTCAGACCAATCAACCGCATAACCGAATCACGGACGAAGCGGATACAAGAACCGAAACAACCGAACGACGGACGCAAAACCTGCCACCCTGAGGTGGCCGCCCAGATCTGTGCCAAATGCACAGATCTGGTTGCCTATAAATAGGCGGGGTCATTCATCATTTTAGAGGACATTTGGGAAGAACTTTTGGAGAGCCGAAACTCTGCCGGATTGAGATCTCATCTTGGAGTTTTTTTTGAAGGCTTGACCCACCCTGAGGTGGCCGCCCAGATCTGTGCCAAATGCACAGATCTGGTTGCCTATAAATAGGCGGGGTCATTCATCATTTTAGAGGACATTTGGGAAGAACTTTTGGAGAGCCGAAACTCTGCCGGATTGAGATCTCATCTTGGAGTTTTTTTTGAAGGCTTGAAGACTTGGACGTTCGGATCTGATTCTCGGCGAGCACCCGCATCACAAAAAAGGCAGGAGTTCGAGGGGATCAAGATCTCAGATCTACGTTGTTACACTCCGGATCAAAGCTTGGTCTTTGATCCCGAGATTCGAGCGATTGTTTCCTTGGTGAAATAATCCCTCCGGCTATTATTTCCTTGGTGAAATAATACCCGTTATACTGCTGTAGGCATCGAAAATTGCCTATAGGTCTCCACAAACGGTTCAGCGTTAAAGAGCGACGATGGACATCACTATCCGAGCCACAGGAGCCCAATTGACGTCGATGAACGACTGAAGTGAGTCGGCGAGCTACGTGAGCTTATAGGATTTCGGAACAACCAAGACCCGGACCAATCAAGAACCCGGCACTGTTCACGAATAAGACAACGCCCTTCGTGCCTCGACCACTCTACAGATAATCCAACCACCAGAGCAGATCGAACTCTTTGTCAGGCATCCAACGCACTCGGAATCATTCAAATCCGAGTCCGGACGAAGAATTTACAGGGAAAACAATCGAATACACCTCAACGCGTCTCAGGAGTTCTAAAACACCCCCAGGGGTGTCTCAGAAATTCCGAGACACCCCAAGGTGTCTCGGAATTTTCGAGACACCCTAGGGGTGTCTCGGAAAATCCGAGACACCCCAAGGGTGTCTCGGAAATTCCGAGACACCCTAGGGGTGTCTCGGATTTGTGGAGACACCCCAGGGGTGTCTCAGATCTGTGGAGACACCCCAGGGGTGTCTAGCCCCCTACATGTCCTCATATGCCTATAAATAGATTCCTTGACCCTTTGTTTTGAGGGAGGATTTTTTGGAGAGCCTTGGCGAAGCCCTGCTGCAGTGAAGAGTGCCCGTGTGCTTCAAAAAGGAGAGGAGAGTTCTTCATCAGAGCCTTCATCACCCGTTCTCATCCGATCCTTAGTATTAGCCTTTAGCGTTAATACTAAGAAGAGCTAATACCTCGCTTTAGCCGAGGTATACGCTGATAGCTTCTAGATCTCACGCGGATCGACGAAGCTCTGTCCGATATTTCTGGATCAGAAGTTTCTAGATCTCACGCGGATCAACGAAACTCTGTCCAATTTATCCGGACCAGATCTGAGTGCCCCGGTGGTCCACGGATATCAACATCCCCGTCACAGGCCAAAGACCCACGCAAGCGAGACCGCACCAAAACGGGATCTCGTGTTTATTTTCGAAAAGTTGTAATCTTTGTTTTGTTGAAGCGAGTGACCGAATAACAGGAGCTCGCGATTTGTTCACAAGGAGAAAAAGTTGTAATTTTTAATTTTCTTTATTTTTGATTTTCATTGTAACCGGATCTAAAAAAAGACCGGATCTTCTGTAACCGAAAAACTGTTATTCAAGATAGCAATGGAATCAATGAAGAAAGCAACGATTTTTCCAGCGAACAACTATCACAACCGGGTTTTCTACGCTCACCCGAATAATGTTTACACCTCACAGTGTCAGTTTTCAATACTCACCGAACAACGTTCACTCCTCACACTCGGTTTTCTAGTTCACCGAAAACTTCACAACACACTCGGTTTCTAGCTCATCGAAAACCTTACAACACTCACAATGTAACAAATATAAATTTGTTCTCTACAATAGATGAGAACACAATGAAGCACAACTCAATGTTACAATCTCTCACAACCCTAATATACTATGTATGCAAATACAATAAGCTCATGTGGGTGTGTGTAACAATGAGATTAAAATCAAATCTAAATTCAATATAAAACTAGCTTTAATAGAAATGATAATTAACAAGTAATAAATAAAAGCTAGAGTAGAGTTTAGAAAACTTCTCAATAGAAGACAAGATGGAGAGATGGAGATTGGAGCCCAAACAAGAAGATGATCTCCTCCACTTGTGAAAACAATCTTCAAACCAAACAAACACTAAAACACACTTAAACCCTTGTTTAAAACTCTTTAAACTTGTTTAAAACATTTCTTGAGTACCCTTAGAAGTATGAGGGCATGGGGTATATATAGGCTCATGAAACAAGCCCAAAAACCCAAGAAAACCAAGCAAAAAGACAAAAAAACGGATATTTCTTAAATATCACTTTCCATTTATGAAAACTCATCTGTTTTGTAAAACATGCACTAACGAAAAACATGATTTTGTAAACTCCATTAAACATAACAAATCAATTCCAAACTTGATGAAACTTTGCAAAATGTTTATAAACATGAAAACAAACATGTTAGAAAAAGAATTTATCAAATTAAATTTCCATTTGTGAAAACTCATGTATTTTGCAAGTATGTCCAAAACATGAAAACCCAAAACCATGCATGTATATATATAACTATATATATACATAGAAACCAAATACGTGTGTGTATATGATATTGAGCTTAAGGTACTTAACACACATAATATAAAACCTAAACTAGATTACCCAAGCCGATCTTGATCTTTAATAAGCTTGACTTGGTACACTTTGCCGATGAAGCTTGAACTTGATCTTTAACTTGAATTGTATGTTGCTTCACTCCACAATTCCACCAACCTCCATTTGATATCGTCGTTGAAGCGCTATTCCATCCATCCTCCAACTCGTTGTTTGCCTAGAAAAAATACGAAAACACAAACACTAGACAAACAACATTAGAAGTAAATTGTTTGTTAAACATCATCAAAACAAGAAGGCCAACATAAGGTAGAGAGCAACCATTCCTTTTGACTACTCCTCCCTCCAAACATGAGCAAACCCGACTCTATCTCAAGTGAATCAACCTGTTTATAATGACACAAATGCTGCCATAGCATCAAACGCAACCCCTAGTTCAACTCAAGAATGACAATGGGAGGTAGATGTGACAGATGAAGAAAATCTTCTTGCTCAAATGGCAACTCAAGAGATTCAAATGAGCAACTTGAACATTTGGAAAAAATATTCAAATAACTCTTATTAGCATCTCAACCTCAACTAAGTTCTTCAAAAGGGAAGAAACGAGTTGATGAGTCCTCTACAGAAGAAGATCAAGCGCATCAAAATCACACAGATTCTGATCATTTAAAATCTAAAACATCAGCACCACCAAAGCCAAGCAAGGAAGAAAAGGTCTTGGAGGATAGCTAAAAACATGTCAATGTTCTTTCTCAGCAATCTGAGCTTAAGAAGGTTGGAATTACCTAACCTTATCCATTCGAGTGGGACATGGATCCCTATCTAATGAAATTTAAGTCACCAACGTTACATACATTTGATGGTAAAGGTTTTCCTAACCAACAAATTAGGAATGTAGTGGGTAATGACACCATTAAGGTGTGCCTTTACATACTTTCATCAACAAAATGGGAATATAGTGGGTAATGATGCCATTAAGGCATGACTTTTCATTGGGCACTCTCTAGGGGGTAGCCTTCGATTTGTTCTTGATTTTGCCTAAAGGTTCAATCAAATCATAGGCAAATCTAGAATTAAAGTTCCTCTCACAATTCCATGAGAAACAATCTGATGTCACAATGGCCAAACTCCTTTCTAAAAAGTAAAGAAAAAATAAGACAGTTAGGGAGTTCATTGAGAGATACAGCAATCTGACATTATAATGTCGAGATAGTCCTCTGCCAATGTTACTTCAAACTTATCAGCATAATTTTTTGGGATGGATAGAAGCTCACATTGGCGCTGTTACATCCTACACATGGAAGGATTTGTTGGAATAAGCTGAGATAGCAGAAAATTCATCAGAACGTTTCAACAAATTCGAGCCCCACATTAACTTCAATGGTAACAAAGGTAAATAAAGGCAGACTTCCCTATCAAAAGCTAAAGAGACTTTCGTGATCAAGGTCAAAAATCCAAATATGCAGAAAAGGGACGAAGGAAGAATGTTCAATGCAATTACACATTCAAAGATGAACATACAGTTGTTCGCGGGGAAAGTTGGTGTTTTCTTCATTATCGATTCCATTGCACTCAGTTAACAACTTTAT